>NC_136428.1:3922500-4522500 GCF_052849685.1 Lactuca virosa | reverse complement strand
TAACTGTAGAAACAAAAAATTTAGAATTTAAAGATGATACAAAGCCTTTAGCAATAATTTATCGTGTTTGTTACAAAACTATGACAACTACACTTGAACCGAAAACACGTTTATCAAGTCCTAAAAATGAAACAATTATTTTTGAAGCAAATACTAACCATACCAAAGTTCACACACCAAAAAGATTAAAATGGTCTGATATAACTCAATCATGTAATTGGAACTTACAAAATGTTATCGATCCAAAACCACTAGACTCTTCAAAACAAATCTCAAATATTATAGAATATAATGATGGTTCAGTAGATATAAATTTTTCTTCCTTAAATATTTCATCATCCAGATTATCAACTTCTTTTATCCCAGAAACAAGCTCTTCAAAATCTTCGTTATCAAAGTCAAGATCTTTAAAACTAAAAACTGTTGACTATACTAATTCTATTCCCAAACCATTATATCAAGATGATCAAAATAGTGAAAATAGTCTTCCTAGTCCTACTAAATCAGATTTTATTGATGAACTTCAAAATTTTAAACAACAAATATGAGTTCTAAAGTACAAATTAATTGTTCAAAAAAATAATAAGCTTTGGGCTAATATGTTAAAAAGACATTGGAAGATAAATTCTAATATATGCAAAACCATTCAACATTTAGAAGAAACTAGAACTCATGAAGATTATAATTTATACAAAATACTTCCATATACTAATAAATATAATAAACAAATAGAAAAAATTTCTAGGCTAAAGATAGAAATAAAAAAATACGAAAAATCACGAAGTCATAATTTAGAGTCAATAAAACATATTTCTTCAATCCTAACAAAAACAACCTGTTAAAATGAATTTCTCGAATTTAGAATATCAAGTTGACTTTGATTGCTTAAAAAATATTGAGTATTATAAATATTACAATAAAAAAAAGAGCTGGCATGAAGAAAATTTTTCATACTACATAAGATTTCTCCATTTAGGCCTTTGGGAAGATTATGTTTTATCAAATAAAATTCATTCTCCTTTTTTTCAATGGTTTGAATTAATTTATGCCCCTAAACATAAAATAAATTACCCATTTAAAAATGATTCTATCACTCCCATTTTAGAGAAAAAATATAAAGATATTATTTCTAATAAAGAAATTATTGCTAATTTTCCACCAAAAGGAGAAATTATTATTAACGATATGTTTATTGCGATTCCTTTAGTTCAAGCCCCAAATCAATTAACTATTGAAAAGGGTCTTCAAAAAATTATTTACCAAAATAATTATGCAAACGAAACCTTATCTACTATTACCGAGCATTTAGTTAAAATTGAAGAAATTTTTTTTAAAGATAAGAATGTTAATAAGCAAGATATGGCAAGCACTAGTAATATAAGTTTTATTCCTTGTCAAATCGATGGTAATTTTAATCTAGGAAATGCGGATTTAATTAACGAATTAGAAAAAAGACTTTCAAAACTTCATATCTCAAACACTAACAATATTAATACTCTTACAAATGATGAATCTGAAAATAGTGATATTAATAGTGAAAAAAAATTTGAAACTCTTGCTCAACAATTTATCAATTCAAATGATGATATTAGTCAACTCACTAATGACTTTTCAAATCTTAATAAAATTCATCAATCAAAGCGAAGCACTTTCGGAAAGAATCCAAAACCAACCATAAGAAATTATTGGAATAGACCCTCTCTTCTAGATGTTGAACTTGAAGAACGAACTTTTCAATTTGATCGTTCTCAATATGATGGTAATTCTGTTTATGAATGGAATATTGATGGCCATTCTGAACATCAAATTATGAATATTGTACAAGAAATGACTATGGCTGCTAATGCTTATAAAGCTCATAATAATACTCAACTTCAAATTGTTAATATTATTACTTCTGGTTTTACTGGAAGTCTTAAAGGATGGTGGGATTTCTATATTTCACAAGAAGAAAAAGATTATATTTTATCTGCTAAGAAAACTATTATAAAGCAAGAAAATAATCAACAAATACAAACGTTTGAAGATGATAGGGTTAACACTTTAATTTTTGCTATTATCAAAAACTTTGTAGGAGATCCTACTACTGTTTAAGAAAAAACTTCAGAAATTTTAATGAATTTACATTGCAGAAAACTTACTGATTTTAGATTGTATAAAGATAATTATCTTGTTAAAGTTTTTTCGAGACCTGATTGTAAAGAGTCTTATTGGAAAGAACGTTTTATTGCTGGCCTTCCAAAACTCTTTGCAGAAAGAGTTAGACAAAAATTAAGAGAAAATTTTAATAATACCATCCCTTATCAAAATTTAACTTATGGAGATTTAATAAACTACATTAATAAAGAGGGATTAGCAGTTTGTGTTGATCTTAGGTTTAAAGAAAAACTCAAAAAAGATAGAATTAACAGTAAAAATGAATTTGGAAAATTTTGCCAACAATATGGTTATCAGCCCTTGAATGGTCCATCTACTTCAAAATCTAAAGTATATAAGAAAAGATCTTCAAAATATTTCAGGAAAAGAAAATATAATCTTCCAGAAAATTATAAAAAAGGCCAAGATTATGCTTCAAAATCTAAAAAACCTTATAAACCAAATTATAAAAAATCTAAAAGAAAATCAAAAGATATTGTTATTTGTCATAAATGTGGGCGTAATGGTCATACAGCTAATAATTGTTATGCTAAGACAAAAATAAATGAGTTAAATGTTTCTGATGCTTTAAAAGAACAAATAAGAAAAATTATTTTAAATACTGATTCAGATTCCGATGAAAGTATTTCTGATTTTCAAACAAATGATTTAAATATTCTCGAAAATACTACTTCAAGTTCAGAATATTCTGATATTTGCGAATGTATTGGTAAATGTCATTGTAATAATTTAATAAATGTAATTACTAGTAGTTATATTAACGTTCTTTCACAAGATGATAAAGATCTTTTAAACTCTCTTGATTCTATAAAAGATAAAAATATCCAAGAATTATTAATAAAGCAGATGCTTAATAAAACTAATAACATAACTCCTGCTAATAATGAAATTTTAATTTAAAAAATATATATGAAAGATTTACTGAAGCAAAGCCAATTTCTATGCAAGAACTTCAAGAAGAATTAAAAATAGTAAAACAAGAAATAAAAGAAATAAAAAATAAAATTTTAATTTTAGAAAAAAGAAAAACCTTCTACTTTTAAAAACAAAAATATAGAAATTAATAACGAAGAAGTAAATAAAATTGAAAATGTAACTATTGTTAAAATTATAAAAAATCAAGTTTCTCAAAAATGGAACACTCAAATTACTTTAGTCAAGGATAATTTTAAAATCAACCTAACTGCTTTAATTGATAGTGGTGCTGATATGAATTGTATTCAAGAAGGAATTTTTCCTACACAATTCTATGAAAAAAATGCATCTAGACTTACTGGTGCCGGAGGTACAAAATTAATTGTAAATTATAAAGTTTCTGATGTTCATATTTGTAATAACCATGATTATTGTTATAAAACTCACCTAATTTTAGTAAAAGATCTCTCTTCTCCTTTAATTCTAGGAACACCTTTCATTACAAAACTATATCCTTTTATGGTTCATGATGATGGTATAAGAACCAATGTTTTTGGAAAAGAAATTATATTTAAATTTTGTGAACCTCCTCTATATTCAACGATTAATGTCCTTAATTATAAAACACAACAAGCCAAATATCTTATTAATGAAATAAATAATGTTCGAATAACTAACCAATTAAATGATAATAATATTCAAAATAAAATAATAGGTTTAAAATTAAAATTTGAAAAAATATTTGTTCTAATATTCCTAATGCCTTTTGGAATAGAAAACAACATATTGTAAAATTACTGTATATAAAATTTTTTGATGAAAAGGATATTCCTTCAAAATCTAGAGCCATTCACATGAATAGCGAACTAGAAAGTCATTGTAAAAATGAAATTCAAGATTTAATAAATAAAAAACTCATAAGACCTTCTAAATCACCATGGTCTTGTTCAACATTTTATGTTATGAATGCCGCAGAATTAGAAAGAGGATCACCAAGGCTAGTTATAAATTATAAACCTTTAAACAAAATTTTAGAATGGATTCGTTATCCTATTCCTAATAAACGAAATTTGCTAAAAAAAACTTTATGATTCAAACATATTTTCAAAGTTTGATATGAAATCAGGATTTTGGCAAATACAACTTCATGAGGAAGATAAATACAAAACTGGTTTTAATGTTCCCTTCGGGCATTTTGAATGGAATGTAATGCCTTTTGGATTAAAAAAATGCCCCTTCTGAATTCCAAAATATTATGAATGATATCATAACTCCTATAAGTAGTTTTGCTATTGCTTATATTGACGATGTCCTAATTTTTTCAAGATCAATTGATCAACATTTCAAACATTTAAATCAATTTCATGATTTAATTTATCAAAATGGTTTAGCTGTCTCTGCAGCAAAAATGCATTTATTTAAAAATGAAATTCGTTTTTTAGGACATCATATTGTCAAAACACTATTAGACCTATTACAAGAAGCTTGCAATTTTCTACTAAATTTCCTGATGAAATTAAAGATAAAAGGCAACTTCAAAGATTTTTAGGATGCTTAAATTATATCCATGATTTTTTCAAAGATTTAGGAATTATATGTAAACCACTTATAATAAATTAAAAGATAATCATGAACCATGGACTCAAAAACATACAGATATAATTAAATATATAAAACAAAAGGTTCCTACTTTGCCATGTTTAAATTTACCTCATCCCAATGCCAATATCATAGTTGAAACCGATGCTAGTGATATTGGATTCGGAGGAATTCTAAAACAAAATTTTGTTAACTCAAAAGAGGAACAATTGGTTCGATATTACTCTGGTGCATGGAATGATACACAAAAAAATTATTCAATTGTCAAAAAAGAAATTTTAAGCATTGTTTTATGTATTAAAAAATTTGAAGATGATTTATTTATGAAAAGTTTTTTTATTAAGAATAGATTGTCAATCTGGAAAAACTATTTTAGAAAAAGATGTGAAAAATATTATTTTCAAGCAAATTTTTGCTCGATGGCAAGCCCTCTTAGGTAACTGTAGGGTTTCAAAGCACTCCATGGATGATGGCAATGGGCCCCTTTGATGAATTCTAGGTTAAAAGCCCAAGACTTGTCTTTTCCCTATAAATAGTCATGTATTATTCACAATTAGGGTTAAGAGTGAGACAAAATGTAGTCGCCACGTGAGGTTTCTTA
This sequence comes from Lactuca virosa, assembly GCF_052849685.1. Classification (NCBI taxonomy): domain Eukaryota; kingdom Viridiplantae; phylum Streptophyta; class Magnoliopsida; order Asterales; family Asteraceae; genus Lactuca; species Lactuca virosa. The sequence goes on along the minus strand of NC_136428.1, from coordinate 4,517,228 downwards.
TGTAGTGTTAGATTCTTTAGTCTATGTTGAAAGTGTAATTTATTCCTCTTATTTGAATAAATCGAGTGATCATTCGACCTAATCTTCATATTTGTGTTTGTTCTTATTTTCCGCATCTTGTTCATCAAATCTCAATTAGGGTTTTAATCCCAACAAGTGGTATCAGAGCGGGTCTTTGAAGATCTATTGATTTTTGAAGTATCGGTTCTTGATTTGATGATTTTCTGCACAAGTTATTGAAGATTTTGGTGTTTTGGCGGTATGAAATCAAGATTTTTGTTCAAGTTACTGTTCATGGAGATTTATGATGTTCTTCTTCTGTTCATCTGGTATTTTATTTAATCTGATTCGTTTTTCTGTTCATATTGGATCATATCATTTGCTTAATCCCAAATCAATTGATTTTATCTCTTTGTTTTAAGCCAATTGGATCTCTTTGAATCTTCTTTTGATCTGGCCCAATTATTTAGTTTGTCACTGTTCATTATGCGTGTATTTTGACGATCCGGTTTTTCTTTTAGCCCTAATATTATATTCGAGTTCTTGTGTGCGTCATTTGCTTTGCATATCGATTACTTAGTTCATCCAATTGCTCGTTCTCTCAAGGTCTATCAAGATTCAAATCGCTGCTTATATCACTATCGGCTAAGGATATTGATATGTATTCATCAATCTTGATGAATCGATTTGAGTTTGTTTTAATCCAAGATCATACTTCTCATCAATTTTCTCTTTCTTATTCATAAAGTCGATTTGAAGTATTCGTATTGAACTTGAAATTTCGATGAAATTGTTGCGATCGATTTTTGGAAGTAGCGATTGTATGTTTGTTGAACGCAAATATTTGATGTCATTTGATGAACTGTTAACGAACGGATGAACATTGGTCAAACTGGAAAGTCAAAATTGGAATTTTAGGGTGATGCTCTCATCTATGAATGTAATCGAAAAGCTATCAGATTTGTTCAATTAAACAACGATCGACGTTGAGGCTTAAATTGGCCTCTCGGAGTTTCAATTGAATAGTCTCATTATTTGGTGCTTCGCATACTCTTGGTTCGCTGTATAATGGGTCTTTCAATCAGTGCTTAAAACAATCATAATAAATTGGGTTCGCAATCAGAATATATGTTTGAGGATTCGTATTGTAATGACTGGTACTCGGAATCAGAACTCAGGTCTCGCAGTCAACTGACATTGTTTTGTATAGTCAAACTATAAAAGTCAAAATTTGAGATACTGCGAACATCTCCCTGTGAACGATTGGAGGTTGTTTGTCTGTGCTTGCATTCCTTTTCACGAACACTCGGAGCCAATTGATTCGGAGTTTGGAATATCTGGGTTCATTTGTTAGCTTTGGAAAGAAAGAGGGGAAAGCAAATCTGTGAATTCGGTTGGCTAATGTTTCGCTCTTTGTTCGCATCGTCATGCTTGATTTCGCTTTTGTGTCAATGGCTTTGGAATGTACCTGGAACGAAATTGAGTTCGGTTGGTAGCTCTTGGAGCGAAAGCACTTGGAACAAAAGTAATGGAAAGAAAGGGGGATGAACCGAAAGCGAACCTGTGCTCGGACCGAACATGGTTTCGGTTCAATGAACCTGGAACGAACCTAGGTTCGGTTGCTTGTGCTTGAAACGAAAGTGACTCAGATTCGCGTCTTTATGATAGGAAACGATGGAATTGATTGGAATCGGTACTTTGGTTTTCTTCTACGATTGGATTCGTTCCAGTTGTTCTTTTAATCACAGATAAAGTGGGGAAGAAAACTTATGTTTCACTTCTGGTCCCCTCAACTTCAAAGATTTGACCGTTCTGGTCCCTGAATTTTTCGTGACTTGGCTGTAATGGTCCATTTCCAGATTTTGTTTCAAATTAAGGGGTATATTGATGCTGAATTACAATTCCAGCCCCTGTCTTTCAGCAAGTCACAGTTTTGGCCCAATATTCAGAAAAGTTTACAACTTTGAGGGCCGGTGAACAGTTTTGAATTTTTTAACGCACATGTTTTTTCGTGAACAGCAAATTAAAGATTCCATCAAGTCTTGACGGTTCGAAAAGTCATTTTTCGTGATAACGTCAAATTTTTCACGACTTTTTCGGGTTTTATACTTCATTGTGTATATCATTTTGTCGCGGGGGAGCTTAGTAAATTTTTATCCATTCAAGATCATTCTCATGACCATTTTAAGGCTTTATAATCATGTTTTTGATTATAAATCGGGGGAGAATTTGGTATGGTCATTCGAAATTGGATTTGTAACTTTTTAAAATTTGAAGATTTTTGATAAAGCTTGTGGTAGAATTATGAAGGTAGCTTTTACAGTGGAAGTTCTTCATCGAGCTCTGCTAAAGCTTTTACAGAGAAGTATCCTTTACAGCGGAAGTTCTTTATCGAGCTCTGCTAAGGACTTGTTATATCTCCGACTTCTAGTATTTTCTCGATCAAGTGGCATTACGAATCTTAAAATTTGGGTTGTTACATGATATTTTTTTGATGGCTTATATCATTAGCTTATTTGAAGATCATTGTGACTTGGAGGGGGAGCTCTTCAAAGACAAGAAGTGATTCGGTTTCTTTGTTCTGAAATGGGTTTTTATGGCGGGCTTGGTTTTCATGAAGATTTTTTTTTGGGATTACATTCGAAAATGAAGTTTAAAGACATTACTTCAGTGCTTGATTTATATATCCTAGAGCCCGTGTTTGAAGACTATTGAAGAATCAAGATTCGTGGATTGCTTCATCTATTCCTCGTTGTAAGATCTTTTTATTCGCTAGATGCTTGTTTTGGAAGTTAAAACATTGTCATCCATTCCATACTTTGAGGGGGAGATTGTAGGGTTTCAAAGCACTCCATGGATGATGGCAATGGGCCCCTTTGATGAATTCTAGGTTAAAAGCCCAAGACTTGTCTTTTCCCTATAAATAGTCATGTATTATTCACAATTAGGGTTAAGAGTGAGGCAAAATGTAGTCGCCACGTGAGGTTTCTTATGTAGTGTTAGATTCTTTAGTCTATGCTGAAAGTGTAATTTATTCCTCTTATTTGAATAAATCGAGTGATCATTCGACCTAATCTTCATATTTGTGTTTGTTCTTATTTTCCGCATCTTGTTCATCAAATCTCAATTAGGGTTTTAATCCCAACAGTAACTTTGATTTCGAAATAGAATTTATAAAAGGAGAAAATAATTCGCTTCCTGACTTTCTTTCTCGAGAATTTTTGCAGGGAAAATGAGTTCGTCGTCCTCTTCCAAACATGATGACAAGAAGTCCGTCTCTCAAAAGCTTGTTCCATTTCAAAATCAAAATCGTTTTTCTCCTTTAACTCCTACTTCTAAGAATTCACAACTTTATTCTAATATCCTTCAGTCAAAACTTGTTACTCCAAAAGTTACTTCAACAAACACGATAAGCCCTTTTGTAAAACCTATCACTCCTTAAACTCAAAAATCTGTTACTCCTAGCCCTTCTACAAAAACTCCTTATGTTCTTAATCCAAATTTCTTAAGAGTTCAAATTCTTGAAGATTTTGAAATCCATAAGTTACATCAAGGTTTTCATATTCTCACAAATCATCTCTTTGGTCAAGGGAAAACCTTTTATGTTGATTCATATAAAACTCGAGAATATTATCAAGCTATTTTGCAAGAATCTGGTTCGGTCAATTTTGTTCATCGTTCTAATTCAAAAGAAGGAAACATTGATTTTAGCAAAGCTCATATCATCAAAATCATTTCTCCAGAAAGTTGGGTTCCAAACCTTCACTCTGAAAAACCTCTTATAAGTTATCCTGCTTACCCAGATTTTCTTACTATGATTATCAAGATGCCTGGACTAAGGCGTTCTTTATTCGGAATTATTCACACTCATGGTTTATCTTCTTTGATTTGAACTTCAATTGTAAATATCCAAGATGGTTTATCAATTGGTACAAATATATGGGAATTCTTCCAAATTGTTTACCAAAAGAAATTTACGATGGATATCTCAAATTTAAGGAATTGTTTATTCAACAAATTCCAGAATTTGAATATATGCTACAATTCACTATGATATTCAAAGTTCCATGGATAATGTCTTGGACTTTTCATTATCAAGAAGCAAATGATTCCTCTCCTCCCTGGCTTAATCGCCAATTTCGCTCAAAATGGTGGGATAAAATGAAGATTTCTCAAGCCAACGAACAAGCAGTAATTAAACATTATCAAGAAATATATATTCAAAAACCAGAGGTTGAAGCCACTTTTATCAACAGTCTTCCTCAAAGTGATGTGGATCTAATTGCAAGAATTAAAGATGCTGGTACCTCTTCTCCTCAAGAACTTCAAAGCTTACTTCAAGAAATTCGCCAAACTCCATCAGTTTCTGACGATTCTCCAAAATCTATAAAGAATGATTTATTTCAAGACGCTCAAGACCCTTTTAATGATCCTTATGAAGAATAAGAAATTCTTATCATTAAATTTGGTGTAATACCTTCAATGTAGGGCATTTCGTTTCTTCTATTTATCAAATTATTATTTTCAAATGCGAGTGTGTATAAACTGTGTGAGTATACACTATATATGTATTTATAGTGTATAAACAAATATTTTCAAATTTATTATCAAAATTATTTATTCTTATCATCAATGATAATATGAAGACAAAAAACTTTAGAAGATGCTCTATGATGACATGCTTTATCATAAGGTGATATTCATTGATTACAAACGACAATTTCTTCAAAAGATGAGTGACAACCACTTACAAGTAATTGATTGGCCATTGAATCATACGACAAATTTCACTACAACATTTCAAGGCTTTGAAGACTTCAAGATGAATATAAATAGACATCATATTTCAGTAGAAGGGGGCAAGAAAAATATTCACTCTAAAAAAAATGTTCATCCCATGTCTAAAAAATCTCCAAGAGTCTCTTTTTCTACTAGTAGATGGTTCAAAGTCTCTAGATTTTCAGATAATTCTTTCTCCAGATGTATGTATTGATTGTAATTCAAGCTTAATTCAAGAAGGTACTATCTAAAATATTCTATTCAATTGTTTTATTGTTGTTATTAAATTTATTTCTCCATGATAATTTCATTTCGAGTTATTCTAACTATTAATTCTACAAGATTTGAAATTTTTGTTAAAATAGTACTCATTTTTAATAATCAAATTAATCAAATTTATGCTTGAATTATTTAATTATGTCTAACAAAATCTTGATGAATTGTATTCCTAATAGAGATATTCTTTTAAGAATACAACAAATCCAAGAATCTATAAATAATTCTGAGCAAAATCTCAAGGATTCTTACAAACCTACTAATCTAGGTACGATTTTAAACAATAATCATATTCATGATGCTAGATGGCTCATAAGAGCTAGTATTAAAATTCGTTACAAACAAATACGTTATCTAAAAACAAAACTATTTGTTTTCTAAAAATGATATTTATGTTATAAAACTAATTGTTTTCTAAAATGAAATTTATGTCTTAAATTTATGTATATATATATATATATATATATATATATATATATATATATATATATATATTACTATATTGTTATACAAACATTACTATTTCCAAAAATAAATTTAAGACGTCCAAACCATTAAGCTTGCCGTACAGGTAACGAAGCCATTCTTTATCTCATTCTTTAATTCCAGTCTCATTCAAAAATTCAAAAAGTTACAAAAATGGAAATAGTCCACTTTCCCCACATGGTATTATCAATAATCTTTCCTTGTCCTTCGAATCTTCCCATGTTATCTAGCTTATCTTGACCTGGTATTCTTGAAAATTGAACTACTTCCCATTTAATTCGCCCAACTTCAAGTTCAAAAGGCTCGCTCGCATCCTTCATCCCTCCCTGCTATAAATCACACCGTCAATCAACAACACAATATATCTCCCATATACTTATCTGATCTCCATCTCCACCCGGTTTCTACACTCACACCACTTCTCCAGAGAAGAACCCCACCATAATATGCCTCTATTCGTCTCTAAGCCCTTATCCTGCAACCACTCTCTGCCTAATCGTTACCAGCAACCCAATTTCCGCCCTCCGGGATTAATGATCTAGCCTCATCTCTCCAACTTCAACCACTACTAAAATTACCAGACGTCGATAGCGATCTGTTTCTTGGGGATTCGGATCTAAATCTCCGTGGGCGATATGTATCTTGGGTTTTCTCCTCAAGAATGTTCAAAGAAATAGACCAGGTTTGTGTTGTTCTTTTCATTTACGCTTCTTATAATTACTATCTACAAAATCGAAATTACATCTTTGATTTTCTTTGTCTTCCTTTTGGTTTTGGTTTGATTCTTGAATACCAATTGATTTCTTTTCATTTTTCCGGAATAAATTTGGTTTATTGTACACTTTTCGTTCATCCCCTTTTCACCATTTCTAGATTTAAACTCTCCTATCTCACCTCTACGACGTTTCTTCTTTACCCAACAGCCGACGGCCACAACAATCGCGCTACCATGTCTTCCATACTACACGTAGCTGCCACCAGTTGCCTCCACTAGGATCTAAAGAGAATTTCTGAAGGATCACCATTCAATATGTAACATTGTAAGTTCTTCAAATTAATCCATGTTTTTTTGTTTAATTTTATTTTTGTATGAAAATAGATCCAAAACAGCCGAAACCTAAGGATTTCAACGTCGTCTTCTTTGGTTATATATCACAGATCCACAATTTGGGTTTTTTGCTCTTAACTTTGTTTTCATTCTCTTATGCAGTTCATATGAAATAAAAAGACGGGGTTGAATCATTTTTGTTTTCTAAATTGCTTACATGCTTACCTGCATCTTTGATTTATGATACAGGTTAGCACAAAGTAAATGTGCATATGGTGGATTAAGGTGTGCTTTCTTTGACTTTTTGATTTATACTTCCTGGAAATATGATTTTTTTAAGTAAGGCTCAATCAAAGCTCAGAAGCCCGATCTGAATCTGCAGATGATGATAATCACGTTGCTTGATGTCTAGAGGCTAATATGAGAGCTTCTAAACAAAAATGGTATTTTTCTTTGATAAATGTTACACAACTCTATACATCTTTGTTATTTTGATTTTAAGGTTGCAATCCCTTTGTGTATATTTTTTGGCTGATTCAGTGAACCCCCACAAAAAGACATGGACGAAATTTATGGTGAGTTAAGTTGGGAGGCTTGTGACTTTATACTGCCCTAAGAACTCAATCAGGTATGTTTACATTTTATTCCTAGATATTTTTTTGTTGGTTTTCATTTTGTAACATCTTTGGGTTGTTGAGAAAAAAAAACAAGTAGGTTAGAAATAAAGGGCATTGTGGTCTTTTTCTGGTTAATGTCATATGTGATGGTTTTTCCCCGGCCTAGATATGTTATCCATACTATGGTAGGCATGGGAAAGTTGGTGTGGTTCTCTGAATATGGTTGAAAAATAAGAACAAAGGGCATTATTGTCTTTTTTGGCTTTTGTCAAGTGAGGAACCTCTTGGAGAAAACGCTTACCGAAGACCCGACAAGATGTATAATTTTGGTTAATTATCTTATAATCTCATTCATAGTTTTAACATCTTAACTAATTGGTTACAAATATTGATGTCTAACCTATGCAATTCATAATACTCAGATTTTTATATTCCATTTGTCAAATATGGATTCCAAATTTGCTAATTGGTTCTTTGGTAGTTTCTAAAAGGTATATTTGTTATTTATATAATTTTATCAAACTATAAAGTTATTTCCATTGATAATCGAGTTGGTGTTTGTACGTAGACAGATCAATGGGACGAGCAAAGAGAGAATGTCACCTTCATGTTGTTTTTAATGTTGCCACACCAAATTATTGTACCATTTGGTAAGTTTTATTTATGGTTGTTTGTTGGTGTTTTTACTGTAAGTTGTTTCAATTTTGTTTTTACGAGATATTTATTCATTTTTGTAGATTAAATGGTCCTTGCAATTGTAATAAGACTACAACTTTTAACTGTACAGTAGAGAAAAGTTGTTTTCAAGTCAAACTCTTGGATTTTTTCAATTATGTTTTTATGAGATAGTTATTCATTTTTGTAGATTAAATGGTCCTTGCAATTGTAATAAGGTGTGCAACTTTTAATTGTATAGTAGAGAAAAGTTGTTTTCAGATCAAACTCTTGGATTTTTATATACAAAATTTATTCATTTTTATTTTGTTATAACTAATTACCGACATTTTCTATGTATTACTAGATAATTCGACATTAGATTAGTGTCAATTTAATAAAAAAATTCGATGAACTTATATAAATTATGAAGCTAAAAGTTATTTTTTTTACCTGATAGTGAGTCAAATGGTAATGAAAAGACGGTGAATGGGATGCAAAATTCAGTTAAATATGAAGATGATAGTTGTTCAATCCCAAACCCTATAATGGTATTCTAAATATTGTCATCTTAAAAAAAACGTAAATTATATGTTTTTTTTTAATTTCTCTAGGAAAAGTTATAGATTGCAGATCAAAAAAATAAAAAATAATAATAATAAAAGTTTTTTATTACCAATAATGGGGAAAAATGTAATGACCTCTAGAATCTCATGTATATATGAAACAGTGAGTAGCATGTATATAGACATCAATACGTTAGCTCAAGTAATGGTCTTTTTAAGTTGAATCATATATGTTATTGTCATATTATATGTAAAGTATATAAAAAATTTCAATACTAAAAATTGAAAACCACATATATCCTAACAACTATAGTTATTTATATAAAATTCACCTTTTGAATATAATTTTTTTTATTTTTTATTTTTTATAATATATGTTAGAAATATATTAATATCTGATTACCACGAATAAAAGGCTCAGTTACCAGTTACTGGGTGACAGATATATATATTTAATGAGATTAGATGCGGAAAGATAAGAAGTGCGGAATAAATAAATACTGGAAAGCTATAAATGACTGAAAGCTATAAATGAAATAAATGACAGTATTTAAATGACATAAAGCGTTAATAAAATATATAAATATATATATAGTAGGTGGTGTTAGAACGGGACTTGTGGAACGACTGTTTTGTCAAGTTGTTAGTCAAATAAATGACTAACAGGCTTAGGGTTGGACTGGATCCTAATAGACTGTGTCTCTATTTGTTCAATGTTCAATCCGGTACTTGATATGTAACAATAAGTTTATTCAATGTTTTGTTACACAGTTATTTATACAGTATTACAAAATACACGGGTTTATGTAATTGTATTTAAGATATTTCTGGTTGTTTGGAGGTTCGTATTGGTTGTTTTGGGTGTTGGTATTGGTTGTTTTGAAAGTCGGTATTGGTTTTTTTGGGTGTCGGTATTGGTTGTTTTGGGTGTCGGTATTGGTTGTTTTGGGTGTCGGTATTGGTTGTTTTGGAAGTTGGTATTGGTTGTTTTGAAAGTTGGTATTTTTGGGCAGAGGTTGAACACGGGTCGTGTAGATATTTGACTTGGACTCAACAATGGGCGTTTTCAAGGTTTAGAGGATTTCTGGGTTTGGTGTTTACACGGGTCGTGTAGGTTTATGGGTTGCTTAGCAAGGGTCGTGTTCTTGAAGTTTTCATGCACATATTAGAATTTCTTCATCTTGTTTAGGGTTGTTTTGTGGTTGGGTTTTGGTAGTTTGATGTGAGAGAGATGTTTGGTGGTGATTGGTGTAGTAAACAAAGGTGGTGTAGGCTTTGTTTGATGGGTTGAATGTGAGGAAGATGATGAATAGTGTTTGTGTTCTTGAAGTTTTTCTTTAAGAAGAGGTTGTTCTTGAAGCTTGTTGGTCTTGGCTTTGGCTTTCTTCTTCTGGAAATGAGAATGTTTGCTGGAGATATTACAAGCTAATACACAACACTTAAACTCTTACAATTCACTCACTATTTCTTACTCACATACATGCATGTATTTATGCAGAAATGAAGCTAGCAACCATTCATAGTTTAAAGAAAAGTAATGGAAAAGTTGGTTGAAAGCTGGAAAGGATGAGAGATGTGGGTTTTCTTCTTTTGTGTTGTCTTTGCTTTCTTTCCTCACAGCACACACACATATACACGATGCATGTGCATGTATATATATTCAAAAGTAATTTCTAGGTGGTATGTATGCTGGAAGTGATGATGAAGCTGTGAGTTTAGAAAGAAAGAAGAAACACATGTGATGGAGACTTTTGCTTTTGTGTTTTCTTGTTTCTTCCTTCATATGTATATATATACGATACATGTATATATATATATATATATATATATATATATATATATATATATATATATATACATATACACACAATATACATATATATAAAATATATTCGTGGGTATTTCTTGCATGGATGAGTCTTACGCGGGTGTGGGCGCGGGCCGCGGGTCGGTCGCGTGCATGGCTGCTTCTTGCGATCTGAATAGCTGAAGTAAAAATTCGATCTACGCGGGTATGGGCTCGGGCCGCGGGTCAGTAGCTGGACCTGATCAGTTTTGTGCGGTTTGTCATGCGGGCCGCGGGCTGGTCGCGGGACCTGAATGGTTCGGTTCTGAATTTTGGATTTGATCCATGATATCCGCGGGTATTGGCGCGGGCCGCGGGTCGGTCGCGGGACCTGAATGATTTGGTTCTAAATTTGGATTTGATCTATGCGGTTTGGTATGCGAGTCGAGTCGGGTTTGTGAATCATCTTGCTTTGGTTTGATTCGTTTTTGATCTTGTATTCGGTTTTGCAAGTGGTTTGAGTTGCATGACTTGAGTCTTGAGATTCTTATCTTCATGCGGTTTGAGACTTGTCGAGTTGTGAATTTACGTCTTTGCGTTTTTGTCATTCACGTGTTTTCGTATATGCCGTTTTGATTCCGCATTGATTTATCCTGAAATAACTGATAATATTTGTTAGATAGTATCAAAACAGTTCGTCTTATTTCAGTGATGGTCACATACAAAAACATTATTCAACAATTTCCCCCTATGTGATCATTAATGAAATAAGGGCAAATATTATCACATTAACAATTTTAATCTTGAAGATTTGGGAAAAAGGTTTTGTCAATGATAAGATATATATAAAACATAGTGATCGTTTTGAAAGCTTGTGACTTTGTTTAACATATCTTATGTAAAAGATTTTCAGAAATTTGTTTCCGAATCAAAGTCTCGGGTTCGGTTATCAAAGGGTAGCCATATATGTATCTAAAGAGATTTCTTAAGATTTTATAGCATTATTTTTGACGACAAGTGGTTTAACAGGTCGATTCAGATGAACGCTTATTGGTATAGCTCACACTTCACTTGGGTGTTTGGTTGTTCTGGCAGCAGAACAGGTTAATGATCACTAAAAATGAGTGATATCTCTCTCTGACGACTCACACTCATATTGGAGGTGTTCAGCTATGCTTTTCCTGTAAGTCACTTAGTCTCATTATTAGATAATCAATCACATAAGACTGGTTTCGGCATTACTCAGCGGGTTTCTTCATTCATGCCATTAACGTTCACTCTCTCTCCGTCGGGAAATACATGTAGAGGGGTTTATCAATTTTCATAGTGCAGTTTACAGCTAAGAATCTTCAATGATGAAGGCTACAGTATCCCGGGAAATCCATTGTTGTTGCAACTTCTTCTTTGATAGTATCCTGTTTGTTGATCAATATCGATTTATTGTAAAAAGATATTTTGTTTTAGCATTGAGAATTTGCTACATTTGAGACCTTTTTAAGAGTATTTGACTTGAGTGATTGAGCTATCTTCTTTTGTCAAAAATGGTTAAAACAAATCGTGAATTTTATGATTTTTGTTTTGAAATAACCATTTGGTTGAAAGTTTGTTTTGAAAATACCAAATGTAAATTTTTTTTGTTTTGTTTGGTATTTCTTCGGTGAACCTTCTTTTTGATTTGTCTTTGAGGGTTGGATGTTAATAGATCTTTGTTTCTCCTTTGGTTTTCTTGTAAGGATATGTCGTCTTTGCTTGATGGATCATGGGATCGCAAGTCTTCATTTTTGGTTGGCATTTATCTGGGTAGGGAAAGGTGGCATAAAAGACAGTTTGTCTAGTATGTAAGAAATGAATGTATCGTCCCTGGTCATTTTGATATCTAAGCAAAAATGAGACCGTGACAAGGTATAATCGGTTATACCTTATAAGCAATAGCGACACACCTAAGCTCACAAGAAATGATTTCCACAATGATTTAGATCGACGAGGCACAAATTCTCACATGGGTTTTTGTTTTCATCTGAACCTCCTAACCTTATGTCCCTTGATTGTTTAAAATCGTCAATAATGAAATAAAATCGAAGGAAATAAAGTTATATACATTATGAAAAGTAGGATATTTGAACCTTCACTCCAATTGAGAATCAATATGACTTAAAATCTTCATCGAGCATAAGCATCTGAAAATTAAGTCAAGAGAAGATTAATCACAAGGTTCTATAAAAGCTTATTATGGCAAGTCTTTTATTAATTTCTTTTTGAAGATTTGTTTTTCTGAATGTTTTTGGAAATATTGGTTATTTGAATGTTTTTGGTAATTTTTAAAAGGAAAGCAATTTTCAATTGTTTTTGAATTTTCCTTTTGAATGAAAGTAAACACACTTTTGTACAAACAAAAAGTAAAAGTTTAAGGATAGATGTTATCTGGATTTAACATTCCTAGACGGCCTAGGAAGTATTGAAACTTTGTTTCATCGAGAGCCTTAGTGAAGACATCGGCAATTTGATCTTCGGTGTTGATGAAGTGCAATTCGATATGACCCTTTTGAATGTTGTCTTTGATGAAATGATATCGAATGTCGATGTGCTTTGTCATGGAATGGTGAACGGGATTGTGAGAAATGGCAATTGCACTGGTTGAGTCACAAAATATGGGAATTTGTGAAATTTTGAAGCCATAGTCTCGCAGTTGAGTTTGCATCCATATGACTTGCGAACAACAGCTGGCGGCAGCGACGTATTCAGCTTCTGCTGTTGATGTGGATACACAAGTCTGTTTCTTTGAAGTCCAACTCACTAGTCTACCTCCTAGGAATTGACAGCTACCAGATGTACTCTTTCTATCTAACTTGCATCCTCCATAGTCTGAGTCGGTGAAAGCGTTCAGCTGAAAATCGGATTTAGCTGGATACCAAAGGCCAAGTTTGGGAGTGCCTTTTAGGTATTTAAAGATGCGTTTCACAGCAACTACATGGGATTCCATAGGATTTGCTTGGTATCTGGCACAGACACATGTAGAAAACATGATGTCAGGTCTGCTGGCAGTGAGGTATAAGAGTGATCCGATCATTCCACGAAATCTTTTCTGATCAACAGGTTTGCCATTTAAGTCTGCATCGATTTTGTATCCAAAACCCATTGGGGTTTTTGCGGTATTGGATTTGTCCATTGAAAAGCGAGTGAGTAGGTTTTTGACATAATTCTCTTGGTTGATGAAAATGCCATCAGTTGATTGTTTGATTTGAAGTCCGAGAAAAGTAGTCATCTCCCCAATCATGCTCATTTCAAATTTTCTCTTCATTAGATCTGCAAACTTAATACTCAAAGATTCATCAGTAGAACCGAAAATAATGTCATCAACATATATTTGTACTATTAAAAGATGTTTATTATAGATTTTACGAAAGAGGGTTTGATCGATTGAACCTCTTTTAAAACCTGATTCTTCGAGAAAGGTTGTCAATGTGGCATACCAGGCTCGGGGTGCTTGTTTCAAGCCATAGACAGCTTTTTGCAATTTGAAGCTGTGATCAGGAAATTTGGGATCTTCGAAACCTGGTGGTTGTTGGATGTATACATCGTGATCTAACTCTCCATGTAGGAATACACATTTAACATCCATTTGGAATACTTTGAAGTTCTTATGTGCAGCATATGCAAGAAAGATGCGAATTGCTTCAATTCTGGCAACTGGAGCATATGTTTCATCGTAGTCGATTCCTTCTTGTTGTGAATATCCTTTGACTACGAGACGTGCCTTGTTTCGACAAACGATTCCTTGATCGTCAGTTTTGTTTCTGAATACCCATCTTGAACCTATAACAGAAACATCGGGTGGGGTAGGGACAAGATTCCATACGTCATTTCTTTCAAATTCTTCTAGCTCTTCTTGCATAGCTTTTACCCAGTCTGGATCTTTGAGAGCAGAATGTATGGTTTTGGGTTCAGTCATGGATAAGAAGGCTCCAAATAAACAATCATTAGAAGTTGCGGCTCTAGTTTGGATGCCTGAGTTTGGATCTCCGATGATTTGGTCAGTTGGGTGGTTTCTGGTCCATTTTATTAAGCGATTCTCTTCCGCTATAATAATTGGAATTTCAGTATCCCATTGTTCTTTTCCGGGAGTTTCATCTTGGAATAGGTTTGAAGGTTCCCCCATAAATGATGCATCGGGATTGTTTTGGATATTTGGGGATGGGGTATTTAAAGGAGGATTTGGTGTTTGTTCCAATGAAGAAGTATGTGTAGGTGGTTCCCCCTCGAATTGATCTGCATCATTTCGGTTTGTTTGTGGAGTTCCTTCAGTGGTTGTTCCTGTAGAATCAATAGAAGTAGTTAGAAGTTCAGAATTGTAAGCGGTTTTGGGTTGTTCAAAAAGTAAATCAAGATCGATTTTAATATCTCTGTCAGGAGAAGGTGTTTGTTGAATTGGATTTTGAAAAATATTATCGATCATTTTTGAACCAAAATGTTCACGATCCAATTTCCTGACATAAAATTCATCGAAATGAACATCGTTACTTTCTTCAATTACTCTGGTACGTTTGTTCAGTACTCGATAAGCAGCTGAGGAAAACGAGTAACCAAGGAAAATTCCTTCGTCCGACCTTGATTCAAATTTTGAAAGGTGATCTTTATTGTTCTTTATGAAGCATCGACAACCAAAAATATGGAAAAATTTGATGTTTGGTTTTCGGTTGTTAATGACTTCATATGGTGTTTTATGAAGATGTTTATGATTAAGGAACGATTTTGAGTGTAGCAAGCTGTGGCTATTGCTTCTGCCCAGAAGTATTGTGGCAGATCAGCGAAGATAAGCATTGATCTTGCAGCTTCACATAGAGTTTTGTTCCTTCTTTCGCTAATGCCGTTCTGTTGTGGAGTGTATGGGGCTGAGAAGTTATGTTCAATTCCTTTGTCTTTGAGAAATGAATCTAGAGTCTTGTTTTTGAACTCTAAACCATTATCACTTCGGATTCTTCGAACAGGTCGTTTGAGCTTCAGTTCGATTTGTTTGATGAAGTTGATCATTTCTTCAGGTGCTTCTGATTTTAGTCTTAAGAAAAAGACCCAAGTAAAGCGCGAGAAGCCATCAACGACAACAAGAATGTACTTCTTCCCTTGTATGGTTTGGGTTTTGGCAGGGCCACAAAGGTCTATGTGCAGTAATTCTAGTGGTTCGGATACACTAGATTCTGAGATGCTTTTGTGAGTTGATTTGGAAAGTTTTCCTTTTTCACATGCGGCACAAAGAGTTTCATTATCAAGCTTCAGAAGTGGCAGTCCTCTAACAAGATCATCGCCGATCAGTTTGTTGATGTACCCAAAGTTTAGATGGGAAAGGCGGCGGTGCCATAACCAACTGATATCTGCTGGGGCTTTTGATAGCAGACATATATCGGGTTTACCGTAGATAAGATCCATGTCAAGTGGATACATATTTCCGGCACGGTAAGAATCAACAATGATTTCTTTGGTTTTGGCGTCCATGATCAAGCTTCTTTGTTTGGTGAATATGACTTCAAGATTGTTATCACACAGTTGAGAAACACTGATGAGGTTGTGTTTCAGGTCATCGACATAGGCAACTTTCTTTATGGTGAAGTTACCATTTGTTATGTTTCCATAACCTTTGATTTTTGCCGTCATGTTGTTGCCGAAGGTAACATCTTGATTTGTTTGGGTGGGTTTGAAGTCACGCAGGTAGTTTCGGTTTCCTGTCATATGCTTGGAGCAACCACTATCAATATACCATGTATCATCATTGGGTTCTCCAACATTAAATACCTACAATTAGACAGAAGGTTTAGGTACCCAAATCTGAATGGGTCCTGGTTTGTTAGTTGTTGTTATTTTGGGTGTTTTGCTTAATGAATTTCTTATAGCATTTGACTTCACATTTCTATAAGAGTTTGGTTTATTAGGATGGAATGGTTGACGTTTGATTTTATTTATCAAGTTTTCCCAAAATGTGATTTGTTTTTGAAAACCTGTGGGTTTATAAAATCTGTGATTTGGTGAACGATATCCTAGATGTGAAGATTTGTTTGAAAAGTTCTGTTCATATCTGGGATGTGATTGGCGGTTGTGAAAAGCTTTTTGAAGATGATGGTTTGGAACTTTCTGATTTGGTCGTTTTTTAAAGTTCCTTGAATGGTTAAAGGTGATCTCTTGAAAGCGATTTTCAAAAGGTTTTTGAAAAGGTTTTGGTTTTTGTTTGGAAACCTGTTTTTGAGGTATGAGGTAAGGTTGAACTGGTTTCTTTGGTTTGTTTTCAAAAAATTTTGGTTTGTTAAGTGGGGTTATGGTTGCTTCATTGGTATGTTTGATTTGGTTTGTTGAAGAACTAGCAGAGTTTGTTTCAGATTTTACAACTCTTTTGATAGACTTTTTGGAAACAGTGAAAGCAGTGTCATCTGGGCTACAGTTGATAACTGTTTCGTCATCAGAATCTTCCTCATTAGCAGATGTGAAAAGATCTGGAAGAGTGGATTCAAAGTTTTCACAAATTGTCATGTTTTCTTGTTTAGCTAGTTCATTTTCAAAGGATTCTCTTCCAATTCCTGGTCTGTAATTCGTATCAATTTTGCCAGTTCCTAAGGTGTTTGCCTTGGTGAAAATATCATCACTTAGCTTTCTGGCAATTTTGATAGAATCCATGTTCCATACCAATCTTTTGTTTTCTGTTTCAAGAAAATTGATTTGTTTAAAGGAATCAGTCAGTTTTTCATTTAAAGCATTGTATTTTTCGGTTGATTCTTGAAGGTTTTGTTTCAACTGAAGGATTTCCATTTCTAAAACATCTTTTGTTTCAGAAGAAATGGCCGACTGAATTTTTTCTTCCTAATCCCTTTTCTGAATTAGGGTTTGATTTAATTGTTCCAAGACGTGATTATAATCTTCTGATTTTCTTTCAACGTCTCTTTCCAATTTGTTCTTTATCCTTGTTGATTCTCCAAATTTGAGTTGCAAGGTTTGTAACTCAGATTTGCAGATATCGGAATTGATCATTGTGTCATGATATTTTTTGAGATCAGCTTCTAGACTTTTCTCAATCTTGGTTATATGGGACTCAAAAATTGATTTCGAAAGACCAAGTTCAGAGATCATAGACCATACCTGTTCTATGACGTTTGGAGCTCTTGAAGGTCTATCAACACCAACTACGAAACAGAAGTTTGATTGTGTTGGTTCATTGTCAGCTTCGTCTTCAGAAGTTGGCCAGTATTCCACGTTTGGTTCATGGATTGCCATCAATGCTCTTTGCTTATCTTGATTTTCCTGTTTCTTTAATTCATCGACTTTTTGAGCGTAGTATGCTGAGTCTTTGACTTTGGTTTTGTTTTTGGCTCGGCATTCTCTGGCATAGTGATTAGTTCCTTTGCAGTTGTGACAAATGATCACTTCTTCATCACTGTCATCCTTTTGACTTTTAATCGGAAGTCTTTCAGGAGCTTGAGTTTGGATTTGTTGGGAAGATTGGGAAGGGTTCTGTTGGAATCCAAAATTTTGGTTGTTTTGAAAGCCATTGTTTTGATTAGTGTAACCTTGATTTTGGAATCCTCTGTTTTGGTTTTGAAAACTGTTGTTTTGGTTATTGTTATGATGACTTGAGTTGGGATTGTTTTGAAATCCCTGGTTTTGAAAACCTTGGTTTGAATTGTTTTGGAAGGAAGGTCTTTGAAAATTTTGTCCAAAATAAGGTCTTGGTTGAAAACCTGAGTTGTTTTGAACAGGTTGAGGTCTTGGTTGAAATCCATAATTATTTTGTCCATATGATGGTCGGTTTTGAAAATTTGGTTTAAAATTCGATTGACCATGATTTGGAATAAATCTCTGGAAGTTTGTGTTTGCTACCAAAGCACACAGTTGTTGGTAGTCTGCTTCATCATTTAAATCAGATTGATCAAAAGAATTGTTCAAAAAGGGTTGGTTTTGAAAAGATGTCTGATTAAAATGATTGAAGTTTTGTTCATTAAAAGGTGTTTGGTTTTGAGAAGATGTGGAAACGAGAGCAAGTGGTCCTCCAAAAGCTGTAGTGGTTGGTGGGTCAATCGAGGATTCATACGATTGAAGTTCTCCATACAAATTGTATAAAGTTTCAGTATGAATGGCTGGATTTCCCTGAATGATGAGTTTAACCATCTTCCAGCTTTCGTAAAGATTGTTTAGAAACTTGAGATTTATCTCGTGCTGTGTCTTTTTGATGCCCAAATTGTTCATTTTTACCATGATAAAATTGAACCTATCATGAGCATCATGGATGGTTTCTGATGAAAGCATCTTGAAATTATCGAATTCATTTAAAACAGATGTTCTTTTGTTTCCAATAATTCTTTGATTTCCACAAAAACGATTTTTTAAATTTTCCCAGATTTGATTTGCGGTCAACAGTATTATGTCATCCATTTGACTTAGAATACTGTGGGGAATTCCAAACACAAGTTCCTTTTTGGCTTGGAATTGCAGCTTTTTTTCGGTTTCAGCAAGAGTGGCTTGATTTGTAGCAAGAGTAGCCATATTTTCTGGAGTAACATATGTTCCTTCTACACAATTCCAGACATTTTCATTTATGGAGTTGAGATGAAGATTCATACGGCCAACCCACGAATTATACTCTTCAGGAATAAGTATGGGTGCCCGTGAACCAGATCCCAAGCTGTTAGCAATAGAAACAGAGTTCATGTTGGAGTAATTAGCAGAAGACATAATAATTTTTTTTTTTTAAAGGATTTTGAACAAGTGATATTAAAATGAAAATTTTAAAGAAACGCTAATGGAAGGTTTAAAAAAAAACGCTAACCAAAGGTTTTCGACAAAAATTTCAAAGTAAATCACACAAGCTCTGATACCAATTGTTATAAATATATTAATATCTGATTACCACGAATAAAAGGCTCAGTTACCAGTTACTGGGTGACAGATATATATATTTAATGAGATTAGATGCGGAAAGATAAGAAGTGCGGAATAAATAAATACTGGAAAGCTATAAATGACTGAAAGCTATAAATGAAATAAATGACAGTATTTAAATGACATAAAGCGTTAATAAAATATATAAATATATATATAGTAGGTGGTGTTAGAACGGGACTTGTGGAACGACTGTTTTGTCAAGTTGTTAGTCAAATAAATGACTAACAGGCTTAGGGTTGGACTGGATCCTAATAGACTGTGTCTCTATTTGTTCAATGTTCAATCCGGTACTTGATATGTAACAATAAGTTTATTCAATGTTTTGTTACACAGTTATTTATACAGTATTACAAAATACACGGGTTTATGTAATTGTATTTAAGATATTTCTGGTTGTTTGGAGGTTCGTATTGGTTGTTTTGGGTGTTGGTATTGGTTGTTTTGAAAGTCGGTATTGGTTGTTTTGGGTGTTGGTATTGGTTGTTTTGGAAGTTGGTATTGGTTGTTTTGAAAGTTGGTATTTTTGGGCAGAGGTTGAACACGGGTCGTGTAGATATTTGACTTGGACTCAACAATGGGCGTTTTCAAGGTTTAGAGGATTTCTGGGTTTGGTGTTTACACGGGTCGTGTAGGTTTATGGGTTGCTTAGCAAGGGTCGTGTTCTTGAAGTTTTCATGCACATATTAGAATTTCTTCATCTTGTTTAGGGTTGTTTTGTGGTTGGGTTATGGTAGTTTGATGTGAGAGAGATGTTTGGTGGTGATTGGTGTAGTAAACAAAGGTGGTGTAGGCTTTGTTTGATGGGTTGAATGTGAGGAAGATGATGAATAGTGTTTGTGTTCTTGAAGTTTTTCTTGAAGAAGAGGTTGTTCTTGAAGCTTGTTGGTCTTGGCTTTGGCTTTCTTCTTCTGGAAATGAGAATGTTTGCTGGAGATATTACAAGCTAATACACAACACTTAAACTCTTACAATTCACTCACTATTTCTTACTCACGTACATGCATGTATTTATGCAGAAATGAAGCTAGCAACCATTCATAGTTTAAAGAAAAGTAATGGAAAAGTTGGTTGAAAGCTGGAAAGGATGAGAGATGTGGGTTTTCTTCTTTTGTGTTGTCTTTGCTTTCTTTCCTCACAGCACACACACATATACACGATGCATGTGCATGTATATATATTCAAAAGTAATTTCTAGGTGGTATGTATGCTGGAAGTGATGATGAAGCTGTGAGTTTAGAAAGAAAGAAGAAACACATGTGATGGAGACTTTTGCTTTTGTGTTTTCTTGTTTCTTCCTTCATATGTATATATATACGATACATGTATATATATATATATATATATATATATATATATACATATATATATATATATATATATACATATACACACAATATACATATATATAATATATATTCGTGGGTATTTCTTGCATGGATGAGTCTTACGCGGGTGTGGGCGCGGGCTGCGGGTCGGTCGCGTGCATGGCTGCTTCTTGCGATCTGAATAACTGAAGTAAAAATTCGATCTACGCGGGTATGGGCTCGGGCCGCGGGTCAGTAGCTGGACCTGATCAGTTTTGTGCGGTTTGTCATGCGGGCCGCGGGCTGGTCGCGGGACCTGAATGGTTCGGTTCTGAATTTTGGATTTGATCCATGATATCCGCGGGTCGGTCGCGGGACCTGAATGATTTGGTTCTAAATTTGGATTTGATACATGCGGTTTGGTATGCGAGTCGAGTCGGGTTCGTGAATCATCTTGCTTTGGTTTGATTCGTTTTTGATCTTGTATTCGGTTTTGCAAGTGGTTTGAGTTGCATGACTTGAGTCTTGAGATTCTTATCTTCATGCGGTTTGAGACTTGTCGAGTTGTGAATTTACGTCTTTGCGTTTTTGTCATTCACGTGTTTTCGTATATGCCGTTTTGATTACGCATTGATTTATCCTGAAATAACTGATAATATTTGTTAGATAGTATCAAAACAGTTCGTCTTATTTCAATGATGGTCACATACAAAAACATTATTCAACAATATAGTAATAATAATTATTAAATTTCAAACTTCTTTTATTAAGACGGTTAAAATAAAAATAGTGTAAAAAATATGAAAATATATATCAAATGTTAAGTTTGAGTTACCCGAGAAAACTTAGTTATAAAAGAAACATATCTGTAAAATACAAATAAACGATGAAAGAAAATTTATCATTGAAGCGTAACTATTTACCTTCCCCTTCTCCCCTCCCTCCCCTTTACCACTATTCGACGCATTATGATGGTACGTTGAGTATGATAGACTGATAGTTTTAAGATTGTCTTGAATCGAGTTCTTAACACACACTATTTATTTGGTGTAGTAAATTATTTGCACAAAAGAACCAATCGCTTTTAGAATTTAATTTCTGAAAAAAATTATTTGCACCCGTCGCTTGGGACGGGTAAACGACTAGTATATATATATATATATATATATATATATATATATATATATATATATATATATATATATATATATATATATATACTAGTGTATAACCCGTGAGAACCACAGTTATAAAAATAATTAAACTGTCGTATTAAAAAATTAAAATTATTAATCAATTATTTTAAATAAATTATTACTTAAGAGATATTATTTTAGTTATATAAAATTATAAGCGTTGATTTAAATAAATACATGAAGTTATATCATCTTCTAACCTGTATTAATTTTATTTTATTTTTCAATTTAATGTTATTAATTTAATATAATTAGATTGAGAAAATTTAAAATGAAGAATTAATTGTATGCCACTTGTCAATAGGAGATTAAACCTATTCTTTTATTAGAATAGGAATATATCGTATTTTCATCATAGGATTTTTACCCATTTTATTGATATTATCTCATGAATTTAAAATATTATGAACGTACGTAATTCCACGTATTTTATCTTACTCTCTACTTGCAGTAACATCTTTCTATTATTCAACAAGTTTACGTCATAAAATCATCATCAATTTAGAGACAAATGACATTTCTTTTATAGCATAGTATTAGTAACTCATTTGTTGTTATCCTCTTTATGATATTATTATACATCATTTTCATTTTACTTAAACTATATACATCTATTTTAGGTAAGCCAAATGACTTGCTGGGAATCATGGTCATATGCACATCTATATCATTAATCTAACAAAACATGTGAACAATATTTTACATGCTAAAAAAATACTTAACATGAAGCAATCCCCTTTTGTTGAGTTTCAATGTACATATTCGACCTTCATTCTGGGTTGAATTAAATTATCGACTTACAAAGACTTATATCACATGTCCAAGTATGTTAGACTTAAAAGGTTTTCGTGTATGTTCAAATAATGCATTTTTCTACTTAAATATATGGCGAGTTTTCCATCCAATTCACATATCCCAATATTTGACTTTATAAAAGCCAACTTCAAAACTTTTGATTTCAGTTTCACCAAAAACATGTTTATATCATTCAAACTCATTTAGGGTGTTATTAAATATTCCTTGTAACTTTATAAAAACATCTCAAATTATCATTTAATCAAATACTAATTCTTATGATCTCCAAATTTAAGATATTCGATGAAAATCGACTAGGAAAATTCTTCGACCAGAAAAAAAAAATCTATAGTAAATTTAACATCGTATTTAGAAGGAAAAATACAAACCAACAATCATTTTATATCCAAAATTTGTTCCAAAATGCAACATGTCGAAAGACGTTACATGCATAATTTCATTTGTACCAGCACATTGATCGGTCAATTTTTGGGGTTCGTGTTTCATGTATCGACCACTAGAGGGACCATTTCTTCTTTTGGTTTCATTCTTTATATACAACACCCTTTTATTTTCACAATATTATATCATTTATAACAAAAGAAAAAGTACTCACATCATAAATGAAAAACTGTATTATTTCTTGTGTATAAAGTACGGATTTATATGTTATCATTGATTTTTATAGCCTCACCTGTAGAATTTAACAAAATTTTCGTGTTATTAACCATCAAAGGACCTTCTTTTTTTTTTTTTTTTTTTTTGTAATAATGGTTACTATTTTATACTAAAGGTTATCACTTCGATATGAGAAATGCAAAAGATTTAAAGAAAAACTCAATTATATTCGATGGAGTATTATTTGTTTTTTCAATTGTAAGTTTTGAAGATTAAAGAGGGTACATGGAAAATATAGTAAAGTTTAATAGTCGGAGGGGGGCTGGTTGTCATTTCTACAAAATCGTGAAAACAATTTATAGATAATTAAGAAAACAAGAATATAAATGATTTATGAAAAACTAAATTATACTATTTTCAAATGTATGTTGTGAAAGTTAAAGAGAGTACAATAAATGAGGTTTTAAAGAGGAAAATTGTAAAAGAAAATTAGAA
Source organism: Lactuca virosa (assembly GCF_052849685.1). Lineage (NCBI taxonomy): Eukaryota > Viridiplantae > Streptophyta > Magnoliopsida > Asterales > Asteraceae > Lactuca > Lactuca virosa. Next base: position 4,493,692 of record NC_136428.1, on the reverse strand, counting down.
ATATGAAAAATATAGTAAAGTTTAATAAGTCGGAGGGGCTGGTTGTCATTTCTACAAAATCGTAGAAAACCATTTTTTACAATTTATAGATAATAAGAAAACAAGGCAACACCGCACGAGAATCAAATACAAGCAACTCGCCGTTTTCCCCACTCACTGAGTCATACCCGACTCGTCCATTATAAACCGAGTCAAACTCTAACTGCTTTCGGACCCGACCCGCTATGACCCGACAAACAAGCATCGCCTTCCGCCCTCTGCCGCCACCGGCACGCTCATGCGCGACTCCGCTCCCGGAAAACGTACACAACGCAGCACCCTTTCCCCACTGAAACGACCACGGTCCGCCACCCGCGGTTTCATACGCGCCGCCGCTGGTGGTTCCCAGGCATTGAAACCTCATCACCTCATTCCCATCTGCAACACACCGTGCGTGGTCTTCTCCGAAGCCATTGTGGCCTCCGCCACCATTATCAGTTGATCCGGATCCGGACTTCACTAACTCCCTGTACTCCTCGAATCGGGTCACAGTTCTTGCCAAATTCTGGACCTTGAAAACCATCTCAATCCGACCGGAAAAAACCTTAGGTGACCAGCTCGTATGGAATATAATCTCCACCACGTTACGCGAAGGGTGTCCCTCCGCCAGGTCAGTCAATGCCGGAAAATAAGAATCAGGAGGACGTGGGTGTCGCCGGGGATTGGATGACACATTACTGCTTCGGACCCGGGTAACATTATCGGGTTTTCTTGAAACGGGGTTTTTAGGTTTCCTGGACGGCAGCTCTGTTGGCGGTGGTTGCGACGGTTTCGGCTTTCTTGGTTTTTGTTTAGTAGTCTCCACAACGTCTTTGAGACTCTGAAAACTCTTTCTACAACTTGAAGATGCCGGAAGAAGATGAAGATGGTGGCTTTCGATGACGTCGTCTCGAGCCCTTGCTTTGCATTGTAACGACTTTACCCACCCCGCCGCCATCGCCGGCGACCGTATGGACAGCAACGTTTATTCTCTTTATCTATGTATATATGCACCACCTTAATCTATGTATCTCCCTTCTCACTTTCTCTCTCTAAACAAAAACTGTCTGTTTTTGTTGGTGGAGGAGCTTGGAAAGAATGCAATGGAAGATGAGTAGCCCCATAATAAATCCGAGGACGAAGGAAAAGACGACAATACCCTTGACAAATACAAAGATTTACATGACCACGTGGGGAAGAGATACTATTATACGAGGGTGAGAATCAGAAAACAAAATAGTGCATTAATGAGTATTAAATTGAAGGATCCAAAAGACCATCAATGGTGGTCAGATTGAAAGAGAGAGAGAGAGAAAAGAGAAGAGAGAGAGAGAGGTAATGCCAGTACGCCACCATGAAATATGGTGGTGGAACTTGGAAGTGGAATAATTCTGATGCAAATTGGTTCATATTCATATTCATATACTAGAATATATATATGGTTATGTTATCATTGTTTTGACTTTCAATAAGTCTTTTTTCCACATATTTCATTATACTTAACCATAACAAATTCAATGAAATTACTAAACCATGTTCAATTCCATAATTAACGTATCAAATAATATTCAAATTTAATATTTCAACTCAAGGCTTGAGTTATCAAAGACACATGTCCAACCACCAAACTTTCATTGTCTTTTTGCATTAGGTAATCATGATTTCTTTCATAAATTGCTTTTTGAGATTGTATTCAAAAAAACAAAATCTTGAAATAATTTAGCTTCATGTGTAGCTTTGCGTATAATTTGATGTATAAAAAATATTTTCAGTTGTAATTTGTTTTATAAATAAGATACATTATTTATGTTCGCTTTCTTGTGTCACTTGTATCTCAAAATTTTTAAGTGCTTTTAAGACGAATTTTGTTTATTAAATCTTAATGAAAATATAGTTTAATTTCAATTTTTATTTTTTTATTTTTTTTAAATATTATTGTTAGTTTATTTATAACATTGCCATAATTTTGGGATTAGAAGATATTTCAAATTCTCACATAAAATTAAAAAAGTTCAAAATTCTAACATAAAATTTAACAAGTTCAAAATTGAAATATAACAGTCAAAAACAGATATCGTATGAGAGGGTTATGATTTTTACATGAACTTTAACAATCTAAGCCTGTAAAAATTTATCTTTAAAAATAAATTCAAAATTAGCCGACATAGTCTAAATGAAAGTTGTAGATCTCGTTGATGGCTACACGTGGATACAAAATTTGTCGAAAACGGAGCTAATATGAGCAAGTTATGGATTTTTTTAAGAAATCAGGAAAATTCACACGCAGTCGCGCACACCGACTAGATGTGCGGCGCGCACTAATACACCACCCAAATCGCGACACGTGGTACCATAAGAAAGCGACACGTTACCCCTTCCAACCATATACACGACGCGCACCTTCTCTATGCGCGGTGTGCTTTTCAAAAATTCCTATAATTAGCTTCATTTCGTATATGATGCTCATATCTTGCCCCCTAAAACCTCTATTTGTCAGTTCTTCATCATTTAGCCCAGTTCTCCTTAGTTTTCTGGTAGTCGGCGAAGCCCTGCAACCCCCTGAAGTACCCGACTAGTAGTAACTATCTAGTAAAAGCTCCCGGGTCAGAGTTTTGCCCGCATAATTCCCGGTTTTCGTTAGATTACTCTGTAAGTCAAGCTATGCTTATTTATTTTAAGTGTAACTTGTAATTATAGTAATAGTCATTATTATGAACCTATAATTAAGATTTATCAGTGATTCCAAGTCATTACAATAATTGATCTACTTACAAGAGTGAAGTCTAGGCTAGATTTAGTGAGGTGTTTAAAGTGGGATTTCCAAACAGTATACTTTGTATACCAAAGATACCTTACCTCTAATATGATCCTACCTTGTTATTCCTTGTTTCATAGATCTTGATGTAGAAATTGAGATTATTGAGGAATCTAGACTATCATTAAATAGTCGCCAAGATTATGAAACTAGACTAAGACTTAGTGTTTTATACGTTTAGGTCTTTGAGAAGTGTTAAAGCGAAGTGTTGCTGTTAACGTTACCATGAACAACTACGTTAAATGTAACTGAAAGCATAAACAAGACGTTATCTCGCCAGAACCTTGGTCAATGCTCGGTCTTGGCCTAAGTAATCCAGCACCAGGGTGGCAGTTCGTTTCCCTTCATGAGGAAAGAATATTCCCTGTGATCTTCTCATTCACTCACGACCAATCGGGACGTGACAAAAAGCTTAGGTGACGCTCAGAACTGACTTCATCAGGCAGTTAGTTAACGTGGGCATAATTCTCCCAGTTAGAGGAGGCCACGTCTCACACTCATTGGGCAAGGTCCCCACGATCCGATAGTAACAGGTATAAAAGGATCTCTCCCGTCTCAAGGAAGGGATCCATCTTCTCCCTCACTGAATTTACCATAAATTCTCTCTCTGAGAAAACTAACTTGATCGTCGGAGTGACGTCCCGGGAGAACACCCGGTCATCCTTTAACGGTTCTTCTGTGTTGTGTTCTTAGAAAAACTTCGAGGTTCGATCCATCAACCAACATCCCATCCCCTGAAGATCATGTCACAACATTTGGCGTCATTCGGACGTATCCTCAGAGTGATACAACCAATAAACGACATTGGCTCTCAACAAACGGGAGATCTAAACCCAACAACAACTACGACTGCATTAGACGACCTGTTTCGAACACCGGTGACGGTAACCAACAACCATCACTGCGAGTATAGAACACAGGCCCCAACCCAGGTTCTAATAGCACAGATCCCGCCGATTACGGAGCCAGTACTCCAGAGCAGTTTCTGGCAACTGTCGTTGGATGGTTCACTGCCTCAGACGGTGATATTGATGGGTTATGAGCATAACTACAAATCCTATGTGTTCATGCAACCCTAAATTAAGGATCTAGGTTTTTCACTAGTTGAACATACAAACTTGAATACAAAAGGAGAAACCCTAGGTTCTATGTATTATAATCAAAATCCAGATAATAAAGATTAAAATACATACCTTGATTGTTATATTGTAATAACAATCCAAAAACCTTGCTTGAAAGACCTTTGGTAGCAAGCGCCACAAGCGTCACACCTCTAATGCCTCACAAACAAACCAAGTAACCAAGGAATAACATAGAGAGAGAGAGAGAAGGGAAGAAGAAATTTCGGCTCTAAGCCTTTCTTAGGAGTGCATGGACGAAATCCAACCCTAATGAGGGTTTATATAGGTGTTAGGAAGTCATTGGATAAGACAGTTGTATCCAACATAACCCTAATCCATTTACTTCCTTCTAAGGCATCCAAGGCACCCTTAGAGCCCAAGGAAACCCTAGGAACACCCTAGAATTCGTTCCCCTTACCATAGGGAGGTTCTAGAATGTTCAATGCTCAACTATTGAATATTTTCACCTTTAGTACCTGTAATTTCAGTTAATTCCTTTAATCCCAAAATTAATTCCAAATCAATTTTTGATTAAATATTAATTAAACATTATGATTTCTAATTAATATATTATTTCCATAATACATTAATAAATCATATATTTTGATTTCTAATTAATTTATTAACCAAGTAATAAATTAATAAATCATTCTTCTCTCTCTAACAGTAATCCTATTCAATTGTCAAGTTTGAAGGCAACCCAAAAGGACATTGTTACTATCAATTCAAGTACATACCAATTATAGTTATGCGCTCAGACACCTAATCCAACATATATCACATCCCGATCTGTTGCAGGAGCCTCCGTATGATGGCAAAGAGGTAATCACTATCTCTAACTCTCGTAAGCGGAACACACCTCACCAAGCGGAGGACGAGATAGAGGTACTCTCGAGAAACCTACTCAATATTAGTTTCTCGAGCAGCGATCCCAGACCATTGAACTGGGATCCGCGAAACCCACTTCTCATATCTGGATTCATTCATAACACAAAAATCCATCGGATATACATTGACAATGGTAGTTGCTCCGATATACTCTATGAGCATTGTTTTAGGCAACTACCAGATGCATGGAAGGAGGAGCTACGGCCCCCAACCGGTGGGCCATTGATAGGATTCACCGCACATAGATTGTGGCCATTAGGCACTATTTGGCTACCCTTAACGTTGGTCAGCCACGACGAGAGGGACCGAATCACACGAACAATCGAATTTTCTGTGATCCGGTATCCAGCAGAACACAATATTCTGCTCGGACGGTTGGCAATCTCCTTACTACACCTCGTACCATCGACGATCCATGGCATAGTTAAATTTAGCACACACCATGGATCAGCGACGATCCTCGCCACACACACCAGGGCACAACATTGCCACCAGATCATAGCCGCTCCCGAGCTTGTGCGAGCACCAAAGAAGTCGAAGGAGGGATGTTGAACCGAGCAACACCAAATAAACATGGAATATCCAGAACAGCTCGTGCGAATCGGTGCTCACTTATCAGACGAGACCATGGCACGACTGGTAGCACTCCTGAAGCAATATTCCACCGTTTTCGCCTAGAAACCAACAGATCTGACAGATGTTGATCGACAGGTTGTGGAACACAGCCTTAATATCATGCATGGAAGCAATCCTGTTAAACAAAAGAATAGGGGTCAGGCAGCAGAACAGAACAGGGCTATAAACGTAGAAGTGGTCGATCTGGTGAATGCTGGCATACTCAGGGAAGTAATGTTCCCAACATGGATAGCAAATCCTGTCATGGCAAAGAAAGCCAATGGTTCATGGCGAATGTGCATTGATTACTCAGACCTTAACAACGCATGTCCAAAGGATTGTTATCCTCTCCCGGAGATTGATCAGAAAGTTGAATCGCTTGAAGGTTTTCAGCTCAAATGTTTCCTTGATGCGTACAAGGCCTACAATCAGGTACAGATGAAACGAGAGGACGAGGCAAAAATTGCCTTCCACACTGAGAAGGGCACTTTTTGCTACCCGAAAATGTCGCGTGGGCTCAAAAATGCAGGTGCTACATATCAAAGGCTCATGGACAAAGTATTTGCCGATCAAATTGGTAGGAATATCGAAGTCTATGTCGATGACATGGTAGAGCCGCAATGAAGAAACATTGCTCCACGATGTGGAAGAAACTTTCCAAACGCTACCTAAAGCGCAGATGAAGTTAAACCCAACTAAGTGTACTTTCGGGGTAGAGGAAGGGCAGTTTCTTAGGTATCAGATATCCAAGGAAGGGATTCTGCTCAATCCCACAAAAATCCAGGAGTTCCTCGAGTCGAAAACTCCTCATAACCTCAAGGGTGTACAGGAGATCAACGGTAGGTTGACGACATTGGGAAGATTCATTGCCAAATCTGCAGAAAAGGCGCTTTCTCTGTACCAAACACTGAAAGGGTGCCTAGACAAAAAGCAGTTCAAATAGATAGAAAAAGCAGATGCGGCATTGCAACAAATGAAAGATGCCTTACACCAACTACTGGCTCTCGCATGCCCGCTACTAGGGGAGACACTACAGATTTATTTATCAGCTTCCGAAGAAACTATCTCCTCTGTGTTAGCGGTGTAGAGGGAAGGCAAGCAGGTCCCCATCCATTTTGTTAGTAGGGCCCTACAAGAACCAGAGGTCAATTACCCGGCCTTAGAGAAGCTGTTCCTCGCCCTGGTATATGCTATTAGACGGCTACGGAGGTATTTTAAAGCCCACAAGGTGGATGTTTTGACTAGTTACCCGATAAAGCAAGTGCTGCTAAGGCCGGAAAAGTCTGGGCGCCTGGCCAAGTGGGCCATAGAATTAGGCGAGCATGATGTCCATTACCACCCCCAGACTAGCATCAAGGCCCAGGAGCTTGCAGACTTACTGGTTGAAATCCCAGATACCATTAAGGGAGTGCCGACGACAATCTCTGTCGACCCACTAGAGCCTGAAGCCAGAAAAGAACTCTAGAAGCTATACACCGATGGCGTAGCAAGTAAGGAAGGCTCAGACGTAGACATGATCCTCCAAAGACCTAACGGTGAAGAGATCACTTATGCGCTGCGATTCGACTTCCAAGTATCTAACAACGAGGCAAAGTACGACGCACTCCTGGCGAGTCTGAGGCTGGCCAAGGAGGTTGGTGCAAAGCAACTAGCAGCTCTCAGTGATTCATTACTTATCACAAATCAGATAAATGGAACATACGAGGCTAAAGACCCAAAGATGCAGAAATACCTAGATGCAGTCCGTAGCTTAACCAACACATTCAAAAGTTTTTCAATAAAACAAATCTCTCGGGGAAAGAATGCAAGGGAGGATGCTCTCAACAAGCTAACCTCTACTTCTTATGATCACTTAACAAAGAAAGTGCTAGTTGAGGTACTCTCGGAGAGAAGTATTGATAACCAAAGGGTTAATACAATATCGACTACTCCAGAATGGACCAAACCTACGTCGATTACTTACGTCATGGAGTGCTCCCGGATGACCCAGAGGAGGCGAGAAAAAGTCAAGATCAGGGCGTCACATTTTGCAATCAGAGATAACCAACTATACCGAAGAGGGTATTTAAGCCCATGGCTAAAGTGCATCTCTAAAACAGAGAGGCAGACGTTCCTAGAGAGAAAGTCATTCCGGAGACACGGCGGCACATGAAGGTGCTCGAGTGATCACATGCAAAATACTCTGCCTAGGAGTATATTGGCCAGACGTATACAACGAATCCGCAAACCTAACCAAGAAATGCAAAGAATGCCAGGCATTCGCTCCTTTCCAAAATCAACCGGCCATGCCATTAACTAGCGTTAATAACCCCTGGCCTTTCCATCAATGGGGAATCAACATAGTGGGACCTTTCCCACCAACGCCAGGGGGTGTGAAATTTTTGTTAGTAGTCGTGGATTATTTCACTAAATGGATATAAGCAGAACCGCTGGCCACCGTCACTGGCAAGCAAATGATAAACTTCATGACCAAGAATATCTTGGCCCATTTTGGCACCCCCAGAATCCTCATAAGTGATAACGGCACGCAATTTGAAGGAAGTCCCTTCAAAGAGTGGTGCGAAGACAAGAGAATCCACCGCCGATTCACGTCAGTGGCACACCCTCAGGCCAACGGACAAACTAATATATCAAATAAAACCATAGTCAATGTTTGAAGAAAAGGTTACTTAGATCAAAGTCCGCCTGGGTGGATGAGCTCCCGATAGTACTGTGGTCATATCGTACCAGAGCAACGTCAAGCACGGGAGAAACACCATTTAGTCTAACCTATGGGACGGAAGCAATCCTCCCATTGGAAATAGTGGCCGGCTCCCTGCGAATAGAGAGTTTCGAGGAAGCCGCCAACGAAGAAGGGTGAAGCCAGGACCTGGATATGCTCGATGAAAAACGTGAGGCGGCACATATGCGCCAAACACTATACAAATCATGAACTGAGAACTATTACAACCGCCAAGTCAGGGTCAAGAACTTCAAGGTTAGAGAATGGGTGCTAAGAAAGAACGAGTCCAGCTATGCTAAGCCATTGGGGAAAATCAGTGTCACTTGGGAAGGACCGTAGAAAATTGTGGAAGCCCATAAGAATGGTGCTTATATCCTAGAAGCTCAGGACGGGCGTTCCATTCCAAGAACTTGGAATGCGCAGAGCATGCATCATTTTTATTCTTAAAACGAGTGTTAAAAATAAATTCAATGCTAGCAAAGGCATTTTGTATTAGTTTTGACATGTAAATGTAACCAGCAAAACTTACTTTACCACCTCTAGTCTTATAACACTCTAACCATAAAACTATAAAAAAGAGAGAAAGCAATTCAGATGCTTCTTATTTTCAAGCTTGAAAAGTAAAACCAAGAGGTTGTGTATATTTACCGTGTGACAATAAAGACTGATCATCCAACGTCACACGAGAGAAATCGATACAAGGAGGCAACCATGGGGTTTGTATAAAAAAAGGTTCATAACCTTTCCCCTAAAACATGTTCATCTATCACATCATAGCAAATAACAAACATAGAAAAGAACATGTGACATAAGTGTAGAAGAGTCATACACTTCCACTAATGAAAAAAGCACAACTGGGTGAGCCTCAAGATGATAATCTTGGCTATACCTAGGGTCTTTAAGCAGCAAATTAGAACAATTTTTTCAAAGATCGGCATTAGTAAAGCACAAAGAGTTCACCAATAAAAGAACTCAGACCATGGGTATAAGCAAACCCTGCGTAAATACTATGTGATGGCCAACATAAACCATACACGAAGAAACCAAACAAAAGAATATGTACGGTAACAAGAAACATTCATACCCACAAACTAAAAGTGAACATTGTCAAAGTCGTTAGACTCCTGGAAATTAAGACTGCCATTGAGGGCAGCAAAGACAAAAATAAAAAGAAATAGAAAACATTGTTCACAGGAGTTACATCAAAACAAACCAAGCAAACAACGCTACTTATGGGCAAGGGTGTTACCATCACTGGGCAAGGGTGCTACATCCACGAAATATCCTTCTCCAGTGCCCCTTTTGCAGCGTTCTCCGCAACCAGATCGATCTCCAGTTATGCCGTTCGCTCGCTTAGACCGACATTCTCTAAACTCGGGGCTCCCACGCGATCATTCAGGCGCCTCACCTCTTCCTCTAGCTTTGCCAGTTGTTCTTTTAAGCTTGCCTTCTCGAGCAACGCCACCTCCTGCTTGGCCTCCCAACTGTGCTTTTCGGCTTCTATCTTTTCCACCTGGGTTTTCAACTCTTCACATTCGATGCTCATCTTGTCCGAGTGAGACTGAATGGTCTCCACATCGGAGATGTGTTCAGCAGCTGCAACCAGGTAAGATGACCCTTGGGCGGCGACATAGCGTAGACCGTCGGCCATGTGCTCATCCGCTAGGACAGCTAAAGCCTCAGTTGTAGCAGGTGGAAAAGCGTGTCGACACTACTCAAGAGCAGTGTCATGATCAAAGACAATGTCTTGGGGAGTTAGCCCCCAAGCTAGCTTGTAGGGATCCGGATGAGACCCTAAAAAAAAGGGGACAATTCCTATTTGACCAGAAGTAGTTAACGCGAGATCTTGGGAAGGCAAAGACCAGTCTTTGCCTTGGCTCCTCCAACAGTGGGATTTGGGCTGGTCTTGTCGGTGCTTTCTTCCTTTGTATGACTAGGCGATTTAGTCGCCCTGTTGTGTGCCCCTCCAACAGTTTCGGAGGACTTGCATCGGGGGCACGGGTGGAACTCTTGGTACCTCCTAGTAAGAAACTCAGATTACGTTTCTTACGAAGAGGGGGATCAGTGCTAGCTGTCTCAGTTCGACCACCGAAAGAGGCCTCCAAGAAAGCAAAACGCCTCTTGACACGACAGAGGCTCCTCGGGGACCCGGAAGGGGCAGGATCCTTCTGAGAAGCACCAGTGACAACAATGTCCTGCAGATTTGAATCCTCGCCGGCACCAGTAGCACTTTTCGAACCAACTATAGCCTCGATTCCTCGACCAGAAATGGGGGGCGGAAGAGTATCTACAAGGTCAACGTCGCGACACTCAAGATCGTTGTCAAATAAACCTTGAAGAGCTCTCTCTAAGGAAATAACCTCCTCCACACCTGGCAACAAAACAAAGACAACAACGGTTAACCAAAATGTCGATTTAAACGTGCTTTGCCGAATAAAAAGGGGGAAAGGGGGCAAGAGAAAACAGAAGGAGAAAAACAATACCCTCTTTCTCGATGAAAAACTCAGGCATCTTTCCGCGAGCCCTCCAAGCGGCTCTCATCCTGCCAACGACCAAGAAGCAGTCAAGCTAATCCTCACCATTAATGCCGATCTTCTCTAAGACATCATCCAGTTCTTTGTCAGCACCAAAGAGTGTTGGAGCGCAGGCGACGTACACCTTAGCCCTTGGGTAGCTGAGCACCACGAGGTCGTTGTTCACCCATAGAAACTTCTCCTGCCAGTTCTTCTTTGACTTTTTATCATGGATAAAGGTAGGGTCTCCCCGCCGAAGAGAAAGGGTCCGAGTCCCCGAATGATTAGAAGCATTAAAGAAGAACTTAAATGCCGGAACGGTTGGCAGGCGGCCTAAGGCACGACAGATGAGTTCAAAACCCACTATCTTGTTTAAAGCAATCGGGGTCAGCTCCCTCACGGAAAACTTAGACTCACGGATAATCAGATTGACGAAGTTTGTATTAGATAAACACATAACCGCTTCGAATAAGGCGATCGGAATGCCGACCTTGCCTTCGGGAGGACTGCAAAGCCACACATCTGGAAGAGGAAGTTGAACCCCATGTTCAGGAACAAACCCAAATTGAAACCGAAAATATTCCCATTCTTTGGTAGTAAGATGCCTTCCTAAGGAACGAGTGGTAGCCATGGAAGAATATGAAGATAGGGTCGAAAAGGTTTCTTTGGGGAAAGAAGTCAAAGAGAGAAAAGAAGAAAGTAAGGAGGAAACGCTAGGAGAAACAAAGGTTTAAATGCCACTAAAGGGGCATCGAACCGTTTTCAAGATGAAACAACCGAAGAACAACGATTTCGCTCTGCCAACTGCGTCAGCTATCAGTAGCAGCCCGCTACGTGTCTGTGAATAGACCAGAACGACTATGCTACGTCATTAACACAGAAGCCTACTAGTCTAAGGGATATGTTAACGTACCATGAACAACCACGTTAAATGTAACGGAAAGCATAAACGAGATGTTTTCTCTCCAGAACCTTGGCCAAGGCTTGGTCTTGAACTAACTAATCCAGCACCAGGGTGGCAGTTCGTTTCCCTTCACGAGGAAAGAATATTCCTTGTGATCTTCTCATTTACTCACGACCAATCAGGACGTGGCAAAAAGCTTAGGTGACGCCCAGAACTGACGTCACCAGGCAGTTAGTTAACGTGGGCATAATTCACCCAGTTAGAGGAGGCCACGTCTCACACTCATTGGGCAAGGTCCCCACGATCCGTTAGTAACAGGTATAAAAGGATCTCTTTCGTATCAAGGAAGGGATCAATCTTCCCCCTCACTAAATTTACCATAAATTATCTTTCTCAGAAAACTAACTTAATCTTTGGAGTAACGTCCCGGGAGAACACCCGGTCATCCTTTAACGGTTCTTCTGTGTTGTGTTCTCAGGAAAACTTCGACGTTCGATCCATCAACCAACATCCCATCCCTTGAAGATCTTGTCACAACAGTTGCCCTAACCCCGAGTCACCTACTTTTATTAGGTGAGTATGTAGTTACTTTCAAGAACATAATTTTGGTAAAAGTATTTATTAAATGCTAATTGTGTTATTTATCCTCTGTGCTACCTGTATACCTATAATAATATAGTTTACTAGGAACTATATTGGAGATAGTTTCCTTTAGTCTAAGTCTGGATTAGTATAATAGGACTTGTATAAGGTGTTTAGTTAGCAATAAGTTGGATATTGATTAGGTCACATTATGGGGTAGTGTGGGAGATCAGATTGAAGTATCGCATTCCTCCTTTTTCCTGGATGACCAGAAATGGTGGGTCCATATCAGAAAAGTGGCAAGTATGTCTGAGTCATCAACCATAGTAGATGACAACACTTGACTGTTCTAGGAAGTCTAGTGAATTACGTTGCTAGTATTGACTTATAACCCATAGATGTAGATAATGTATTTATCAATAACTCTGAATATTGGTTGCCTTTATATGACTTACACCGACCATTGACTCCCCTAGTTGTGTAGTCAACCAGATACTCAAACGGTTTATCCGGTAGGGTGATTCCACCAGATAATCGTTGACATAGGATTCGTGAGAATCAGTTGGGCTGGGCAGAATGTCTTAAGGATATTTATGTCAGATTTTATATAGCTATATTAACTGTCAATGATTATTTTGCAGGAATGATATTATGATTAATTATCTTTAAATTATTATGGGCTTGAAAACCCTATGCATCTCACCTTGTTTCCCATACCTGGCCCACTCATTTTATGTGCATCACAGGTAGTGGATGTAAGACTGTTGAGGCTTAGTTAGGATGTCAAGTGAAATAAGAGATAAGCTTGTTATAGTATTCTGCATCACAATTATTATAGCGTAAATAAAAAGTTTTAATTGGTTCTAAAAATCGGGGGATGTCTCAGCTGATAACCCACCGGGCGTGCTCTTAGCCCACTGAGACGACTGATAGTCTCCACCGTTGTTGATAACCCACTGGGCGTGATGATACCCCATTGGGATTGTTGATAATCCCCAGGGTTGCTGATAACTCATAGTCGCTAATTTTATGTTATGTGGTATATGATATTTTGGGTAACTCACTAAGATTTGTGCTTACGTTATATGTTTAAAATGTTTTAGGTACTTCTGGTTTCAAAAGGAAGGGCCCGACTTGATCGCACTGTATCCCCTGGAGATGTATTCTGCACTGAATGTTTTCGAATTACTATGATGTTTAGAGAATATTTTGACTTTGACCATATTTTAGAACAATGAGTGAATGGATTGGACTTATTTAAAACAAATTTTTTACTCGGTATTTTTAGGATGTTACATTCCTCATGGTTGCAATTCTTCGTTCATCACTTTGATTCCAAAAGTGTAGAACTTTCTATTTGTATTTGATTACAAACCTATTTCTCTGAGTTGGTATGATATAAGATCACATCTTCATAACCACCTAATGATATAACCAAAGTGTTAAAACAATACTAAAGTACCCCTATAAGGATACCTAACATATCATATGCTCAAAATGGTCATTATCCATAATTTATATACACTGTGGAATCCATTAAAGGTCAAACAAGTGAGTTAAACACAAATTACAACCAAGATGTGAAATTCTCTCATGAGATCAAATGGCATGTATGAATTTGTGAAGGATTTCCACATGGCCCATGTTGCCTGTCCTGATGTCTATATGTTTCTATAACATTCCGACTCCCAGGTACAAGTTTAAATTGTTTTATATTCCTTTTGGCAGGGCAACTCGATGAGTTGGAGGCCCCAGCTCGTCGAGTAGAGATTGAGATAGCTGTGTGGTTTTTAGAGTCAACTCGACGAGTTGGAGGAACCAAATCGAAGAGTAGGAGCTGGGCATGAAAACCCTAATTTTCAGGGTTTGCATCCTATTTAAAGCACCTTAAGTCCTTTACCCCGCCTCCCTCATCACAATAACACCCTGAGATAAACCCTAATCGAGCTATTATCATCGGTGAGAGAGAGAGAGAGGCTAAGAAGGAGTCTTTGGATCCAACATCCATTCAGTGTTTACGATCATTTGGAGGTAAAAAGCTTTTACCTTGACCACTTGTTTATTAGATCTCTCCATTAGAGAGTTTATGGCCATTTCTTCATTCTTTTAGGTCATTTAGTTGTTTGAGCATACCTTGAAGATGAGGCTTCAGATCTGGACAATACTAGGTCCCTTAGGACTAAAGATTCAAGCTTTATCAAGCTCTGGCCAACTTCCATGCCTTAAATCCTGTTGAGCTTTGTTTTGGCAAACTTAGCCCTAAATGCCATGCATGGAAGTAAATCTTGCAGCTTTACGTGGGATTTCAGCCTTAGAAGGCTAGATCTAGAGTTTTGGGCTTTAGTCTCGCTAAAAAGCGTTTGAATGAGTGATTGAGCTAAAGGAACTCGATGAGTTGGTTAGCTAACTCGACGAGTTGGTTAGGGTTTCCCCCATTTTCCAGGACGGTATGCAAACTTGACGAGTTGATGAGACAACTCGACGAGTTGAGTTGGGTTTTCCTAACTTTTCCGAGGACAGAAGGAACTCGACGAATCACATAGATGCACTCGACGATTTGGGTCAACATAGACTGCTAACTCGAGTGTTGACATCTGTTGACTTTTAGGGTTGGGTCAAGTTAGGGATTTTGGAGACCATGGAGGGGTAAAATGGCCTTTCACCCTTTCCGAGAAAAAGGAGTTAACTTAACATCTTGGAGTTGTTATTATAAATTGTTAAATAGAAATGATTATGATATATGTAGGCGGAGTCTATACCTACATTTGAGTACGAGACATATTTGCTTACTTACGAGGTGAGTCTTCTCACTATACGTAACTGAGTGGTAATACTGTGTCACCGGAGTGTGACATCCCCATTTTCACGGCCAGAAAAGATCGATTTTGTTTATGCTTTATAAAAATCAGAGTACCTCTTTTAATAAAAATGTTGCGGAATTTGTTCCCAGTAAAACATGATAAATACGTTATCAAAGCATTTCTAAAGAAAAATATTTTTATTCATTTTAAAACATTTGGGATGTCATCGTCAATACAGAAACATAAGCATAAACAGAACTTACATTCATTATCACTAGTGATTTATATTTCCTTAATCTCTCAGTGTAATGTGGCTTTATATCAACACCTGTGATATAAATAAACTGAGTGGGTCAGGTTGGGAAACCTGGTGAGTACATAGGGTTTTCAACCCACAATAAATAAGTTTATTAACTTTATCAAACCAAACAAACCCGATTACCCGTTCCCGTTATCCTCACTTTACGTCCCTAAAACATCTAACACAAGGGACCTAGTCTAAGGGACTTTCATCGAGGTGACAACACATGCTTCGGGGGTTCCTCAACAATTCATGTCAAATAAGGCAACCATGTGGGGGATGGAGTACTGCTGGTGAGCACACAGTTCAAATAAACACCTACAGGTTGCGAGCCTGCTAGCGTTCCACTGGACTGTCTAGAGTAGTCCGTGGTCATCATCTATACTCCGCTAGATGACTGGATCATCAATAACATCTATAACGAGGCCTCTCATTATTTTATTTTGTCACACAGCAACTATTACATCTACCCATGTTTTACCCAACACATTTTGTAGATATAAAATACATATACAGTTTAAATCATTTAAAACATGTATAAAATCGTTCATCCGGCATAGATAGCAAGTATACAGATAATATGCACACGTAGCACGTAATTTATATAAAATACTTCATATATATGTGTAAGATGAAAGTGACTATGCACTCACTTGATAAGGTGGTGACTCGGTACTCGGACAGCGCTTCGTTTACTTTAAAATAATTTCCTTCGACGAAACCTAGTATTATTACCACTAGATTTTAGTCTAATATTTACCGTGACTAATTATTAGTCTTATTATTATTATTATTATATAAGCGTTTAAACAATATTTTCCAACCACTATGTACAGACAGGGGCCAGACATAAAACACCGGAGGGCAGGATTATTTTTGGCATATAGCACTTTTGAAATCCAACAACCCAGGCGGCCCTTCAAACCGGATTCCCCGTACCGCGAGTGGTTAAAAAGATATTATAACGACACTTATATAACCCATAATAATAGCTTAAATAATTATTATAAGGTCCTAATAACGTTACTATATTTAAATAAAAGCTATATTAAAAATTAGGTAGACGTATCTTACCTACGAGGGGGTTTGGCTAGAAGCCGCGCTCTGCAGGGGCAGAACTTCCGAGCCGAAAGCTCTTCTTCTCGGAGCCGTCGAGTGCTCCGGAGCTTTCTTCTAGCGCTAGGGGAGTTTTGGGAGGTTTAGAGAGAGAGAGAGTAGAGAGAGAAGGGTGGAGGTGTGAAGAAATGAGGGTGGAAGTGGTTGTATTTATAGGGTGCAATATGGCTGAAATTAGTGCCACATGTCACCATCTAGTGGCAAGCCTTGGGGAGAAAGCAATGACCAAGATTGTGCCACGTCACCCCTTTTGCAGCACCACCCTGCCGACTTCTAAACCCCGTAAATTTCGCATACGAGCTCCGTTTTCGACGTTCTTTATATCCAAGCGTAGGCAAAAATAAGATCTACAAATTTCATTTTGACTCCGTCGGCTAATTCTCGACCGATCTTAAATTTAACAATACGAGGAGATTATACTGTTAAATGTCCGCGTAAAATTCATAACTTCTACATACGGACTCCGTTTTCGTCTATCATTTTACCGTTGAGTTACTATTAATGAGATCTTCAACTCTCATTTAGGTCACGTAGGCCAAAAACCGATCGATCTAAAATTCGAGTTTCGGGTCGTGTACTGTTATGCCAAATCTTAGAAAATTCATAACTTCCTCATACGAAGTCAGATTTGGGTGTTCATTTTTTGTATTTTCTCGGTTTAACGTATACTATAACTTTTTTTTAGATTTCTAAGGCTAAAAAGTCCTCCATCATAAATTCACTATTTACGTCTCCCAGTGCCGTGTCGGTTTGTGCCGAAAAACTTCGACGAGCCATAACTTCTTCGTTATAACTCGGATTTCGGCGTTCTTTATATGTACGGAACCCTTGTAACATATACTATGACTTGGTTAAGATTAATCATTCTAAATAATCTACTATTAAAAATTCATTTTTGACGCTTATCGTCTCTAAATTAACTAGCCCGAATCTACGGGCGTTACAATTATCTCCCCCTTAGGATGGTTACGTCCCGGAATCATCAACGAAACAGGGCTATATAATGAATCCGTACGTTATCTCTTTATCCTAGGTAATAACCGTAACTTTGATGTTTCTTCGAACGAATATCTAACTCTAAGACTTCCTGATTGCAGGCGGTGCTCGATCTTTCACTTGCTCCCTATCTCACATTAGACTCCAAATTATGACCTTCAAGTCACAATCTCGATCCTTACTGGAGACTGCTTCTTCTTCTTAACAAACTGAAGATAAGTTATTTTATTACTCAAAATGGACCGATGTATCATATTCTAATGACTTATCATCGTATGTTCCCACGCTTAGACTCAGGTCTCTTAGAGTCTTCCAGAACAGACTATACATTTCTTCATGTTCTAATCACATCTTAAAAGGTAGCATTTCTAGCTACAAGCAACTATCGCGATACCTCTACCTATCACTTTGATTATCTTTTATTTCAATCTTCCGACTTAAGTCAGATGCTACATCAAACTTGGTTCTCTGAACCACGTAACATACTTATCGTAGTCAGACTCAATTCGATATGACCACTAGGGTCGGAATAACAATCATCCTCTTAGTCATTACCGAAACGATGGTAACGACATATTTGAATAAAACGGTATCAATTACTAGCTTCTTGGTAACCTTGTGACTTTCCCTGATCCAAGCGTGAGTCCTGTGCTTCCGGTAGTATAGGCCTCTACTACCCTTCACACCTACTCATAGTCGTCCCAAGTATTGTCTCGCAGTTCACCCAAGTCACCATACAAGAAAATCACATAACAACTTGACTCATCAGATAACAAAATGAAGGTTTTATATTATTCCCTAAAACGATTACATAGGTGTTCAAGTTCAACCTATACTATGCCTCTGATAGGCTACACCACATGGTACTATCTACACGACTACTTCATAGATCCTCATTCTTGATCCCTTTCATTGCCATCTGCTTCATCGAGGATTATATGGAACGCTCTTGCCTTCGGTTTCGGTGGAATTTTTGGTCTTACCGCCTCTTTCTTCTTCGGGCAATCCTTAACAACGTGCCCTTCTTCACGGCATTCATAACACACCCTTTTGTTGGTGGTGCACTCGTTGGCGTAATGCCCGGTCTTCCCACACTTGTAGCAGGTCACTTCCTCGCTACATTTCCCGAAGTGCTTCTTCTTGGACTTCTCGCACCATTTCGCTTCGTTTCCTCCTCCACTAAACTCTTTTGAACCAGACTTGATCTTCTTATTGTTGGGCTTTGCAGACCCCTCGAAGTTCCTCTTCTCGCCAACCTCAACCTTGCTGGCAGCTCTTCCCTTAATCATATCCTCCACAGACTTGGCAGCCCAGATAGCTGCCTCCAAAGTAGGTGCCCGACGCACTGGCACCGCATACTCCCATGGAAGTCCCTTTGCGTACTGGACGATTTTCGTCAGCTCATCCGGAACAAGACGCAAGGCGAACTCCATCTTCTCTGTGAAGTTGTTGGTGTATTCATCAATTGACATGCTTCCTTTCTTCAAGGTTAGGAATTGGTTCTCTAGCTCGAGCAGGTTTTGGGCTGAGTAGTACTTGTGTTTGAACTGCCCCAAAAATTCTGCCCATGTTAGTTGCAGGGGCTCATTGGGGCTTAAAGTCTTCCCCAGGGTGTTCCACCAACGCACTGTGCCTCCTCGAAACTGACGCACTGCAAACGTGGTTTGTAGCTTGCCTTTGCAACCACATGTCATTAAGGCTAATTCCATCTCCGAGACCCAATCCATAAATCTGATCGGATCTTCCTTCCCAGTGAAAGTTGATGGCTTGCAAGTTAGAAAATCTTTGTACTTGCATTCATTCCTCTCGACTCCATCATCTTGGTTGTTCCACCTAATCATCGGCGGATCTGCTTGACCAACGGTCCTGCTGTAGTTTCCCTCCTCAAACTGCCCTTCGTTCAACTCGGGCTGTTTGATCGGTATGGTAGCTTCCTCTCGATTCTGTTGGAGCAAACGTCTGGTTTCCTCCATTTGACGATCCAACATCATCTGGATCATCGCTTGCACTCCGGACATCGTTATTGGCTCAGGAGCGGCTACCATAACCGGTATTTGCTTAATCACTAGAGGTTGGTTTCTATTTCCATTTGCATTCCCGGCTCCACTGCGGGTTCTTGCCATTTTGATCTATACACCGGATAAGGTGAATTTAGGTCTTTATTTAGGATAGTCGTTTAAACCGTCCTTATCACTCTGAAACGGTTACATGTTAGTTCTAATATCGTAGTCGTACGTTTAGAATCCTAAACACATAAGGTTTCCAGATCCGGTTGGCAACAGACCAGAGATTCGAACAAATAACAACATATCAGGCACAAAGCACTTAGCACATAAAAGCATTTTAGGCATAATTCCCAAAATAAACTAGTGCTCACATCTCACAATCATCTCTTAGCATTCTAAGTTTAAGTCTAGAAATCCTACAAATTCCTAGTTCGCTTAAACTAATGCTCTGATACCGACTGTGACATCCCCATTTTCACGGCCAGAAAAGACCGATTTTGTTTATGCTTTATAAAAATCAGAGTACCTCTTTTAATAAAAATGTTGCGGAATTTGTTCCCAGTAAAACATGATAAATACGTTATCAAAGCATTTCCAAAGAAAAGTATTTTTATTCATTTTAAAACATTTGGGATGTCATCGTCAATACAGAAACATAAGCATAAACAGAACTTACATTCATTATCACTAGTGATTTATATTTCCTTAATCTCTCAGTGTAATGTGACTTCATATCAACACCTGTGATATAAATAAA
Source organism: Lactuca virosa (assembly GCF_052849685.1). Classification (NCBI taxonomy): domain Eukaryota; kingdom Viridiplantae; phylum Streptophyta; class Magnoliopsida; order Asterales; family Asteraceae; genus Lactuca; species Lactuca virosa. The sequence continues at coordinate 4,473,537 of NC_136428.1, read as the reverse complement.
CTGAGTGGGTCAGGTTGGGAAACCTGGTGAGTACATAGGGTTTTCAACCCACAATAAATAAGTTTATTAACTTTATCAAACCAAACAAACCCGATTACCTGTTCCCGTTATCCTCACTTTACGTCCCTAAAACATCTAACACAAGGGACCTAGTCTAAGGGACTTTCATCGAGGTGACAACACATGCTTTGGGGGTTCCTCAGCAATTCATGTCAAATAAGGCAACCATGTGGGGGATGGAGTACTGCTGGTGAGCACACAGTTCAAATAAATACCTACAGGTTGCGAGCCTGCTAGCGTTCCACTGGACTGTCTAGAATAGTCCGTGGTCGTCATCTATACTCCGCTAGATGACTGGATCATCAATAACATCTATAACGAGGCCTCTCATTATTTTATTTTGTCACACAGCAACTATTACATCTACCCATGTTTTACCCAACACATTTTGTAGATATAAAATACATATACAGTTTAAATCATTTAAAACATGTATAAAATCGTTCATCCAGCATAGATAGCAAGTATACAGATAATATGCACACGTAGCACGTAATTTATATAAAATACTTCATATATATGTGTAAGATGAAAGTGACTATGCACTCACTTGATAAGGTGGTGACTCGGTACTCGGACAACGCTTCGTTTACTTTAAAATAATTTCCTTCGACGAAACCTAGTATTATTATTACCACTAGATTTTAGTCTAATATTTAACGTGACTAATTATTAGTCTTATTATTATTATTATTATTATATAAGCGTTTAAACAATATTTTCCAACCACTATGTACAGACAGGGGCCAGACATAAAACACCGGAGGGCAGGATCATTTTTGGCATATGGCACTTTTGAAATCCAACAACCTAGGCGGCCCTTCAAACCGGATTCCCCGTACCGCGAGTGGTTAAAAAGATATTATAACGACACTTATATCACCCATAATAATAGCTCAAATAATTATTATAAGGTCCTAATAACGTTACTATATTTAAATAAAAGCTATATTAAAAATTAGGTAGGCGTATCTTACCTACGAGGGGGTTTGGCTAGAAGCCGCGCTCTGCAGGGACAGAACTTCCGAGCCGAAAGCTCTTCTTCTCGGAGCCGTCGAGTGCTCCGGGGCTTTCTTCTAGCGCTAGGGGAGTTTTGGGAGGTTTAGAGAGAGAGAGAGAGTAGAGAGAGAAGGGTGGAAGGGGTTGTATTTGTAGGGTGAAATATAACTGAAATTCGTGCCACATGTCACCATCTAGTGACAAGCCTTGGGGAGAAAGCAACGACCAAGATTGTGCCACGTCACCTCTTTTGCAGCAGCACCCTGCCGACTTCTAAACCCCGTAACTTTCGCATACGAGCTCCGTTTTCGACGTTATTTATATCCAAGCGTAGGTAAAAATAAGATCTACAACTTTCATTTTGACTCCGTCGGCTAATTCTCGACCGATCTTAAATTTAACAGTACGGGGAGATTATACTGTTAAATGTCCGCGTAAAATTCATAACTTCTACATACGGACTCCGTTTTCGTCTATCTTTTTACCGTTGAGTTACTATTAATGAGATCTTCAACTCTCATTTAGGTCGCGTAGGGCAAAAACCGATCGATCTAAAATTCGAGTTTCAGGTCGTACACTGTTATGCCAAATCTTAGAAAATTCATAATTTCCTCATACGAAGTCAGATTTGGGTGTTCTTTTTTTTTTTGTATGTTCTCGGTTTAACGTATACTATAATTTTTTTTTAGATTTCTAAGGCTAAAAAGTCCTCCATCGTAAATTCACTATTTACGTCTCCCGGTGCCGTGCCGGTTTTGCCGAAAAACTTCGACGAGCCATAACTTCTTCGTTATAACTCGGATTTCGGCGTTCTTTATATGTACGGAACCCTTGTAACATATACTATGAATTGGTTAAGATTATTCATTCTAAATAATATTCTATTAAAAAGTCATTTTTGACGTTTATCGTCTGTAAATTGACTAGCCCGAATCTACGTGCGTTACACGGAGGGTCTTGTTTGAGTTATTGACCGAAGGGTCTTTTGTGCTTATACTGAGTTATGTGATATCATGCATTTTGTCTTTGTGATTTATGTTGTATATTATTTATGTTCCTTATTGAGTTAGGACCAGAGGGTCCAAACCGAGTTGTGATACCGGAGGGTCTTCACTGAGATACCGGACTGGAGGGTCTGACCCGAGCTGTGAGACCGGAGGGTCTTCACTGAGACACATGACCGGAGGGTCCTTATCGAGATATAGCCATGAGAGGCTAATTATTTGTGTGTGGTAGTTTGGGGAACTTACTAAGCTTCGTGCTTACAGTGTTGTCTGAAATGTGTTTCAGGTACCTATCAGAATCGCGGGAAGGCGCCGACATGATTGTACACACCAGCTAAAGATTATGTTTTGGAGGATTCTAGGATATTGTCAAAGATTTTTGTTGTATTGTATTTTGAACAACTTATAAACTTGGTTTTGAGAAATGTGAAAATGTGTTTTGTGTGGTTTTAAAAATGAAAAAATTATTTGAAAATTTAGAGTGTTACAAGTTGGTATCAGAGCCTTGGTTTGAGGGATTAGGATGTACCCTCGGGTATGTCTGGACTCAAACTAAGGATTTGTGAAAATTTTCTAAAAATAAACTATTTTCTAAAATGAGTAAAAGCTTTTAAGAGAAAACGAGATGAAGTACTGTGTACAATCAGCCAGAGCCCGAACGGTGATTTCCCAAAATATCATTACTTGTTTATATTATGAGATGAGATACTTATGAGATACTAGAGCTGCATGCTAGATGATAGGCTAGGTATTTCAGGAATTTAGAGCTAGAGTTGCCTGATTCATGATGCCTTAGCCTTGAGGGATGCTATTGATTGATATTATCTGCTATTTGCTATGTGTGTGTGCTGAGTAGGGGTACATAGCATGAATCTTTTAGAGAGAGCTTTGAGTCGAGGAGTATTCTAGGAGAGATACCTAGATGTGCATTGAGTAATCTACTGAGAGAGTAGTTTGATATCCGTGAGGGATAGAGTACTTGTGAATTAGGATCCTAGAAGGAGGACTTGGGGCGACTATTGGTTGGTGTGTAAGGTAGTATTGGGCCCGTACTACTGAAAGCACCAGATCTATATGCGAGTCAAGTAAGAACCTTAGGATGCTAAGGAGCATGTAGGGGTTGGTAATCATGTGTGCGCTTTAGCCAGTCCCTGATGATTTATGTGTTTGTGTTTCAGAGAGACTATGGTGATTACCCCCAACAACCCCGGGGGGTGGTGGTATAGTGACGAGGATATCCGTAGGATCGTTGCTGAGGAGGTGGCCGCAGCTATCAGGGAGGCCATTCCAAAGATGTTCGGGTCTTTTAAGACCACGTTGATTGATACTTTTGATGAGCGATATGTTGCTATCACGGAGGCTGTTGCTGCAGCAGCCACCGCAGCCAGTGAGGCCACATGGGGTGACTCGTTGTTATTCCGAGAGTTCAGCAACACGAAGCCACCAAAGTTTGACGGGACCTAGGACCCGATTTCTGCTATGAGATGGTCTACGACATTGAGGGGTGTTTCTATACGTGTTCATGCCCGGAGCACTTGAGAGTTCAGTTTGCACTGAACTAGCTTCGCTTGGGAGCAAAGGACTGGTGGAAGTTCGTGATGACCGATTTCACTCCTGCAGACCATGATGCAGTGACTTGGGAGAGGTTTACCCAGTTATTTAGAGAAGAGTATGTTACCCAGATGGAGAGGGAACGATTGGCCCAAGAGTTTCTGTCTCTCAAGAAGAAGACAGAAACAGTAACAGAGATTACAAGGATGTTCCATGAGAGGGCCTTGTTCTACCCTGAGCACATGTCTACTGAGAAGGCACGTTTGACCCGGTATTTGAGCATCTTGAGGAGAGATATTCGGGAGTTCGTGGCGAACTCGTCATATCGGAAATTGGCTGAGTTACAAACCAATTCCAGGAGGAGAGAGATTGAGCTGGAGATTCAGACTAGAGAGGAGGGAGAATCTCAGGGGAGAGACAGGAGACCAGTGCAGTCATAGCCGACGACGAAGCGGGCTAAACCCGCTGATACGAGAGTAGGAGGCCAGAAGGGCCGCACTTGTGGCAATTACGGCAAGAGTCATGAGGGATCTTGCCGAGCATGTATTTGCTACAAATGTGGCAAGGATGGGCATATGGCGAAGGACTGGTCTAATGGATTTTCGGTTTGCTTTCATTGCAACCAGATTGGCCACCAGAAGGTCGAGTGTCCTCAGCTCACTCAGGGACCAGCCCAGGCTTCTGCTCATGCTACTTTGCGCATTACTGATGGCCGGCCGGGGAAGGCCGAGGCTCCGAGAGCTCGTGGGAGAGCTTTCCAGCTGACTGTAGAGGAGGTCCGCGCAGCACCTGACGTTGTTGCTGGTACGTATCTCCTTATTCATGTTATTTTGAGATTTGTTTATGCTTATATTGTGTTGCATATAGGTACTTTTCTTGTGAGTTCTGTGCTTGCCTTGGTGTTATTTGACTCAGGTGCGAGTCGATCTTTCATGCCTTTATCCTTTAGTCTTCACATTAGTGTTAGACGCGTGGTGTTGAGGTCGACCACATAGGGTTTCTATAGCCGATGAGCATGCGGTTTTTGCCACTGATGTATTCCAGGGATGTGTTTTAGAGATTTTCAGTGTTGAGTTCTCGATAGATCTGGTGACGATAGCGATGGGTGATGTATGTGTCATAGTGGGCATGGATTGGTTAACCCGGTTTGGAGCCGTGATTGACTGCGAGCGTCAGATAGTGACCATACGAGTCAAAATGGGGGAGTACTTACTGTTTATGGCGAGGGAACTAGATTGGGATCAGCTTTCTGCTCTGCCACCAGGGCAAGACAGAGTCTACAGCAGGGATGCATGGGCCTTTTAGCGTACGTGATGGATACATGAGTTGCCACTGAGAGACCTAGTTCCGTTTCCGATGTTCCAGTAGTATATGAGTTCCCGGATGTTTTCCCCAAGGAATTGCCGGGTGTGCCTCCTGAGAGACAGGTGGAGTTCCGGATCGATTTGATTCTAGGGGCGGCGCCTATTACCAAGGCAGCTTATCGCCTTGCGCCGCCCGAGATGCAGAATTATCCTCGCAGCTCCAGGAGCTGCTAGGGAAGGGCTTTATTAGACGGAGTAGCTCACCGTGGGGAGCGCCGATCCTTTATGTCAAGAAAAAAGATTATTCACACCGGATGTGCATCGACTACCGGGAGTTGAACAAGCTGACGGTCAAGAACCCTTATCCACTACCGAGGATCGACGATTTGTTTGATCAGTTGCAGGGGCGTCTTGGTTTTCCAATATTGATTTGAGATCTAGGTATCGTCATATGAGAGTCTGCGAGGAAGATAACCAGAAGATGGCCTTTCCGACTCGTTATGGGCATTACGAGTTTGTGGTGATGCCTTTCAGGCTCACCAATGCACCGGCAGCGTTCATAGATCTCATGAACCGGGTGTGCAGGCCAATGTTGGATCGGTCGGTGATCGTGTTCATCGACGACATTTTGGTGTACTCGAGGTCTAGGGAACAACATGAGGAGCATCTTCGGGAGATTCTTGGAGTGTCGAGGATGGAGAGGCTTTATGCCAAATTCTCCAAGTGTGATTTCTGGTTATGAGAGGTCCAATTTTTGGGCACCTCGTTAACCAGAATGAGATTTTGGTCGACCCGGCCAAGATTAGGCAGTTATGCGATGGGAGGTGCCGAGATCCCCATCCGATATTAGAAGACTTTTGGGTCTGGCAGGCTACTACCGGAGGTTTATAAGAGATTTCTCCAAGATTGATGTTCCTCTTACCAGATTGACTAGGAAGGGTGTTACTTTTTCTTAGGGGCCTGAGCAGCAGGCATCATTCGAGACTCTTCGCCAGAGATTAAGCGAAGCTCCAGTGTTAGCCCTTCCAGAGGGAGTGGAGGACTTCGTAGTCTACTGTGATGCATCTATATCGGGATTGGGTGCCGTGTTGATGCAGAGGAGGCACGTGATAGCATATGCGCCGAGGCAGCTGAAGCCTCACGAGACGAGGTATCCCACCCATGATTTGGAGCTGCGGGCGGTGGTATTCACCCTCAAGATTTGGCACCACTATCTTTATGGTGTCCGATGCACCATATACATGAACCATAAGAGCCTGAGGTACCTTATGGATCAGCCCAACCTGAATATGAGACAGAGGAGATGGTTGGATGTAGTGAAATATTATGAATGTGAGATTTTGTATCACCCTAGTAAGGCTAACGTGGTAGCTGATGCCCTGAGTCGTAGGGAAGCGAGTGCTCCGATCCGAGATGTGTGTATGAGGATGAAGGTGATGACTCCAGTCTTAGATACCATCCGAGAGACCCAAGAGGTGGCCATGAGACCAGAGAACCGTAAGAGATAGTAGGTGATTAGGCAGATTTCTAAGTTTAAGACTGATAGTCGGGGGCTTATGACCTTCCGTGGGCGGGTATGGGTGCCATATTCGGGTGGAGCTCGACGGATTTTGATGGAGGAGGTGTTGGATAAGGTGTCTAAGTTCATAAATATTTTTGGTATATACTTGACCCGGTTAGCATAGTCTATTTGGGTTGCATGGCATTGCAATACTTGGATAGACCAAAATAAGAGAAAGGACATTTAAGGTTTATTAATATATTATAAGTTCTAATATATTAATAATATTATTTAATTAGTATTGATCAAAGAATTAATTTGGAATTAATTAAGTGATCAAAAAGAGACTAATTAAGTATATATGGTTGATTGTGTAAATCATTCATTCTTGTATAGTGGGCTAATGATCCATGGTTTGTATAGATTGTGTTAAAACCCATAAGGTGCTCCATGGATAGTCCATGGAGGTTACAAACCCATGGATCATGGAATATGGAAAGCCATGACAATTAGGGTTTACATGGTGTAACTCTACTTTTGTCACAACTATATAAAGACCCCTAGTCTAGCAAAATCGGTACTACTTGTACAAGATAGAGGGCAATCTGATTTTGAGGTTTAGTGAAACTTCTCTCAAGGTTATTCCAAGTGTTGTAGTGTTGTGTGAGACATTTGAGGCATCACACTTGAGGTGCTAGGCTAACAAGGTTCTCAAGTAATCCAAACTACAAAAGGTATGTTCTTCTTCTAGCACTTATGTTTAAAAGTTTCCCATGCTATGCTAGATAGGTTAAGAACCTTGGAAAATCAATTTTGCATGTATCATAGTAAAACATAGATCCAAGGTTTCTAGGGTTGCATGTACACCTTAGGAGTGTTAGAATGCTCAAAACCCTTCAGGAGGCCCATAGGTCAAGATTCTGGATCCATCTTGGGGCCAACAAGATGTATTTAGACTTGAAAAAGGATTATTGGTGGATCTATATGAAGAAAGATGTGGCATGGGTAGTCGAGAGATGCTTGACCTGTCGACAGGTCAAGGCAGAGCACGAGCGTCCCCATGGCCAGTTGCAGCCTTTGGAGATTCCCCTATGGAAGTGGGAACATATATCCACGGGTTTTATTACCACGTCACGAAGGAATGCGTAAGGTGTCGATGTGATATGGGCTATTGTAGATCGGTTGACGAAGAGTGCTAATTTTCTGGCTATAAGTGAGAGCTCTTTTGCGGAGAAATTGGCCGAGGTCTACGTTTGAGACGTGGTGGCACGAAATGGGGTGCCAACATCGATAGTGTCAGATTAGGATGTGCGTTTTACTTCTAGGTTCTCGAAGAAATTTTATGAGGAGTTGGGTACCCGGTTGCATTTCACCACCGCATACCAGCCACAGACAGACGGGCAGAGCGAGCGGACGATTCAAACGCTCGAGGACATGCCACGCGCTTGTGTTATGGATTTCGGTGGGAGTTGGGACACTTACTTGCCCTTGGCTGAGTTTTCATACAACAACGTCCATCACTCCAGTATCGGTATTCCTCCCTTTGAGCTTTTGTATGGAAGGAGGTGCTGGACTCCCATCTGTTGGGGAGAGGTCGGGAAGTGAGTGATGGGAGCACTGAGATAGTGCTCAAGAAGACAGAGAAAATCCAGCATGTCAGACAGAGGTTACTGACGACCCAGAGTCATCAGAAGAGTTACACAGACTGGCGACGCTCAAAACTAGAGTTCCAGGTCGACGATTTTGTCCTCCTGAAGGTATCCCCATGAAAAGGGGTGATCCGATTCAGGAAGCGGGGCAAGCTGGGCCCTAGATACATTGGCCCATTAAGAGTTATTGCTCAAGTAGGTAAGGTAGCTTATCGGTAAGAGCTACCTGCAGAGTTGAGCCAGATTCATAACACCTTCCATGTGTCCCAACTGAGGAAGTGTGTTGCCGACGAGACGACAGTGGTCCCTTTAAAGGACATTCATGTTGATGATCGCCTGGACTACATTGAGAAGCCAATGGCGATTTTGGATAAGAAGGTGAAGGTATTGAGGAATAAAGAGGTGCCCTTGGTTCAGTTTCAGTGGCAGCATCGGAAGGGATCCAAGTGGAATTGGGAGCCGGAGTCCGAGATGCGTGAGTAGTACCCAGAGTTGTTTCTAGAGAATGACTTCGAGGGCGAAGTCTGATTCTAGTGGGGGAGACTTGTAACATCCCGACTCCCAGGTACAAATTTAAATTGTTTTATATTCATTTTGGCAGGGAAACTCGACGATTTGGAGGCCCCAAATCGTCGAGTAGAGATTGAGATAGCCGCGTGGTTTTTAGATTCAACTCGACAAGTTGGAGGACCCAACTTGACGAGTAGGAGCTGGGGGTGAAAACCCTAACTTGAAGGGTTTGGACCCTATTTAAGGACCTTAAGTCATTTACCCTTCCTCCCTCATCACCTTAACACCCTGAGAGAAACCCTAATCGAGCTATTATCATCGCTGAGAGAGAGAGAGAAGCTAAAAGTGTGTGATTTGGTGCTTCCTTTGAAGGAACTTGAGGAGTACAAGGCTTGGAACAAAAAGGAGTCTTTGGATCCAGCAACCATTCAGTGTTTACGATCATTTTGAGGTAAAAATCTTTTACCTTGACCACTTGTTTGTTAGATCTCTCCATTAGAGAGTTTATGGCCCATTTCTACCTTCTTTTGGGTCATTTAGTTGTTTGAGCATGCCTTGGAGATGAGGCTTCAGATCTGGACAATATTAGGTCCATTAGGCCTAAAGATTCAAGCTTTATCAAGATTTGGCCAACTTCCATGCCTTAAACCCTTTGTTGAGCTTTTTTTTTTGGTAAACTTAGCCCTAAATGCCATGCATGGACGTAAAGCTTGCAGCTTTACGTGGTATTTCAGCCTTAGAAGGCTAGATCTTGTGTTCGGGATTTAGTATCTCTAAAAAGCGTATGAATGAGTGATTGAGCTGATGGAACTCGACGAGTTGGTTAGCCAACTCAACAAGTTGGTTAGGGTTTTCCCCATTTTCCTGGACGGTGTGCAAACTCGACGAGTTGATGAGACAACTCGGCGAGTTGAGTTGGATTTTCTGACTTTTCTGAGGATAGAAGGAACTCGACGAGTTGCATAGATGCACTTGAAGAGTTGGGTCAACATGGACTGTTGACTTGAGTGTTGACTTCCTTTGACTTTTAGGGTTGGGTCAAGTTAGGGATTTTGGAGACCATGGAGGGGTAAAATGGTCTTTCACTCTTTCCGAGAAAAAGGATTTAGCTTAACATCTTGAAGTTGTTATTATAAATTGTTAACTAGAAATGATTATGATATATGTAGGTGGAGTCTAGACCTACCGTTGAGTACGAGACATATTTGCTTAAGTATGAGGTGAGTCTTCTCATTATACTTACCTGAGTGGTAATACTGTGTGACCAGAGGGTCTTATTTGAGTTATTGACCGGAGGGTCTTATGTGCTTATACTGAGTTATGTGATATCATGTATTTTGTCTTTGTGACTTATGTTGTATATTATTTCTATGCCTTATTGAGTTAGGACCAGAAGGTCCAAACCGAGTTGTGAGACCGGAGGGTCTTCACTGAGATACCAGACTGGAGGGTCCGACACGAGCTATGAGACCGGAGGGTCTTCACTAAGACACATGACCGGAGGGTCCTTATCGAGATATAGCCATGAGAGGCTAATTATTTGTGCGTGGTATTTTGGGGAACTCACTAAGCTTCGTGCTTACATTGTTGTGTGAAATGTGTTTCATGTACCTCTCAGGACCGCGGGAAGGCGCTGGCTTGTACATACCAACTAGAGATTATGATTTGGAGGATTCTGGGATATTGTCAAAGATTTTTATTGTCTTGTGTTTTGAACAACTTATAAAATTTGGTTTGAGAAATGTGAAAATGTGTTTTGTGTGGTTTTAAAAATCGAAAGTTTATTTGAAAATTTAGAGTGTTACAGTTTCAATTTTCATTTTCCCCTCTTCACTTAGTGTTTCCAACTTTCATATAAGACTATTTTAAGTGCTTTTAATTCATTTAAATACTTCTTAAATTAAATAATAACATTTATTCATCATATTATAGTGGTGACTTAATGATTAAGTTTCTTAATTATTTTAATGATAGGTTTTAAAAAGCTAAAAACGATATGTTTATCTTATAACGGCAAACGGAGGGAATTTTTAAAATAACTATTATTTTAAACCATTTTAAAACAAACCCACCAAGGACCCATTTACACGAGTTAGAAAGATAATAAACAATGATAAGATTTTTAGATAAAAACTTTTGAGGACTTTGATCTCACTTGACAACTGGGGAGATAATAAAGATGACAAAAGCCCAAGGAATAGCTTCTCTAAGATGAATCCACCAACAAGGTTGTGTTACCAAGAATGCTAATTCTTTTCATGTATCTTGATCTTCTTAAGCATGTACGTACTAAACGTAATGTAGTAGTTAAAAGGTGTTGAATTAGGTGTCTAATCTCATAACTATAATTGGTATGTACTTGAATTGATAGTAGCAATGTCCTTTTGGGTTGCCTTCAAACCTGACAATTGAATAGGATTATTGTTGGAGAGAGAAGAATGATTTATTAATTTATTACTTGGTTAATAAATTAATTTATTAATGTATTATGGATATAATATATTAATTATAAATCATTTTGTTTAAGTAATATTTAATCAGAAATTAATTTGGAATTAATTTTGGGATTAAAGGAATTAATTGAAACTACAGGGACTAAAGGTGACAATGTTCAGAAGTTGAACATTGAGCATTCTAGAACCTCCCTAAGAGGGATGGAACGAAATCTAGAGTGTCCTAGGGTTTCCTTGGGCTCTAAGGGTGCCCTCGAAGCCTTAGGGAGGAAGTTAAAGGATTAGGGTTATCTAAGATACACCTGCCTTATCCTAAACCTTCCTTATCACCTATATAAACCCTTATAGGGTTGGATTTCATCTAAGGGCACTCTAAGAGAGGCTAGGGCCGAATTTTCCACTTCCCTTCTCTCTCCACAGTAATCGTTGGTTGCTAGGTTTGTTTGTGAGCCATTGGAGGCGCGACACTTGTGGCGCTTGCTACCAAAGTTCAAGATCTTCAAGGATTTGATTGTTATTACAATATAACAATAAAGGTATGTATCCTAACCCTAATTATATGTTAATTTCGAAAATTACATGTGTCTCCTAGGGTTTCTAGTTTTTGTGTTCAATGCTTGTATGTCTAATAGTGAAAACATAGATCCTCAAATTAGGGTTGCATGCACACATAGGATTGTTTGTTTGTATAAAACCCATCAGTGGTATCAGAGCGTATGGTTTTTATTTTCAATTAGATTTGGTACAATTGATTGAACTAGACAAAATTAGGGTTTATAACTATTAAACCCTAAGGCCTTTAAATTTTCGCAAATTAGGTTTTAAGAACCCTGTTTTTCGAAAATCCCTAAGGGTTTTCAAACCCTTTCCTTTGGCGACCTTGGAGTCGAATTCTAGGGTTTCCTAACCCCTAGGGTTTTTGATTTTTAGGCAAGGTTGAAAGCCTTACCTTCCACTCCAAGTAGAAGATTTCGAAATCTAAGGAATAAGTTAGTAGGTTGTTATTTTTGGTAATTATCTTGTAAATTGTTTAATTGGATAATTAAAGATATCCCTACCTAAATTTCGAAATCCATGGATAAAGGAATAAATTAAGTTAATATGTTTAATTTAAATTGGTAATCCTTATTTTATTTAATAATTTAGTTAATTGTTTAATTTTTTAATAATTATTAAATCAAAGGTTTTTTAAATTTTAAGATTTTAAATTAAATGGTTTTAATTTTTTTGAAAATTTAAAAAAAAAATTAAAAAACCCTAGTATTTTAAAAGTTTAAAATACACCCTTATACTATATAAAATTAAAAGTCTAATATATTATATATGTATAAGTAAAGAGTCAGCTTTACCGTTAGTAGGCCTCATTCACGAAGCTGGTCTATAAGGTGTGTTTAAGGAAATTGCCTATAAAATGGCGATTGAATGGGTATCCACTCTTACCCACCGCACTCTTGACTAGTGGAGGGTCGTTAGCCGAACGGGTAGGATAGGACACAACCTTCCATTATAAGTATAATGAAAAAACAAAGTAACTAAACACTTTTATAAATTCCCATATCTTAGTCACTTTAGGAAAAATGTAGAATTGGTGCTAATCCATGAAATTGCACATTACACCCTTATTGGTCGATTAGTGGAGCGTGTGTGGTTAACCGACACACTAATATGGGACCAATGAAGGATGGCAATAGGTAGCTTGATGTGTATCATAGATCAATGGAGCGTGTGTGGTTAATCGGCACATTGATTAGGTGATTCGTAGCATCGAGAGTACCGAGCTAATTTGCATGGTTATCCACACCTTGTTTGTGATCCTCGGCATCCCAGTCACAAATTAAGGGCACAATCGAGATTTAAACATGCCATTGAAAAGTTCAAAGAATCTCAAAAGATCTAGGAGTTTCAATTCATTTAAAACTTAAATTTCCATTTCGTTTTTCATGGTGGAAATTGGTAAATCGTCATTTACCTACCTTCAAATGTTTCTCAATTTAGATTACGACATCCCTCTTCCAAATTGTAGAACATTGTGTTGGATCCTAGCCTTAATATCTCATTTGGGTGTTTTATTAAGGACTCAATCAACTGACTTGAATTTTCTCCCGTTTTGTAGATGTCTGATTCTAACTATGGTCTTCCCAAATCCCTTGGAACAAGCTTTCCACATGAAGATGATATTCCGCGATTCGATCGAGGAAGAAGAGATCATTCTTCACTTCCTCCACCTCCTCCTATTGTTCTCCCCGACCCACAAGTTCGAAGACTTGAAAAGTTCAAGCTCACTCAAGCCCTTTTGGCAAGTAAAAAAGAAGAAGGAAAGTCAGTGTGTGCACACGTCTTAAAGATGAAGTCGCACATTGACAAGTTAAGAATGTTGGGAGTCGTTGTCTGTGAGAAGCTGGCTGTTGACTGGGTTCTTCAATCGCTTCCTGACTCATATAATGAGTTCGTAAGAGAGTACTATATGATGGAACACGACGTGACCCTCATCGATCTCACCTATTTGCTTGATGCTGCTGAATCAAAAATGATTTGGCGCACTGGAGAAGCAAAATTGATTGGTAGATCTGCCTTCCAAACCTCCATGGACATAGGCAATGGCAACGAAAGGCATGTCATGGTCAAAAAGTTTGACCATAAGAGAAAGGCAAAGTCTGAGGTAGTTCCGTGTGCTATTACAAAAGAGTCAATTTGCTTTTATTGCCAAGAGAAGGGGCATTGGAGACGAAGCTGCCCTGTCTACCTGAGAGATCTAAGAGATGGGAGAGTCAAGACGTATGACTCTACTTCAGGTAAAATCCATTAAATAACTCTGTAAGTTCCTATTTTTTGATTCTTAATACATTATGTGATAAGATTACATTTTGTGATGTTTTGTAGAATCGAAGAAAAGAGAGGAAGCTTAAAGGAAGAAGTAAGCTGAGTCTGATCGCGAAGAAATGGATTTCGATCGCATGATTCGATGATTGGATTTTTGGAGCTACTACTTTTAGAGTTATGATAGATTGCTTAGGAATATGTAATAGCGTAGTTTTTCATTTGAATTGCATTGTAAGCACAAGTTTTTCCGCACCTATTATAAATAGAATAAATTTTTGTTTTTGTTTTATTTATTTATTTCCTTGCAATGGCATGTATGAAAAATTGACGTTTGTGTATTTCTAGTTTTAGAAATGTTGAAATGGATGTGATTCTTAGTTATGTTATTTGTGGAAATGTCAAGAATTTACCAAATAAGGAAAGATTCTTGTCGCCCGAGTTTCAGTTGGACAGAAACTTGGAATCATAGAAATTGTATTGTATGATGAATGAGAAACTTCATATTTGGAAATTTAAGACTAATTCCTTGACAAAGAGTCAAGTGAAGGACTAGGAGAACTGGTACACAATGTTGTGCACTTGTCAAGTCCACCACAAAGAACAATAAGATTATTCGTCATGATTTACTAAAAGTCTAGTAAATGTGGTTATGCTTACAAGTTTAAGTGTAATTCTGAATCATTGAAAAGTTTCAATGTATGGCAGAACGAATAAGAAGAATCAATTAGGCAGAAAGATAAAAGTTTCTCCAATCTAAGAAGAAGGGAGAGTACTTTTGTATCGTGTTTTATGATCGTCTTGTTGATTATGAAACCATATCACAGTTAACCCTCTAAGGACATCTTAGTGCACTAGTATGGCTAAGAAGAGGAATCAGAAATTGTTGAAATGGTTAAATCAAAAGGATGAGTCATACTTCGTTCCAAAATCAAGTCTTAGAGTCATACTCCAAGATTGTGAATTGAGTGACACATCTTAAGAAGTTCTAACACACTCTTCAAATGTGAAGTAGAAAATTGTTTTCCTTACTCTTGCACGTTTGAAATTGGTAAATTGTGATGTCTTGGATATGACAAAGACCAACTAATACCAATTGTGTGTAGTGTTTGTCTTGATAAGAATCCATACTAACTATTTAATATTTGTTTGTCAAGAAATGTTTCTTGACAGGAGAATCTTATATGTCAAGAGGTCAGTGGGAGTCTAAATGATCTTGAAAAGTTTCAAGAACTAATCAAGAGTAAACCTATTATTAAACACTTGCGCACGACTTGAGGTTTGTAACCTATCATGTTGACATATCCTTGTTTATGTGCCATTCCGGTTTAGTAAACTATGCATATGAGTTCTACGAGTTCTCAATAGACTGCATAAAGGCAAGCACCTTGTTCAATGAAAGAACATTGACAAGTATAGGTGAACTGCTAAATAACTTGGAAGCAATGGTGGGACCCTTGATGGCAAGAAATCAAGTATGAACAAGTTTTGTCCATATGAGTTTGGATTTGTCACGAGCATTATCTTACGATGATGGTTATGACAAATTCACATGGATAGGAACACATACACCATAAAATCTAAGTGTCATAAGGTTTCTCTCCTTCATGAAAATGATTGTGAGGAAACGCTTTCACTAAGAGAGATTTTAAGGAGATAGCGATTATGTAAATTGCATTCTCAAATTCGATTATGATTACGACATCCCTCTTCATAGTTCGAATTGTGAGATTTAGTGATTATTCTGAACGTTTGGGACTTAGTAATATAAGTTCTGAATTAGTTTAGACACACATGTGAGCTATCTAAGGAAAAGGTGTATGAGTTTGAGAAGCTTAGATAAAGGCTTATCGAAGCATATCGTATTAGAAAAGATGAACTTTAGAAGTCAATAAGTATTGTTTTCTAGAAGTTTAACTGATTTCTAAATACGTGTCAAAGCTAGTGGGAGCATAAATGTTATGCTGGAATGGATATAATCATCATGATAGTGGGAGCATGATTATTATTTTAAGTGTTGCAGGTTGGCAATATTAATTATAGAAAAAAAAGTTTCACTTTGCAAAGTTGCAGGGGTTGAAAAGTTATTTTGCTATAATTAAGGGAGAGAATGTTATACTTCGTTTCAAATCTAAAAGCTTAGATCGAGAAATTTTAATCAAATTTAGTCAAGGATATATTAACTGCATTCCCAACATTCGATTATGATTACGACATCTCTCTTCATAGTTCGAATTGTGAGAACGTGGAAAATAGAAATATTATGGAAAATGGCTGATAAAGTATCATGCTTTTATGTAAGACATTATGAATCGTTTCCCATATGCTTCTCGTATATGATTGATTGCATATTCTATAATATTTGACCGTTCTAAAATTTTCCAAATGTCTAGGGCATTAAGAGGGAAAAAGTAGAACCGGATTTGACTAAAATAATTAAACAATTGTCAAGGACAATCTAATGTTCGCCAAGGATTGGTCGCTTGTGAGCAGTTGGAAGTATACTAATGGATGGACCATATTAACATTATTATGAATAGACAAGATTCTATTTAGAATGAGTTGTCATATGGAAAATATGGAAATGTTTCTATATTGGGAGTTGAACGTTAAGAATTTATGTCTAGATTAGAAACTTTTATGCAAGAAGGATGTTCAAAGGAATGTACTTTGAATGTGAGACTTCACATCTATGGGATTGTCGTGTAATAATCTCCAATAGAGCACTTTGTAATTTCATTGGCCGAGTCTTGGTGACTTTTGTGCCGTGACATTACGAAAGGACTGTTGCATAAAATGTTAGAATCTAACATATTCTAGTAGTGGGGAGAATTTTGTATTCTTACACTAATGATTAGGATTAGGAATTATGAAATGAACATCATTGGAAATGTGTTCATTTGATCAATTTCACGAAGTAAGGACCATAGGTAAACATAGTGTGCATGCTTGGTGCATGGGACAACTGTTGTTATAATTCCAGTAAGAAGTTGATTACCCGAAACAACAAATAATGAGTAATCAATATGGTGATTAAATAAAAAATGTTTTGTTTATACTCAAAGGTTTGGGGCCATATAGGATTAGTATTATTCTTGTGTTTCACTTTGCGTGTTTTGACTTCCCGAATAATAAGATTATTCAAATCCTCCACAGTCGCTCATACTTTGGAAGTAGGTATGAATGAAGACTGTCATGAATCCGTCTGTAGATTGTCTAAAGTGTTTAGACATAACACAAGTTTGCTGCAGAGTTCATGAGTGCTGCTATAAGATTAGAGTATTGGATTAAAACCCACGCTCACTTGGATCGCTTCATGGATTTTATCACGAGTGATTGGTGAGACGATAATATCTTATATTCTTGACACCGAGACGTGTGAGTTGTATTCTGCAAGTCGGTTGTACATTGATAATATGTAAACGCACCAGTAACTTGGTGTTATAAAACATACTGTTGTGTGTGATTTGATGAGTAGATACAAGCGAGCATTGGAGTCGATGTTTATCCATTCCTTTTACCTAAAGTGGATAAAAGCGATATCTGTGGGCCCCTCGATGATTTAGTGATGACACCATAAGCGCTTGGCCAAGCCGGGACTAAGTTGATGTGTTCAATTGTAGTCTGTTGCCAGTCATCATAAATCGGAAATCGGGAAACAACACATAGACAGAGAGAATGATTAAAATCCATGTCTCAGTCTATACCATATCTAGAATGGAGGAATATATGATCCGTTATCTTAAGGACACCTCACTGATAAGATCAGAGTTCGACATCGGCTTTTGGTAGCTAAAATTTTCTAGTAAATTTTGAAGTTATACTTACAACTATAGTTATTAGACTTATCCAAGTGGGAGACTGTTGGATTAGGTGTCTAAGCCCATAACTATAATTGGTATGTACTTGAATTGATAGTAGCAATGTCCTTTTGGGTTGCCTTCAAACCTGACAATTGAATATGATTATTGTTTGTCACACCCCCGAACCTGGACGGCGGAAACGTCCGGGGGCGGATGACTTCATGTACAGTATCATAACAATTGAATATGAATGAAACATAGCAACCAAACATCATACATTGGAAATACACACTTACATAGTTTACATATTGAATCTTGTTCATCAGTTACACAAAAGTAAGAAAGTAAAATTTATTGAGGTCACACCACTTGATCTTATAGTCGAACTTATTACCTGCTACTGGAATTCTTGAGAATACAAGTCGTTTTGAAAAGCGTCAACTAACAAGTTGGTGAGTTCATAAGCAGTTTTGAATAAAAATGGTTTTTGTACTTGTTTAGAATCGTTTTCATAGTGCTTTAAAAAATCCAATATTTTCTAAAAAGAAATGGTTTGAAATATTTGTGTCCAATCTTATATTAATGCATGTGTGTTAATGTTTGCGAAAATAGAAAGAGAATGATTTCCAGAGAACCTGATGTTGTCTGCAATAGATAATGCTAAAATCTCAACCCCGGTGGTTGAGTACCGATGCTTATAGATTGTCGTTTTATCAAAAAGAAGGTTTCCCGTTTTATCCCAAAAAGAAAATAGAATGGTTTCCTGTTTTATCCCAAAAAGAAAATAGAATGGTTTCCTGTTTTATCCCAAAAAGGAAATAGAATGGTTTCCCGTAAATCTTATAACATTAATTCCTCTAAGTGAGTCGTTACAACCATACTAAATAATGACAATTTCGCCTGTCTTTGCGTCTTTGGGACGCCGACGGAATAGGATAAGGTTTTTGTCACCCTAGACTAGCCTAGTCTAACTGTAGCGAACAGCTCAGGTGTGGGGTGTCACTCCCGTATAGATCTATACACAAACTCCCGCTTTCCCTCCAGGAAACTCTGGTTATAACTACAGGCTACGATTGTACACTCAAAGGTGCCAACCGACAGGTCTCACTAGATCCTTAATCGAAAATTTACACGGAAAAGAAAGAAGAACACATATAAAACTCATTGCTAGGCCCAATAAACATGTAAGTGGACCACTAAAGCCCACTATACGTATCTATTATTTCCAGGCACAAAAGGAATATGAATGTCTACCTTGAGCCTAATATACATGTAAAAGGGACACTAAGGCCCACTAATCATGTATATTATTTCCAGGCCCAATAAAGATAAGAATATCGTTTTTAACCCGTTTTTTATTGTTTTGTTTATTTTAGCTCGATTATTTCCAAAATTGATATAAAAAACCCACTTTTTGTAAAAATGACGTTCTTGGCCCAATAAGCCACAAAGTTTTCAATTAAGGCCCAATTATAGTAAAAATAACACTTTAGCCCCCATTTTGTTCAAAACTTGTGTTTTTGACTAGTTTGTGGTAACAATAACATTTTAAACCCATTTTTGTCAAAAATATCATTTTTGGCTTGATTTTTGTGAAATACACATTTTTCTGGTTTTTGGCTTTTCTGACCTAGTTGTTGGAAAATTTGTAGAAAAATCATCTTAAGTCGAAATTTGGATCCGTAAATTCTGGAAGTTTGGAAATTGTGTCTAATTTGTTCACAATGTTTCTCATAATTTTTATTGGCCTTTAACAAGTGTGAAATTGCTCACCTTCACAGGTTGGTCTGAAATTATTTCAAATCTGATAGGCAGTTTTCTAAAATTCGCCAAAAATAGTAGAAAAATCGTATGAAAACGTGAGAGTAGTCATTTTAAAGGTACAAACCTGAACTTTTTTTATGTAAAACATTTTTGAAAAATATTACCATTAAGGAGGTAAAAACAGTTCGAGATTGGAGTAAAACATTTCTGTCAAGGGCTAATTTTTGAGTTTAAGTTATCTAAGTTTGTTCACAACACTTGTTTTTGCTATTTTAAGTTGATAAATCCCAGATCTACAAGTTTACATGTATTATATGTGATGACACATACTTTTCTCAAGGTTTTTATGAAGATCCAAGTGATAAACTTCATTTTCAAGTAAAGATCTAAAAGTTAAACACATAAACATGCATATATACATAGATCTAACACAAAAGCACTTGTATTCTCCCCCAAAAACATTATAAAACCGAAAACAAGGGGGTATGAAGCTCACCTTTGGGTTTTTGAGATGTAGAAGAAGAAGATGATGAAACTTTGAACCTAGCTTGAGTTTTTGGTGAGATCTCGAAATTGTGAGGGTTCTAAGGAGTTTATCACACAACAAAGTGTGTAAATTGAATGTTATAAGCAAAATCATGAAGCAAAATACTTGAGTTTTAGTCTAGAACTTACCAAGTTATGAAGGCTAGAAGATAACTTCTTGAAATCACACACAAAGTCACGAAATTTGAAGGAAAAATGAGGGAGTTTCTTTGAGTTTGAGAGAGAATATGTTGGAGATGAAGTTTGGGAATGGGGTGGAGAGGGAGGGAGGGGCCGATTATAAGGGAGAAAGAGAGAGGAGATAGGAGTTGACCTAGGCTTGGTGATGTGAGGTGTATGGAAGTTTGTTGGTCATTAAGCTTTGTTACATGTTGTGCTAATTTGAGGTGGCATGCATTGTCCCTCATTTCTTTCTCTTTTTTTTTGTTTTATATGGGCCAACCAAACCAAGAAGGTTCTCGGCCCAATTGGAGGCCCAAAAATAGGGGCGTTCAATTTTTTTGTTTGGCCCACAAAATTTTTCGCCCCACTAATATTTTATGCAAGGGTTTTGGCCCAATTAAGAGGTTTTCGGCCCAACTAAGGCCCTAGTATATGTTTTCGGCCCAAAAAAGGCCCAATAAGAATGTCTTGGTCCAATAAGGGTTTTAGGTTGAGAATTTATGGGTTAAGGCCCAAAAATGATTGGACTTGGCTTATTGGATCGAGTTTTGGGCTTATACAAGGAGATTATATTGTTTTAGGAATTCACGTCTTGACCTAATTTTGCCGGTTGTGACATTGTTGGAGAGAGAAGAATGATTTATTAATTTATTACTTGGTTAATAAATTAATTTATTAATGTATTATGGATATAATATATTAATTAGAAATCATATTGTTTAATTAATATTTAATCAGAAATTAATTTGGAATTAATTTTGGGATTAAAGTAATTAATTGAAACTACAAGGACTAAAGGTGACAATGTTCAAAAGTTGAGCATTGAGCATTCTAGAACCTCCCTAAGAGGGATGGAACGAAATCTAGAGTGTCCTAGGGTTTCCTTGGGCTCTAAGGGTGCCCTGGAAGCCTTAGGGAGGAAGTTAAGAGATTAGGGTTATCTAAGATACACCTGCCTTATCCTAAACCTTCCTTATCACCTATATAAACCTTTATAGGGTTGGATTTCGTCTAATGGCACTCTAAGAGAGGCTAGGGCCGAATTTTCCACTTCCCTTCTCTCTCCATAGTAATCCTTGGTTGCTAGGTTTGTTTGTGAGCCATTAGAGGCGCGACACTTGTTACGCTTGCTACCAAAGTTCAAGATCTTCAAGGATTTGATTGTTATTACAATATAACAATAAAGGTATGTATCATAACCCTAATTATATGTTAATTTCTAAAATTACATGTGTCTCCTAGGGTTTCTAGTTTTTGTGTTCAATGCTTGTATGTCTAATAGTGAAAACATAGATCCTCAAATTAGGGTTGCATGCATACATAGGATTGTTTGTTTGTATAAAACCCATCAAAAGGAAGCAACTAAAAAACACCTGACACTTAAGTAACTTCTTAAGAGTGAGATATATATATATATATATATATATATATATATATATATATATATATATATATATATATATATATATATATATATATACAGAAAGAGAGAGAGAGAGAGATAGATAGATAGATAGATAGATAGATAGATAGATAGATACATAGATAAATAGTGTATGTGTGAGAGAGAGAGAGAGAGAGAGAGAGAGAGAGAGAGGAGAATTCGAAAATGGTGAGAGGAGAAGAAAGACTAGTAAAAAATGCAAGGCTTATACTCTCTTATACAGTCACACATGAGACCTAAGGCCCATGGTTTCATTAAATGCAAAGTTAAGGAAATTTAGAGGCATGTTACATGTAAGAACAAGCCAAACAAGTAACATGTTATCCCGTAGGGGAGCTCTCGGCCGTAAGTAGAGAAATGAGAGAGGGTAATATGTCAAACACTTCATCTCTTTATACTTATGTACATGTTATAGTCTAATGAACCCAAAGGTGTCCAAAAACTTGTACATGAATTATTAAATCATACCATATGATTTAATACATATTTATACTCTTTAAAATATTATTTTCATAAAATACTAATTCTCCAATTTAAATACAAGATTTGAAGGTATTTATTAATAATCAAATTCATAATAAATATTCAACAAGTGAAAAGTTGTTAAAGATGTAACCCTATATGATTATATGTGATTGGAAAGCATTATTATAAAATGATTATTGAGCATATAGATCCAAAAATATCCTACTTGTACACCCATTAGGCATAAAGAAAACAGAGGATCCCCGTGCCAAAGCAGGCGTCTTTCTTGGCTATCCTTTTCACCAAATGTTTTCTCTTGTTCACGTCCAGGATGGCTCATCTACAACCGGGAAAATAATAGAAGAAACATCTGGTTAGTCTATCTGGCGTTCCCTCGCGTCACGGGCTAGTTTTGCATCGACTCTCTTTCGTTCTCGTTATGGAATTCCCAGGTGAAAGCAACTCTCTCGGAAGTAAGTTTCCCCGCTGGGACTAGTCTACGAAACCTTCAATAGAATTGCCAAGATTTATTATAGATTGAGATATAAAATGGTTGGCATCTAGCAATAGACCACTTCCCTAACAATACAAGAAAATATGCCATCTAGCAACAACTAATTTTGAAGAGCTTGATAGTTTATTTTAATCTCCGGTTGGCATCTTAAGCATGTACGTACTAAACATAATGTAGTAGCTAACTTTTTCAACCTTTTTGCTTCTATTTCAATCTCCGGATTGTAGAGTAGTTCACCGGTTGTTGTAGACCTAGTCATAAACAATCAAATAAAAATAACTAATTTCCCCGGAAACAGTGCCAAAACTTGATGGGATGTCAAGTTCAACAAGCAAATTACACCCTTTGTTTGCACATAAAACGTAATATAATGGTAAAAAGGGGTATCGATCCTCGGGGAAATGGTTGTATTCAATAACCAATGCAATCCAATATAACTAGTGTAATAAAACTAACTAACTACAATTAAACTAAAATGGGGTTTTTGTGATTTCTTGAAAACAAAAAGACTTGAATAACTAAAAAGCTTGCAATTAAGCAAGATGGTGAGATGCTCAAATATTACAGAGAATTGGTTAACCAAGGCAATTCAACACAATGAACATTTGTGTGTTTATCATTAGGATTCAATATGAAGCTTGTCATTCATCCCAAATTGTTTATAGCAATCATGAAGCATGATATGCCAAGATTCCTCATAGGTAGTATGGAGGTTGGGGAAGCCCACAACACCCCTTCATAATCAAAATCAAAGATTCAATTGAACCCAAGAAAGTTGATTAGCCTTAAGAATGAAGGAATCCCCAATTCCTAGAGGATGTCAATGCTTACACATCCATAAAGGAGTCATGATTCATAAGCTAGACATGATTTCTACCATCATAAAGCCCTTGTTCTAAGTTAATTCTATGATTTAATGCTAAACCAAAGAACTAAACCAACAATTTCTCATTCAAGTACAAAGCTCATGATCAAAGTATTAAACAAGCATAAGAAATATGAACTAGAATCATAAACATAAGATAAATAACAAGTAAGCATGAATCCTTCAAAACCCACAAATATCCAAGGGTTTTAGCCAAAGTTAACCAAAATAAAGAAACTAGTCACTCATGGCAACATAATAACAATCACAAAAGTGTTTTTGCATCAAGAAACTACCAATTACTTAGAAAGATGAGAAGAATATGTATCAAGCTCCAAAAATCCCCTCTAGCGGTCTCTAATGGTGGAAAATCGAAGTCCACCGGCTAGACCTAACACCCCAAAGTAAATGGTGAGCAAAATGACCAAAATGCCCAAAAGTGTGCAGTTGCGCAGGTACCCTCGCAAGTGTTGCGTAACTGAGACTCCACCCTCGCAAACGACGTTGGAAAGCTATTGGTTCTTTTTCTCCACTACACCACTCCACTACTCAATATTCTCTTGGTCCCCTCCACACATCACATGATTCAAATTTGGTCAATCATCTTCATGCTTCAAATATGGATACTCCAAGCCCAAAATAAGAATCCAAGACCCATCTTCATAAGCCCACTTCATCTAAGTCTTCAACTTTTTTAAGCCCAATTCTTCTTTGATGGATCCAGAAAGCCCAGTAATGCCTCGAAAGCCCACAAAGCATGTCTCCAAGCTAATCCACAACCACAACGAGCTTCAGAACCCTACAAAATACCTCATGCAAAATAGAAAGTACCATGCACAATCAATGATAGAGAAAATAAAAAATATACAATGTAATACTAATAAAAAGAGCGAAAAATACTAAAATAAACTATAAAAAAGAAAGAAATAAAATAAACTATCAGAGCTTAAAGTTGTAATTGGTATATAAGTTGTTGAATCAATTATCCATTTGTCATAGACTGTTGGAATAGGTGTCCAAGGTCATAACTAAATTGGTCAAAGTCAAAACTAAATTGATATAACTTTATGAAACATTAGCAAAATCCTTTTTGGGTTGCCCTCTTAACCAAAAGTAGCTAGAATTGATATTAGGAAAGAGATAAAATGATTTGTTAATATACTATATGATTAATATGTTAATTAGAAAATATAATTATTAATTGTGGATTAATTAGAAATGGTTGGAATTAATTAACTATTAAATAAAATTAATCTGGAATTAATTCGGGATTAATAAGAATTAATCAAATGTCCAAGGGTTGAATTGTAATTGTTCTTAATTGGGAAAGGAAGGCAAGTGTAGAACCCTATTATAGGATTGGACAGTTTTGTTAAGGATCTTGGAGGATTCTGAAAGGTTTGAAAACTGATAAGGATTACCATACTTGAATAGATAAAATTGTATTATTTTATTATTTAAATCTAGGGTTTTTCTTGTATCACCTACACTATAAATAGGACCCAAGGAAGCCAAATTTTGTACATACTGTTTACAAGAGGTTTGTAGCCGAAATTTCATCTTCCCCCCTCTCTTTCCTCTTTATTCTAGGGTTTCTAGAGTTTTGGGCGTGAGCCATTAGAGGCAACCGTATTTTTGGTGCTAGCTTTCTAAAGATCAAGAAGGGAATCCAGGATATTGTTTACTATAAAATATCATAGGTATGTAATCAAACTTGTAGATTTTGATTATAGGGATTCTTATTTTAAGTTTCATAAATATGTTGCTATTAATGTGTAAAAACATAGATCCTTTATGTTACGTGTACCCTTAAGTGTTAAGTGATTTTCCGCAAATACATTGATTTTGTAACCTATAAATTCCATCATAGACATCATGTTGAACATGAGACATGGATCGCCATCAATCTCATTTGGTTTTCAACATTTAGTAAGGCCTTAGATGCCTAACTCTCAACAAATAAGATGATAAAAATTTCAATTGGACTATATATGTCTTATATGTAGTTCATGTTATACTTAATAACGACCTTTATAACTGACTTTTAACAAGAACAACATTAGACCATATCAAAGTACAACAATCCCCACACTTAAGTCCAAAATATGCGTATCAAGTCGAAGAATAGAAAGATACCCCATATTTATCAAGAATCACTCATGACTACGATATGGGGTGATCTTCATGCATGTCATGTCTAATACTTATTATCCAGCAAGTACCTATGAATTTAGTTATAACCCTTTGCTATTTTCATCTCTATGAAAATCAACCAATCCAATTCATA
Source organism: Lactuca virosa (assembly GCF_052849685.1). NCBI lineage: Eukaryota > Viridiplantae > Streptophyta > Magnoliopsida > Asterales > Asteraceae > Lactuca > Lactuca virosa. The sequence goes on along the minus strand of NC_136428.1, from coordinate 4,447,839 downwards.
TTATCTTATTTCATAATTGCTCGCACAAGTATGAACGAATATGGACATTTAGAAAACTACATTATTCAAGGATTAACCATGCTAATATAGAACACAACAAGTATTTAATGAAAAAGATCATATTCAATATGTCAAGACATTACAATTGTTGTTGCTTGTACTGTTCCAGTATACAAATACTAAATTTCAGTCAATCTAATCATTGGAATAACGAAGTCCTATATATAGCTCCGACATAACTTCCATGATTTACCTACTGTAGGGGGGGGGGTCATTAAGTAGATTCGTCAAATCTAATATATATAAACTTTATGAATACTAACATTTTTTGTTTCATGTATATCTCATAGAGAAAACTTTCGTGAATGAGATGGTTAAATTTCACTTAGATACCAATTCTTAAACAAGAGAAGATCTCATGGAGTTTAAGACTTTAGATGCTAGACACATTACTAAAATCTATTATTAATTTCATATTAAAACACATATTTGGATGTGGATCTTAATTCAAGCCTTAAATCAATCTCTATGTTAGAAATTAGAGAATCAATACCTTCTGACTCAGTGATGCACTTCTAACCTCAATTGTCAAGACAACTTCCAGTCTACAACTCTCTTTTTTTTATTTTTGGAATTGATTTGGTGAAAATAAGGGGGCTATATGAGTGTCTAACTTCTTAATTATGATAATTTAACACTTCTAACCCTTATGGTTCATTCTTTCAATTTGACTATCATGTCACTAGAATCTTAATGGAAGTTCTAAGCTTGATACTTTAGCCCCGTATCCCATTTTTCCTTGACACAAATGGTCATTGATATAATTTAATCTAGCCAGTTGCAAAGTTTTTGCCAACTTTTTCAGTAGTACATCTTCCAATAATTCTATATAAAATTTTATTTAACCATCAACAACTAAATATTTACTTAAATATTATGTTTTTAAATTGTTTAATTATTATTTTATTTAGTTTAGTATTAAGAAATCTTTAACCTTATATCTTTGCAAAGTGTAAAGGTATTCATATTATAAGTCTTTCTAGAACTGTTCGTTTTTTTTTATCAAAAGCTTGTGAATTGGTTTTTGATGCAGCAAGCAGTGGAAAACATATCTTAATTATTGGAACTAAAAATAAAGAAGTTGATTAAGATTTTCACTAAAATTGGATGTTACAATTACATCCCCTTCATGAATATTCTATCCTTAGAATCGTAGCATCCAAGAATGGATATAAGTGTCTTTTTCCCATCTCTACTTTAATTTTCCATTTAAGATTTAGTCATGTTGATTGTTTTCATTTCTATAGAATTAGATCAATCATCTTTCTTATTAACTTCATGATTTTTCATCCCAAAATTTCTTCGGGTTATTCAAGTAGTCGCTTGTTTTCATCAACTTTAACTTCTTCCAATGACAACATATCAACCTTGTATCCAAGCCACTTCCTTAAATAACACATGTGAAATATTTTATGGATTCCATTTAATTACTAGGGTAATTCCATTTGGTACGCTTTTATTCTAACATTCTCCAAGATACTTAACGACATGATATAGCTAAGTTTTAATTTCCTACTCTTTTCAAACCATGATTAATCATTTTCATGGTGATACCTTAACTAAAACTTATTACCCACCTCCAATGGCATTCGATGATTCTTCAAATTTGATTAGCTATTTTAGACATTTTGGGATGCCAACATTCTTTCCCATATAAATTCTACCTTCAAACCCGTTTTTTAAATTAGGCTCAACCCAACAAAAAATTTCTCCCCAGCTTGTAACTAACATGATGGCGATCTACATTTATGAGCATATAATGCTTCATACGGTGTCATCTTGATAGTTGAGTGATAATTGTTGTTGTAGGAGATTTTAATAAAACAAATATGTTCATTGTAACTGCCTGAAAACTCCATGATATGAATACATGGTTTTGATGGCGCAGATAAGTTGGTATAATATAGGTATTTGATGTATAATAAATCTTTACAAAATATCGAGCGAAAAATGATGTTGGGATCACAAAAACAAAAGATAAATTATGATCGTGGGTAATTCGTCAGCAATTAGCGAGTGACAGACTCCATCCTAATTCCGATAAATCGTTGAAGGGCGTTTTTCCCTTATCCATCGACTACCTATCTTATCAATTGAAAAAAAAAATTTCCATTAAAACCAAATCACATTTCTCATTTTTACTACAATAATATGGATTTTTTTCATTCGAGATCACGACGGTCAGAATTATCAAAGACGCTAAACAATAACAATTAAATAGGGGTTGTGTTGGTTCAAATGTGTATAGTAGTATGGTTTCGACACATTATATATTTTACAAGGCAGTTCAGTTTTGATACTTAATGTTTAGTCCTTGTAACTTTTTGTTAGTCTGTTGTACCCTATAAATAGGGTAAGTACATAGAGTAGAGGGCAAAGAACAAATAGTCATTTTCATTTTGTACCCAAATATTCTCTTGTACACTTTAGACTTAATTGATTCAAACAGATCTTATTTAGATCTCATGTCCTTTACAACTTTTCTTGAATCTAGTTCGTTCTAAATCAATTTCTAACATGCTTCAATTGGTATCAGAGCAAGATTCATATCATCGATTGAACTTTTCTCTTATTTTTTCATCTTTTTGAAACGATTGTTCCGATTCAAAATTTTCCGTAGATTGAAACTGAGAAACTTGTTTTGATCGATTGATTTGTATCGATTCTATGTTTTGTGTGATAGATCGATTAATCTTTGATTGAATTCTCGTTGATATCTCTTTGATTTAGAAATTTCTTTCGTCTAAGATCCGTACTACAATGGCGAAGTTCAACATGAATACGATGACTAATTTCTATCATCTACTTGGATCAACAACAAAAATTCATATGTTGATCCCAGAGTACTATGAACAATGGGCTGATAGGATGGAGGATTACTTGAATGGTATTGATGAAGATCTGGTGAGATCCATTAGAGGAGGACCATATAGTCAAGATATGTTAGTCATTGTTGGTACGTCTGCAACTTCTGAGGACATGATCACAAAAGGAAGCAAGATGTAGGAAAACGATAAGAAATGTATGCATTAATTACATGGTGCTCTTCCAGCAGTAGTTTACAATTATGTAAGAGGATGTGAAACTGCAAAGAAAATTTGGGATATATTGAAGGAGAAATATCAAGGAAATGAGAAGACAAAGAAGAGTTCCGACAAACAATGCTTGCTAGAGTTGGGAGAATTCAAGCAGAAGGAAACATAATCAATCGAATCATACTATGATCGATTGAATGAATTTATCTTCAAGTGTTCTTCCTGTGGAATGACACATTCATCACTAGAGTTCAATCTCACATTTCTTATGGGTTTAAGAAGGAATGGAGAAATATCGATTTGATGATCAAGACGCAAGAAAGCTTTGATGGTTACTCTCTTGTAAATCTATACAATATATTGAAAGCACATGAAAGTGAGATTAATGATATTGCTGAAGAAAGTAAATTCAGTCTGGGAGGACCTTTGGCATTGGTGTCGAAAGTTGCTACAAAGGGATCTGAATTCGAAGAAGAAGCTAAGGATAACGAAGAAGGATTCTTATTCAACTCCAATGATGAAGTAATTGCATATTACTCAAATAATACAGCCAATAACTTCTTTAAGAAGCCATTTAATGGAAAGTTCAAGAATATTTTGAGGGAAAGGGTGTGTCATTGACTGGGAAATCTGTGAAGGAAGCAGTAAAGTTAGAAAAGAAAGAGGTGGAGAGTTCGAATGAGAAGAAGAATGAATTTAAGTTGAAGGGTGATTCTGGATATAATTGTAACTACTACAGTGGTTACAATCACTTAGCGAAAGATTGTATGTTAAGAAAGAAAGAAGATAAGAAGGAGAGATTTAATGACGAGGCTTATTATGTTGAGAAGCTTGAGGAGATTTGCTCTCGAACAAACAAGTTTTTACCGATTTCTAGAGGAGATGATGAAGAAGAGGGAACATAGCAAATCTGGTCTTCATGATCAGATGATGAGGAAATACGCCATCCCACAAATGCTACATTATATGCGAAACTGAAGGCGATTGATGATGAGAGTGAGGATGATGATGAAGAAAGAATTGCAGGGAGATGCTTTGTGTTGAAGGACGAGTTCAAATCACCAGTGACAACAAAGGTACGTGATATTCTAACCTCTTTTAAAATTCCTTCATCTTCTTTTAATGATGTTTTATCTAACTTTGATAATACATGTTCTTATCTTAATGATATGTTAATCTCCATGAGTAGTGAAACAGTAAAGTCCAAAATCCTATATTATGAAGCTAAGAATAACTAGAAGAAAAGAATTGATTAGTAGAATCTCTAGACTTAAGGATAACTAATCTTTTGATAGATAGAGACTCTATTCGAATGGACAATGTTATGCTTGTAAAACAAAGAAACATTTATTGTAATACTGCTAACAGATTGTATGTGAATTAACTGAACTTTATCATTCTGCTGAGATTTGTGATGAAAAACATCGAAATCTACTTCCTTTTCTTGCTTTTAAAAGAGAACAGATAGACGAAACCATATACGACTGTGAAAGCAAGATAAAAGATTATGATAAAATTCCAAATGATTCATATGCATATGGTATTGTAGATATTAATGAATGTATTACTGCTGACGATCTTGTGAAAATTGTGAATGAGACCTTAACCAAAAATGAACAAGTCAAGATTTTGAACATGACTGAGAAGTCGACACTTGGTTCTCAACAAAATTTTGCTGATATCGAAGATAATTCTTACAATATCAGTGAAATTAAGGAAGATGAATGTGTCTGTTTCTCACGATTTTCTGTCATTAATGACAATTTAATGGCTAAAGGAAAAGAATGTAATGATTCAGTGTCAAAATTAAACAATGATCTATCTTCGACATCCAAACCTGTGATTTTCATGATTTTTTTGTGGTTGAGGATTATGTAAGTGATGAGGATGAAGTTTCAAATGAGAAACCAATTCCAAGAGTTGTGGTAGATCAAGTCTTTGAAGATTCAAAGGAGTACACGAAAGTGTTGAAAGACAAAGGAATACATTAAATGCAGTGGTTTATCCTAGTCTCAAGGATTCACGAGATGTTGTGTTTCCAAATCAAGTATTTGTTACCAAAGGAAATAGTGATAATGTAGCTCCTGAATTGAACAAGTTGGTAAATGAAGATAACATGAGTGTGACGAAAGAAGGATTTTATTCGAATCAAAACACAATCGAAAATGGTTTGAACAAAAACTCGAAAAAATTTCAACTACAAATTAAAAAAAACGTGTTTGGGTTGTGAAAACAGAAAAATTTGTTGATTCTTTACCTGATAATCCAAAACATCAAAAGGTGAAAAATACAAACTTTCAAAAGAGGAGTAGAGAATTTGGCTTATGACAAAGGAATTTCGAAATCAAAAGCACAAAATAAAGCGTACTGGAAAAATGAAAAGCTTTTCACAAACAAAACGGTTTTAAACAAAAATCTCCTGAAACAACAAAGAAGTTTTCACAAAATGCAAAGAATTTTCAAAGCAATTTTCAAATACAAAATGATTTTCAAAGGAGTTAATTTTTGTGAAAAATAACTTTCGACAAAATGGTTTACAAAGATATTTTCAAAATCATGGAAAAAGAAGTTTTGGTCAAAATCAAAAACTTTTTCAACAACATGGTGTTGGTTATCAAAATCGATATCAAAATCGTTTTCCAAATCATTCACAAAGGTCATTTCCCAAAAGACAATTCGAGAAATTGGTAGTTAAAGGAAGGAAGAGTGAGCCTTTTAGACCTAAAAACCCAAAATTTCCAAATCGTAATTCGAAACATAAGATGAAAACTTCATAAGCAGAAGTGATGTAAGGAACATCAATCGTTGGAATGATGGAAAATGAAAACAATATCAATCACGAAAGTATTCTCAAGAGCAAATACGAAATGCTTATGACAAGTACTTGAATGATTTAACGAATGTAGGTACTTCATCTCAAGATTCTACACCAACGGTGCGAAAGTGGAAATAAATTCCAAAGAAGAAAATTGATGTTTCTCAGATATTGGATGAAAAAGAGAAAATCAAAGTTGAACCTTCCCCATTGTATGATTATATTTCGATTCCTGAAGAAAATGAAGTTAAGTTAATGGACAATTTCAAATCGAAAGTTCATAATTAAGTATTAGGTTCTTCATCGCACAATGTGTCTCAAACTAATGTTCAAGGACCCAAAAGGTCTTGGGTACCTAAAGTCTTCTAACTGATTGCATGTACTAAGTGACGAGAAATATGATGAAAATTGGTACATCGATAGTGGATGCTCACGTTACATGACTGGGAGGAATGAAATTATGAGAGATTTTCAAAACTTGGATAATGCTGGAGTTGGCAAATTTGGAAACAATCAGAAATGTAAAGTCAATGGTTATGGAAAAGTAACGAATGGGAAATTCATGGTGAATCGAGTCGCTATTTTTGAAGGTTTGAAGCACAATTTGATTAGTGTTTCGCAACTAGTTGTTGAAATAGGAAATCAGGTTCTTTTGATGAAGAAGGAAGTATAATATCAAATAAGGAAACGAAGGAGATTCTACTGAAGTCGAAAATGAAAGGGAAACATGTTCGCTCTTGACTTGAAACTAATTATGTGCATTCCCTCGGTGTGTTTTCTATTGAAAGCATCTTTGGATCTCAACTGGTTATGACATAGACGTCTTTCTCATCTCAACTTCGAAAATTGAAATAAACTTGTTCTTAATGATCTTGTTCGTAGTTTACCTATTTTGAAATTTGACAATGATTCGTTATGTGCTGATTGTGAACAGGGAAAACAACATCGTCAAGGTCATCCGATCATAATTGATTAAAAAATCATTGAACCTTTGGAACTTCTTCACATTGACTCTTGTGGACCTTCGACTGTTGAGTCTCTGAATAAGAAGAAATACATACTGGTTTTTGTTGATGATTTTTCAAGGTTTACTTTTGGGTTTTATTTCTTCGACAACATTCTGAAACTGCTAAAGTGATGATTGATTTTATTAAAAACATTGAATTGAGCTTAAAAAGGAAAGTTCGAAAAATAAAGAGTGATAATGGAATGGAGTTTAAAAATCGAATTTTAGATTCATTTTTTACTGAACTGGGCATTTCTCATAATTGTTCGTCTCCATACTGTAACATCATGATGTTAAGGTACTTATAATGTAGGGCTTTATGATTTAATATGTTGCATTTTGGGTCCATAAGTTGAGAAATGGTAAAAAGGGGCCGAATGTGGCTTTTCGAGAATTTGGGGTCGAATGAGTACGCCATGCGTAAGTGTGTGTACGCTGGGCGTACGAGGGTGGCATGAAACCCCTAATTTTAGGGTCTTGGCTCATATTTAAGCACCTTTATGGACATAAACGCTATTCTTGTCCATCCTCTTTTAGAGATTTCGACCCTCAAGCAACCCTAGAGCAAAAGGAAGGCAATTTGTGAGCCTTTAAGAGAGTTTGGAGTGGTTTTGGAGAAAGAAAAAGGTGGTGTGAAGACCTTGGAGTGGAGTTCATTGTAGATCTCGGATTTCTAGCTTGTTTGCAACCTCAAAAAGGAGACGGTTGGAGCTGATAATTGGAGTCGATACCTCATCAGCTTTTATCCAGTTTGCAAGGTGAGTTTTCCTCACTGTACTTACGGGTCGAAGGCACTAAGTCGGGCCCATTAGCATGATATCATGATATTAACTAGATATGTTGAGTATGGAATAGATATGCATGATTATGCTAGTTGTTGATATGCTAGTCTGGTAGATCTGTAGGACTGCCTATGATTCTGTTTGCATGATTTTATGTATATGTTTATTATCTGTTACATGTCAACATATTGTGTTGGGTTGAGGTTTTACTCCTTTGTGTTGTAGCAAATAAACCCTGGAGCATTACAGATATGGGCCGAGGGCTGGGTAGGGCATGCCAGACTCATACTGAGGGCTCATGAGCATTTCAGATACAAGCTGAGGACCGGGTGGTATGCAAGACTCGTATTGAGGGATTGATGGTATTTCAGTCCAATGACTGATCTAGTCAAGGAGCAAGCCATACATAAGTTGTGGCCCCCAAATGCAAGCCAGACTTATGCTGTGGGCTCAGGGGTAATCCAGTCTTTTAGTTATTGACCCATTACATGTTCTTATTGTATACGTTATTTGGTTATGTGTTGGTACTTTGGGGGAACTCACTAAGCGTTTCTTACATTTTTGGGTTATGTTTTAGGTACTTCGAATGACCGCGGGAAGACGAAGGAATGATTGTACACATCCTCTTGTTTATGATCTATGATTTTGGGAAAATCTGATGTCGGAAATGTTTTGAAAACTATTTTGTAAACAATTTATGGAAATGTTTTAAAAGTTTCATGATTTTTACGGATATTACACGTACACACCACAAAAAAATAGTGTTGTCGAAAGGAGAAATCAATCCTTGTGTGAAGCGGCGAGAACAATGCTTACATATGCGAATTTGCCACAATACTTATGGGCAGCGGCGGGTTCAACTGCTTGCTTTACACACAATTGTTCTTTCATTCATCTTCGTTTTAACATAACACCTTATGAAATTATAAACAAAAGGAAACCAAATATTAAATTCATCCATGTTTTTGGATGCAGATGTTTCATCATGAATCTCAAGCATAATCTTTCCAAATTTCAGTCGAAAGCTGATGATGAAATTTTCCTGAGACGTTCTTAAAATTCCGTGGCCTATAGGGTGTTGAATAAGCGAACAAGAAAGCTAGAAGAAACATTCAATCTCACATTTGATGATCATTATGTCAAAAAAGTTGAATAATCATTCATTCGAAAACCAATTATTGCTGAATCTAATGTTGAATATGAGCAAATGCATACTTTTAATATTGATCTTAATCTGATTTTAGGCATTCCTAATAAGGCTATCAATGCTGAAATAAATTTTGTAGATAATAAAATTCCTGAAGAATCGAAACATTCTGATGATTCAACAATTTCACCTGAAGAAAATGATGCACATTCTTCATCAACCTTGAGAGTTAATGTTGAAAGAATACAAGTTTTGCCTCATAACGAAAGACAAGATTCTCATGTTGAGGGGGAGCACATGCCTCACAATGCTAATATTGAGAGGGAGCACTTGCTTAACCATGTTGATGTCAAATCATCACACTACAAATCCATTGGTCGAAGGGGAGCTAGGCACTACTACAAAAATATGCTTTAATGACACATATTGCATGTCGTAAAATGCATAGATGACACGCAAATGCGTGTGAATGAAGGCCCTGTCATAGAGAAACACGACACACTTTTGCATGTCGTAAATTTACGATGCGAATTCACGAAGAACGTTTACGACACGAAATGCATGTTAAGGAAGGCCCTGTCATAAAGAAAGACGACACACATTTGTATGTCATAAACTTACGACGCGTATTTACGACTTGCATTGCGTATCATTTAAGCCCCTATCATAAAACAATTCATTTCAAACAATAAATGTATTAACATTTAAATTGACTCACATTCAATAATCTCATTATACAAAAATAGAATGTATACAAATAATCTCTCTAAATTTGACCTGAAAAGTATAATCAATAACTAATGGAACATTAGAAGGGATTAAGATACATGAATCAACATTCACCAACTGAGGGTATACCCGTCTTTTTAGGCCAATTGATTGGATTTATATATCACATACATGCATAACAACTTAGCTTGATCACATATCTGAGTCCTAGCCTTAACTCGGGTATCTGCTGGCACTGCCAAATCCTTCATGAACTGTGAGAAAGTTGGGGATTTCTGAGAGGCTCTAACAAGATCAAGTAGCTCAGCTTCAACCTTTTCCAATGTTTTGGCTTTTGCAGCTGCAATATATAATGCGGAAGTGGACTCCATTTCACTGATTATATCTCCTGTAATTAGTTAAATGATACACTGCAAAATAAATTAGCCAACCACATAATTAGTTAATTAAATTTGGATGAATGGTAAATTTTAAAGTAAATAAATAATTCGTTAATTGTTATACCTTGCCAACAATAGCTTTTTGTTCGGATTAATGGTGTCTGGCCCAGTTGAACTCCATTTGATTAAGTATATCTCCTGTAATGTTTAATTCAGTTACTTAGTAACAAATTAAAGATTCCCAATTTAAATAACCACAATTTATTAAACTAAAAAAATTATTACTCAAAGTGAATCACCTTAGTAGGATATCTTAGATCATGAATGTGTTTCTCCTGCTTCATACTCCAAATCTGAAGAAATATAAATTATCACTATTATTAGTATTTCAGTTTGAATACAATACCGGAAAAAAGATGAATAATGCTTGTAAAAAGACAAATATAAGCTTTGCAGTGCTGTCATCGGAACACGAAGCCAATAGGGAACCTGTTGGGTCCCACTTCACACAATTAACTTCACCCTGAAACCGAAAAAAGGTTGATCAAAACATCAAAAATAATTATTTCAAAATCTCATTTAAAAAAAATTATATAACAAACCTGATGCCCAAAAAAGATTTTAACAGGGTGATTTTCACAAATCTTGCAAACATGAATCATGTGATCAGTTGAGCTCGATGCAAATAAGTAATTATTCCGCCAATCAACATCAAGAATAGGACCTAGATATATCAGATTACACGTCAGCCAAGGCCAATAACGTAATTCAACACTAGATAAATAAAATAAAATAAAAATAAACGTGAATGGTATTTGAATTCTTGACTTCCATAATCTTTCTTTTCCCATACAATTGCAGTTTCATCTTTGCTTCCAGTAAGAAGGTAATCACCCTTTTGATTCCACTTAATACAATACACGTGTCCTTTATGCTATTCCAATAGGTAAGTGATACATTGTCAATCTCTTGATCACGTCTAATTAGGCTTACCGAATGACCAATTACACGAGTCCAACATCTTAACAATGATGTCAACTACTTGTCCTTTTTCTAGGGGTAAATTTGGAAGAATTTATTTCATCTGCATCACTGTCCATATAATTTATCATGCATGAAACTTGGATAATATGACAAATGGAGCTCCATCTTTAGTAGAAAACTTCTCTCTGATCTTTGAGAATGTTTTTGGAGAATCAAAATTATTTATAACATATTTGTTTACAATCTATAAGATTCCTTCTACCTTGAATGATGAAATAAAGATAGTTAGAACATTGATGATCCCTTTAAACACCTGACAAGTAAACAAAGCTAGATTATAATAAACACATGTAAAAAGATCACCTTTTACATTTATTGTGATATTTGAAATTTCTAATTAATACCTGTTGGGTATGGTATGAAAAAACATTGAGAATCCTGGTGAAGTTGATCTTCTTTCTTATTGTAATGAAAATTTCCAATATACAATTTTAAAGCCCCTTTAAGAAATGAGGCTAAGTGGTTAATACAAGCAGTAGCAACAAGTGAATGGTAGTCCCTGAACAGAACTGTGTAATGTCTATCATTGTTGTCATTAATCATATAAAAGTAAACTCTATTCAACCCACTAAAAAACGATTGTATTGTTTCTTGATGAACATTCTTTGGAAAACATATACATATTGTGTAAAAAGTGAACTGGAAATTAACTATACCTGTAATGCATTTTCTCAACCAAACCTGCTTCAAAATTTCTTGTGTACAGAAACATCCACAAATATGAGATGAATCATGAGACACACAAGGAGAAGAAACTGTGTTGGTCGGATCACTTTCCATCCTTGAGAACCTTCTTGCAAATCTTCAACGTCACTTTATGGTGACTCTCTATATACGATCTCCCACAAACCATTATCACTTTACTACTCTTAGGAGTTGAAGGAGGAGCTACTTAAACAAAAGATTCTGAAAAGAATGAAGCATATAAAGCCCTAATATTGGAGTTCAACATCACGGTTCACACCATGGATATAAAATCAATCACTATGGCAAAAACTCCATCAAGAAATTAAGACTTTCCAGATACAAGCAAAAACTAAAGAACAGTAATAGGGTAAAAGCATTTTTTCAAAATAATATGAGCATCCAATTCCACAAAATTATAAAAATTATAAAACCTTAAAATTTTGTAGAGGAGGCATCGTCACCTATTACATTACACACTGCTTGAATCGGACCTAACTAGGGCTCCCTTAGTTCACAGACGACGACCGAGAGAAGTCGCAAAACCTTAATCTCTTTGTAAGCCCGAAACACGTATAGTGTAACGAGCCCTAGATTGTAGTCTCTGTGAGCGTGAGTAGCCATAAACGGCTGGCTTTTGAATGAAGGCTTGTTAACTTGAGAAGTCGTCGCAGAATACGGTGAGGTAAGGTCGGCTCGAGGTCGCCGGCGGAAAGAGGTGAGCTGAGGTCGTCGACAAGAGATGAGCGGAGGTAGTGAACTTTGCAAAGAGCCTTCCTTGAAAAAAACCCTAGATAATGGTCCCTTCGGTTTTGTGATAAGATAAATAGTTGGAACGCATGTTCATTTTAAAAATTATAAAGCGACATGCTTTGACGACACACTTTTTATAATGGGCGCCCTCCGTGTTTTTTTTGTTCAGACATTAATTTTACGACACGCAAAAATGCGTGTCCTAAATCCTTCAACTTTTAGGGGTGATGACATTATTTTTAGGAAACACATTATTGCGTATCATAAATCACTGTGTGTCATGGTTCGCGTGTCATTAAAGGCCTATATTCTAGTTGTGATGTGGATCGAATCATAATGACGGTAATGTTCCAAATAATGATTTTCCAGATGTAACTGATAATATCTGAATTGTAGGAGAAGTTTCGAATGCCGATGTCATCTTTGAAGATGCACCTTTAAACTTTGATCCTGCATATAAACTGATGGACAAATGGACAAGAAATCATCCGAAAGAACAAATTCTTGATGATCCAAACTCTGGTGTCTTGACACGAGCCCAAATTCGAGCCAAAAATGAGGTGTTAAATGTTCATCAAGAATTATGTATGTTTAATGTTTTTATTTCGAAATTAGAACCGAAAACAGTAAAGACTGCATTATAACATCCTGATTGGGTTGTTGCAATGCAATCTAAACTTGTTGAATTTGAACGAAAAAAGGTTTGGAGATTGGTTCCTAAACCTGAAGATGTTTTGACAATTGGTCTGAAATGGATTTTTAAGAACAAAACTAACTAAGAAGGCAATATTGTTAGAAACAAAGCATGACTAGTCATAAAAGGTTATTCTTAACAATAAGGTATTGATTATGAGGTAACCTTTGCCCCTTTCGCAAGACTCGAGGCGGTACAAATTTTTCTACCTTATGCAGCTCACAAGGATTTCGACGTCTACCAGATGGATGTGAAATGTGCATTCCTCAATAGTGTTATGGATGAAACGGTGTATGTAGAACAACATCCAAGTTTTGTTAACGATAAGTATCCTGATCACTGTTATATTTTAGACAAGGCAACCTATGGGTTGAAACAAGCACCTCGTGCCTGGTATGCAACTCTGACAAATTTTTTGAAAATGGCTAAATTTAAACAAGGATAGGTGGATCCTACTCTATTTCAAAAGAAAGAATGGGATCATCTCATCCTCATTTAAATTTTTATCGATGACATTATCTTTGGTTCAACTGATCCTTCATTATCTAAGGAATTTGAGGAATTAATGAAAAGTAAATTCGAAATAAGCATGATGGGTAAAAGTAATAACTTTTTGGGTTTAAGTATTCGTCAAATCAGGGAAGGAATCTTTGTCAATCAAGAGAAATATACTCGAAACTTGCTTGAAAGGTTTGGCATGACAAATAGCACGAAAGTCAAAGTACCTATGGTTGATGGCACACACTTAAGTCCTTCGTGGGATAAGCATGTTGTGGATCTCACAACGTATAAGAGCATTATTGGTTTGCTTTTGTATTTAACTGCAAATCGACCTCATATTATGTGTGTTGTATGTAATTGTGCTAGGTACCAATCGAATCAAAGAAACCGCATATTACTGCAGTCAAGAATATCTTTCGATACCTCAAAGGTACAGTTTCCTTAGGATTGTGGTATCCTTCGAAGACAAAAAAATTTATCCAATCATTTTCTGATGCGGACCTGGGTGGATTTCAATTGGATCGAAAGAGTACAACTGGAGGGTGTCAATTTCTGACAGGAAACTTGTAAGTTGGCAATTGAAAAAGAAAACTTGTGTTTCTATTTTGACAGTTGAGGCAAAATATTGTGTTGCTGCTGCATACACATCACAAGTGATTTGGATTCAAAGTCAATTGCATGACTATGCAATCAACATGAAGAAAATACCTTTATATTGCGATTCTCAAAGCAAAATTCGCATTTTTCACAATCCGGTCCAACATTCGAAAATAAAACATATTGCTCTTCGTTACCATTTTATCAAAGACCACGTTGAATATGGAAACATTAAAGTCCATTTTTGTCAAAACAACAGATCAAATCGCTTACATTTTCATAAAACCTTTATATGAAAAATCATTCTTACGGATTTTGAATGGACTGGGAATGATGGAAGCATGCTTTGTTCCACATTCTTCTTGAATTTGACCCGAATATATGTTTTACCTTACTTTCAATTGCTTTTATTACTTTAGATTAGTGGGTATACCTTTCGTGTGTTTTATTCACTTTTGATTGTTTGTCTTCTGTTCAGAGGTTACTGTTCATGTTAAGCGTTCGACTTCCTTCACATACGACTTCCTTCTTAATTGTTCAGTACAAGATTTCAATTCGCATCTGATGGAAGACTTTCGACGCACAACCTATTCTTGAAGACTGTTAGCTTATGGGTCGAAAGTATCTAGGTAACGTTTTAAAGTTTTTTTTTGTTTTTGCTTTTTCAAAAATCAAAAATCCAATAAGATTTTCTTAAATTTGTTTTTACTTGATAAATACAAAAATACAAAAATATTTTCATTGGAATCTCATTGTAATAACATGATGCTCTTTCACATGCCACATGAGAATATTCATCTAGGGAACATGTATTATTCGAAACTACGGACTAGTTAAATGTCCCTAGAAGCGGTGCAACATGTTGTCCTCAAATGTTGAAACACTCTTTGTGTTCGAAGCCTTAATGAACCATTAAACACGAAAGTTTCTTCCTAATCAGGAAATATTCACATTAGTCGATGAACTACCTTACTCTTCTCATGATGAGTTAAGAGCTTTCTGCTTGGTCCACATTTTTAGCAGAGGCATCTTTTTCACCCAAACTTTCTTTCACGATCACATACCCAAGACAACTCTGGTTGAAACCTACTTGGATAAAGGTATGTCACAACTCTGTGTTTATGATCCTGAATCATTTTTCCATGATGAAGGTGAAACCCAACAATCTTTAACTATAAAGAATTGACGGTGAACATTCTTGTTCGAGATTTTCACGAAACAATTCTTTCTAAGTACAATTTCAATATTCAAAATCTTATTTCCATTCGTATAGTATGATCTTGATAGAATGTTCTAATAACAAGACGTTTTTGCCCAAAAAGATCCAGTTTTCATTTTTTTAGATGAGATTTCCATTTGAATATATTCTCTGAACTTTTGTTACTTTTAATCATTACCAACCATACTTGTTCTTGACTATGCTGGTCATCCAAGTAATTTTGCACAACTAAGTCACACTTATGTTAAGTTGTGATCTTGTATAAAGTTGAATCCACCTTCGAAACCAAAAGAATAAAGAGGCCCTTCGATACTCATCAGCGAGTATTCAATTGTAATTGATGGGACACTACACAAGAAATTCTTCATCCTTGATGTCGAATGAAGAGATCTTTGCCCGGGATCAATCTGTTTTCATATCTAAAGGATTTTTGATGTCACTATACTCACTATTTTTTATTATTTCTTCTACCTCATTCTTTGGCACACAAAAGCACTGAAATCCTTGAGGTTTTGTGTATTACCAACTCCTAACTTAGATTTCGCAAGGTCTGACATATGATTTCGCTTCACAATCCCATAAGCGAATGAGCCCAGCCTCCATGCCAATGAAATTGTTTTTAATTGGCAAAAAAACTCATGGAGTACTCGTTTGGGAATGAAACTTGCGACGGTTCTTATCTAATTGGGAAAAGCGAAAGATACAGTAGATGTGATGGTTCAGGATTTTCACGGGAATCAAGGAGCAAAGTGATGGTCACTTTTATTACATGGCAATTTTTATTGTGCCGGTTATGTAACCAACACTCCACGTGGAATTTTCTTATTGGATACTGGTTTGAATTCAAAAATCACGCAAGTTATAAAAGGAATATGATGATTTCATTTTCAACTTTATGCTCTCTGATTAAACCTAAAGAACCCTAACCGTTCATCGTGTCTAAAATTCTTCAAATCCTCTTCAATTCCCTTCAATGGCATCTACTCCTCGCAATGTTGATCAAACAACAACCAATAACGAAGATGTTTTGCAACTTATGATGAATATTCAACACACTAATATTCGTCTAGTTCCCACTCTTGATCAATACCCAGACGAGTTATAGATGCTTCTTCAAACACTGAATAACTCTGTATTATTGTTTGTTCTTTCTGCATCATTTGCAATCCCAATGGAATGGTTGTCTCTTACTGCTTCAACTGTGGTGTTCAACAAAACAACCAAGGTGGTTGCATTCAGCTTACGAACTTAAAATAAAAGAAGCTCACCCAGAAACAGTTTGCACAAATCCTGCGACTACCAACTTCAGGTACTTTTTAAGAAGTTACGAATGATCAAGTTATTCATATGTTCAATGAAATAGGACATTAACCTACACTCACTGAAATTATTCACTTTAAGAAGTCCATTCTTCCACGTGTTTAGAGTTTCTTGTTTGGCATGGTTCTAAGATGTTTGACAGGAAGAAGCTCTAGGATTGATAAGGCCAAGCTTGAAGTATATTTTGTAATAGCGGGGTTATATTATGGTCTTAATGTTGGTTATACATCACTCTTATAGGAAGACTTTGGAATCTCAATCTCTCACGTGAAACTAGCAACAGGAGTATCAAGTGCTAGGTTTTGGGGACTTATTTTGAAAGAAATTTACAGCCAGGAAAATATTCTCATTCCTGATGGAATTGAATATACTGAATTTCCGACGATGACTGCTCCAAGGGTTTTTGTTGATGATGCTAATGTCTTTCCCAATGTTGCTCTAATTCTTGATTCGATGGTTAAGTTGGTTGACCCAACTAATCCTTTGTTGGTCAATTACTTACTTTCTATTGATTCCACCACTACAATAGTTGTTTTACCACCACCTGTTTCTAAAAAAGAATCCAAATCTCAGAAGAAGAAACAAGTTAAGAAACAACCTGAAGTACCAGAGGAGTTTGTAAAACAAACCATACCTACTAAAATTGGGGTTCTCAAAACAACCAAGAAACCCTTAAAGACAAAATCTGATTATGCAATCCCGAAACCAACTCAAGAGCCTGAGCCAGTTATCGAGACTGTTACAAGCATGTTTGTTGTAACTTCTATTCCAAGTGAAGATAAATTACAAAGAAAAGTGAACCAGTTGGAAAAAGAGCAGTTCAAAAAGAGTTAAGAAGTTACAGTTTACTCGAAAGGGAGTTTTCATTCAAGAAATTTCGAGTCCTAGTTCTCCAACAACAAAGAAGCGTCAAGCTATTGATATTGTACAAAAGATAAAGAAGAGAACGAATGTTCATGGTGGAGTTTGACTTGAGGAGGTAACAGTCGAGACTGAGAATGATAATGATACCAATAGGCCCGACATTCGAATTGTGGATTCTTTTATAGGTTCACAACGGAAGGATACCCCTGTCAAGTCGACTTTCGAGGAGACAAGGATTCCTGGTATCACTGTAACACATCTGATACGGATACAAACATCAATTCGGGTGATCAACAACAAACCAACATCTCTAAGAAGGCTTTAGTCAAACCATCTGGGATTTCGAATACTGAGTCTGGTTAGGAGGAGGTCGGAACTCAGACATCACTGTGAACTTATCTGATAAGGACACAAATCTCAACATGAGTGAAGGATGATCAATAACGAATCTACTGTCACAAATTCCATTGCAAAATAAACAGTTTTAACACCACCAATATCACCCATTCCTACTTCCATTTCTATTTCGTCTGTCTCACCAACATTTTTTGGTGTTATGAAAGAACTCATCACCACTATTTTCTCCTCACAATCAACTGAGAAGTCAATTCAAGAAGATGAAGTTGATGATGAAGATGTTATGGTTTCATTTGTTGATATTCAATTCAATCCAGAAAAAGAAGATATTCCTGATGAACTAATCATGTCAGGTAAGAAATTCAAGATACTCAACCTAAAGATCAATTATCTTCTTCAAATGACAATAAATACTTGAGGGAATAATTATGTGACTGGGGTCAAAATGGATTAATATTTTATAGCTCAAGAATCACGATTACGAAATCTGATTGAGGGTGTTGAGCAGAAACAAGCATAACGATTGGTTATTCATTGAAAGAGTTTTGATTATGAAATTCAAAAGCTTTGTGATGTTACAAAGGAACGTCATGACCTTTTTATCGAAAAGGTGAATTCAACGAAGGAGTTTCTTGATCTCAAGGTTACTGAAATAAAATCTTTGATGTCTGAAGAAATAAAGAAGCTGGAGGAAAATTACAAGTTCTTGCATGGAAAAGTCACTGTGATTGCTGGTGCCATAACTCGTTTGGTTGAATTCAACAATGAATATTCAAAGTAGCTTCAAGTCAAGTCTGAGAAGGACAAAAAGGTGTTTGAGAAAGTGGAGGAATTCTTATCTGGATTTAAAGAAGCTTTATCAAAGGTGGATCTTTCAAATCAATCAACCATCTCTTAAAAATCAATATCAAAGATGGTTTCAAATATTTAGTCGCACATCAAAGTTGAGCTGGCTCCAATCCTTAGTTTGGTACTTCATTTACCAACTAAAGCTCCTCGTGTTGTGCAAGTTTTGCAAGGGGGTGATAGAGGAGTTTGTGTTGGGTTTTGTATACTACAACATCCTATGGTGCACATACAACCCTAAATGCTTTGGATCTATGTTTTCTATAATTATACATCCAATATTGTTTCCAGAGCATTAAGCCTACAACTAGCATGTAATTGACATAAACAATATAATATACTAGTTAGGAGTTTACCTCTTTATGTAGCTAGTAGAACTTGTTGTATTTGGCCTTTAAGAACTTAGTTCCCCAAGTGTGACACCTCAAATGGTTCACAACACACCTTAGACAAAGGATGACTTTTGTGAGAGTTTATGCACACTAAAATCGGTTATGGCTCTCCAAGAACACTCTAGCAAAACTTGTGCCACCAAATTTAGGCTATAGGGTGTCATATATAGTGTAAGAATCCAAGAGTCACGGGTAAACCCTAATCCATACACTTGGGCTTAGTATCCACGATCCACGATTCAAGTGGGCCAACTCTTTTTGGATTCATCCATAAACTTAGTCCATCATGTATCATAAGCCCAAAACATATATATATATATATATATATATATATATATATATATATATATATATATATATATATATATATATATATATATATATAACTAATTTACACAATTAGTCCTCGTTAATTTAATTAGTCTCTTTTGATCACTAATATTAATTCCAAAATAATTCTTGATCACTACTAATTAAATCATATGATTTCATATTAATATATTAGAACTTATAATATATTAATAAATCATAAATAACCTATCCTCAAAAGTCCATCCTATCAAATTGTCGTGGTGACATGCAAACCAAATGGACAATGCTACTCTCGGGTCAAGTACATACTAATTATAGTTATGGGCTTAGAAACCTAATCCAACAATCTCCCACTTGGATAAGTCTAATAACTATTATTGCAAGTACGAATCCACAACCCGACTAGCAATCGTAGCTCTTAAAAGCCGATGTCGAACTCTGACCTAGTCAATGACGCGTATATTAGATAAGGGATCATATATTCCTCCATTCTAGATATCTTATGGACTGAGACATAGATTTTAATCATTCGCTCTGTCCATCTGTTGTTTACCGATTTCCGATTTATGACGACTGACTAATTGAACAAATCAAATCAGTCCAGGCTTGGCCAAACACTTAGGTTTGTAATCACCAAATTATCAAGGGGCCCACATATATCGCTTTTATCCCTCTAAGGGTAAAAGGAATGGATAAACAGCAACCCAAATGCTTGTTTGTACTTACTCATCAAATCACACACAACAATATGTTTTATAACACTAAGTTATTGGTATGTTTACATATGTCAATGTGCAACCGACTTGGAACTACAACTTACATGTCTCTGTTTCAAGAATATAAGATATTATCGTCTCACCAATCACTCATGATAAAATCCATAAAGTGATTCAGATGAGCGTGGGTTTAATCTAATACTCGAATCTTCTTCCAGGAGTACTCATGAACACTGCAGCAAACTTGTGCTATGTCTAAAACACCTAGACAATCTATATACACATTCATGACAGTCTAGCTTCAATACCTACTTCCAAAGTATGATCGACTGTGGATGGTTTGAATAACCTAGTTATTCGGGAAGTCAAAACATGCAAAGTGAAACACAAGAATAATCAAATATAATATGGTCTCAGAACTTATTAATATAAATAAAACACCTTTTATTTAATCACCATATTGATTACACATTATTCATTGTATAATGTTTCGATTTATCAACTTAATACTTGAATTAAAAACAATAGGTATCCCATGCTCCAAGCATACACACTATGTTTTCTATGGTCTTTTCTTTGTGAAATAGATCAATTGAAAACATTTCAGTGATGCTCATTTCACAGATCCAAATCCTTATCGTAAGTGTAAGAATTCCAAATTCTTGTCACTGCTAGAAAGTGTTAGATTCTAAACTATCATGCAATGATTATTTTGTAATGTCTAGGTACCAAAAGTCACGGAGACTTGACCAACGATATTACAAAATATTCCTTTGGAGATTGTTACAAGACAATTCCATGGAAATGAAGTCTCAAATTCAAATTACATTCCTTTAAACATCCTTCTTGCATAAAAGTTTCTAACTTTCTCATCTTGAACTTCCAATATGGAAATCATTCCATATTTGCCATATGACAACTAATTATTAATAGAATCCTGTCTATTCATAATAATGTCAATATGGTCCATCCATTGCTATACTTCCAACTGTCCTTAAGCGACCAATCCTTGGCGAACCTTAGATTGTCCTTAACAGTGTTCAACCACTTTAGTTATATCCCGTTCTATTCATTTTTTCCTCTTAATGCCCTAGGCATTTGAAAAATTAGAGCATGAGAAAATTATAGCACATGCAATCGATCCTATGCCTGAAGCATATGGGATGCGATTCATAATGTCTAACATAAAGATATGATACTTGACCAGTCTTTTGCTTTAATATTTCTATTTCCCATGTTCTCACAATTCGAATTATGAAGAGGGATGTCGTAATCATAATCGAATTTGAGAACGCAATTAAAATTTCCATATATATAGAATTTCCTTATGTTGAACCATTCCAACATAGCATTCATATATATCCCTGACTAAATTTGATTTAAAAAAACTCAATCTAAGCTTTTGGAATTGAAATGAAGTATAATTCATCTCCCTTAATTATAGCAAAACAACTTTTCAAACCCTGCATCTTTGCAAATTGAAACTTTTGTTTTTTATAATTAACATTGCTAACTCGCAACTCTTAACATAATAATTATGCTCCCACTAGCATAAGAATTATTATCTTCCTTGCATAACACTTATGCTCCCAGTAGTTTTGACATGTACCCAGAAATCAACTGGACTTCTAGAAATCAATACTTATTGACTTTCATTACCAAAGTTCAGATTTCTGATACAAGATGCTTCGATAAGACTTTATCTAGGCTTCTCAAAACCATACACCTTTCCTTAGATAACTCATGTGTGTCTTAACTATTCAGAACTTACAGCTATAAGTCCCAAATGTTTAGACCTTTGCCATTTCTCAAAATTCGAACTATGAAGAGGGATGTCGTAAACATAATCGAATTTGAGAATGCAAATATCACAATTGCTTTTTCCTTAAAATCTACTTAGTGAAAGCGTTTCCTCACAACCATTTTCATGAATTAGAGAGAAACCTTATGACACTCTAGATTTTTATGGTGTATTTGTTCCTATCCATGTGAATTTTTCATAACCATAATCACAAGACAAGGTTAGTGACAATTCCAAACTCATATGGACTGAACTTGTTCAATCTTAATTTCTTGCTACTTGGCAGCACAAGAACCTGCCATTGCTTCCAGGTTGTTATGCAAACAACTGTGTGCTAGTGATAAAGAACAGGTTTTATTCTTGATTAGTTCTTGAAACTTGTCAAGATCTTTTAAGACTCCTACTGACTTCTTGACATATAAGAGTATCTTGTCAAGAACCATTCCTTGACAAACAAATATTCAAGAGTTAGTGTAGATTCTTATCAAGACAAACACTTCACACAATTGGCCTTAGTTGGTCTTTGTTCTATCCAAAACATTACAACTTACCAATTCCAAATGTACAAGAGTAGAAAACATTTTACTCTTCATTTGATAAATGTTATAAACCTTCTTAAGATTATGTTACTCAAGGCACAATCTTGAGTATGACTCTAAGACTTGTTTTGGAACGAAGTATGACTCATCTTCTTGATTTAACCCTTTCAACAATTCACGATTCCTCTTCTTAGCCATACAAATGCACTAAGATGTCCTTAGAGGATCAATTGTGATATGGTTTTTTTCAATAATCATTAATATGATCATAAAACACGATACTAAATTACTCTCCCATCCTTTCAGATTGGAGAAACTTTTATCTTTCTGCCTAATTTGATTCTTCTTATTCGTCCTGCGATACATTGAAACTTTTCCAATGATTCAGAATTATACTTAATCTTGTAAGCATAATCATATTCACTAAGCTTTAGTAAATCATGACGAATAGTCTTATCGTTCTTTGTGGTGGACCTGACCAGCACACACCCAGTGCACCCGATCCCCTATTCCTTCACTTGACTCACATATACATGTGAACAAGGAATTAGTCTTAACTTACCAAAGATGAAAATTCTCATTCATCGTACAAAACAAGTTGCATGATTCCAAATTTCTGTCCAATTGAATCTTGAGTGATGAGAATCTTTCCCTATTTGGTAAATCTTGACACTACCACAAATGAAAGAATCAAATCCATTTTCCAATATTGCTATCAATGGAAACACATAAACAACAATTTTTCACGAATGTCATTGTAAGGAAAGTTAAAATAAAATAAATTTCAAAAATTTTCTTTATTTAAAAAATTGCGGAAAACTTATCCTTACAATGAAAATACATATGAAAACTATGTTGTTATCCATTCATAAGCAATCTATCATAACTCTTAAGCAACAGCTCAAAATTCTGATCATCGAACCATGCGCTCGAAATCCATCTCTTCATGATCAGAATCAGCTGACTCTTCCTTTAAGCTTCCTTTCTTTTCTTTGATTCTACAAAACATCAAAATGTAATTACATTACATCATGTATTAAGAATCTCCAAATAGAAACTTAATAGAGTTAGATAGTGGACTTACCTGAAGTAGAGTCAAATATTTTGACTTTACCATCCTTGCGATCTTTCAGGTAAATATGGCAGCTTCTCAACCAATGCCCCTTCTCTTGGCAATATAAACATATGGACTCTTTGGGAATGGTACATGAGATTATCTCAGACTTAGCCTTTCTATTTACCATTTGGTCAAATGACTTGACCATGGCCGATCCCTTTCCATTGGGAACAGAATGCTTTTCTATACTTCCAATGTTTCCATTGTCAATGTCCATGGAAGTTTGGGAAGTAGATCTTCCAATAAAATTTTCTTTACCAGTACGCCAAATCATTGTTGATTCAGCAGCAACAAGCAAATATGTTAGGTCAATAAGGGTCATGTCGTGATCTCCCATATAGTAGTCCTTCAAGACCCGCTATATGACTTAGGAACTGATCGAAGAACCAAGTCAACAGCCAACTTCCTTGAAACAACAACACCCAACATTCCCAGCCTGTCAATGTGTGACTTCATCTCCAAGACATGTGCAGACACAGACCTTCCATCTAGCCAATAGGGCTTCAGTGACCTTGAATTTTTTAAATCTATGAACATGTGGGTTAAGGAGAATTATTGGAGGAGGTGAAGGAAGTGAAGGATGATTTCCATTTCCACGATCCAATCATGGAACACCATCTTCATAAGAAAGGCTTTTTCCAAAAGATTTGGGAAGACCATAGTTGTCTGACCTAGACGTCTATAATGGGAGAAATTCAAGTTTAGTTGATTTAAGTCCTTAATATAACACCCAAATGAAATATTAAGGCTAGGACCCAACACAATATTCTACAATTCGGAAGAAGGATGCCGTAATCCAATTGTAAAATATTTGAAGGTAGGCAAATGACGATTTACCAATGTCCACCATGAAAAACGAAATTGATTATTAAGTTTTAAATGAATTGAAATTTCTTGATCCTTTGAGATTCATTGAACTTTTCAATGGCATGTTTAAATCTCGATTGTGCCCTTCAAGTTTGTGACTGGGATGCCGAGGATCATGAACAAGGTGTCAATAACCATGCAAATTAGCTTGGTACACCCAATGTTA
Source organism: Lactuca virosa (assembly GCF_052849685.1). Taxonomy (NCBI): domain Eukaryota; kingdom Viridiplantae; phylum Streptophyta; class Magnoliopsida; order Asterales; family Asteraceae; genus Lactuca; species Lactuca virosa. Next base: position 4,423,096 of record NC_136428.1, on the reverse strand, counting down.
CAAATCACCTAATCAATGTGCCGGTTAACCACACACGCTCCATTGATCTATGATTAACATCAAGCTACCCTTTGCCACGCACTGTCAGTCCCAGATTAGTATGCCGGTTAACCACACATGCTCCACTAACGAATTAACAAGGTGTAAAGTGGAATTTAATGGAATAGCACCATTTTCACATATTTCCTAAAGTAACTAAGATTAGGAATTGAATAAAGTTTAGTTACTTTATAATTATCATTATACTGTTAATGAAAATTAATGTCCTATCCTACCCGTTCGGCTAACGACCCTCCACCAGTCAAGGAAGCGGTGGGTGAGAGTGGACACCCATTAAACAGCCATTTTATAGGCAGTAACCTTATACCCCTTTATAGACCAGCTTCGTGAATGATGCCTACTAATGGAAAGACCGACTAGTCTTATACATATATATTATTATTAACCTTATAATAATATAAAGTATAAGGGTTGAATTTTAACTCTTAAAACTCTAGGGTTTGGAATTAAAGTATTCAAAAGTGAGACTTTACAAATTCCAAAACTTAAGGGCAAGTTTTGAAACTTGTCAAAACTTTTGGTTTCCATAACTTATGAGTTTAAAATGGTTTTTATGAAAAACTTTTCATGTTCCATAACTTGAGCACAAGTTATGGATGACTTTAAAACCATTTAAAATGACTCGTTGTCACACCCCCGAATGTAATGCCTGTGTTTCTAGGCTAGGCATTAATATTGATATGATAGTCTAGGTAAACCTTTGTAACTCATTTTGAAGAAATGAAAAGGAATTATGTGAATATTATGTGTTTTATGTGTTTTATGCTTAATTACTAGGAGTTAATTAATTAAGAATAAAAATGAGGGTCGAAAATAAATATTAGATAAAGCCGATATCTATTAAGAAAGTTGTAGTGGTCGTGACAAGGATTACGGATATATAAAGAATACCAAAATCCGAGTTATAACGAAGAAGTTATGACCTATCGAAATTTCACGACAAAACCGAATTAGGAAGTTATGATTTTTCGTATGAGGAAGTTATGATTTTTCGAAGTTTCAGCTTAGCAGTAGACAACTAAAAACTCGAATTTTAGATCGAGTGATTTTTATCCGACACGACCTAAACGAGAATCGAAGGTCTCTTCAATAGTAGCACAACGGTAAAAAGACAGACGAAAACGGACGTCGGATGAAGAAGTTATGAATTTTTAACGGATTTCCTGTCCCGGTCTGTTAAAAATAATAATATAAAAATTAAAGTCAAAATTAGCCGACAAAGTCTAAACGAAAGTTGTAGAGCGTAACTTTACCTACGCGTGCATATAAAGAACGTCAAAAACGGAGCTCGTATGTGAAAGTTATGGATTTTAGAAGCTTTGGCACGAAAATCGAGAAAAATTGCCAAAACCGAGAAATTTCGCATAGGTGAACTTCGGCCACCTCACCCTCGCTCAAATCGTGCAACGTGTCCGAAATCTGCTGAGTCGTACGAAGACGTGTCGCCTGCCCTCGCATCCGAAGCCGCGGTCCAATGGGTGTCCGACGCGTGCCTTCTGATGACACATCCGAGCTTCGTAGGAAGTGCCACGAACCCCCCCTCCTCGGACTAGTGGAGGCTTCTCAGCCCTTGGATCAGGAGCCTCGCCCCTATAACTAGGAGGGTGCGAGACCTCCCGGGGATACTTTGAAAACTTGTCATTTTCAGCCCCTTTTTCAATATTTCTTTCATTCCAACTTCCCCCAAAGCCCTGATATCATACCAAACACCCGAAACACGTCCCGAAGTGCCCCGAGAAGCCCGAGAAATTTATCTTTTCGGTTTCGAAGCCCGACCCTCGCAGAGCCCGGTTTCTCAATAAAACTCCCGGTTTTATTAGAAACGATTGTTTTACGTGGGTAGATGAAATAGTCGATGTGTGTTAAAATGGTGAGAGGCCTCAATGTTGTTGTTGTTGTTGTTGTTGTTGTTGTTGTAGTCGTCTAGCGGTGTATAGATGACGACCACGAACCTTTCTAGACAGTCCAGTGGCACACTAGCAGGTTCGCAACTTGTAGGTGTTGATGAACTAAATGTTCATTGGCGTACTCCATCCCCCTCATGGTTGCCTTTAGGACATGTATGGCTGAGGAGTCCCCTTAGCAGTAGTGTCCATCCCGATGATATTCCTTAGGCTAGGTCCCTTGTGATAGGTGTTTAGGGACGTAAAGTGAGGACAACGGGAATGGGTAATCAGGGTTATTGTTGATTTGTGAAATTAATAAGTTTATTATTATTGTGGGTTGAAAACCCTATATGCTCACCAGGCTCCCAAGCCTGACCCACTCAACTTTTTATGTTACAGGTAGTGGACCCCGAGCATAGTCGGAGGACGATGAGAGATTTTTTGATTATAGGCCAGTGGTTGTAAATAACTGTTGTAAGGCTTATAATGTCTTGTTTATGCTCTTGATCTGTATCGGAACATGACATCCCGAGGTTTTGATATGAAATGAAACTATACATTTCTTAAAGAAAGGTTTTGATAAACTTTTATCATGTTTTGTTTTGGGGACCAATTCCGCAACATCTTTTAAAAAGATTTCTCTGGTTTTATTTTAAAAAGCATAAATTAAATCGGTCTTTTCTGGCCGAGAAATTAGGGGATGTCACAGTTGGTATCAGAGCATTAGTTTAAGCGAACTAAGAAATTGTTGGATTTCTAGACTTAAACTTAGAATGCTATGTGATGATTGTGAGATGAGTATCTACCATATTTTAGACACGAGCACTAGTTTATTTTAGGAAAGGTGCCTAAAATGCTTTTTTGTGCTAAATGCTATATGTTTGCCATATATGCCATTATTTGTTCGGATCTATAGTCTTTTGCCGACCGGATCTGGAAACCTTATGTGTGTAGGATTCTAAGCGTATGATTACGAGATTAGAACTAACATGTAAACGTTTCAGAGTGATAAGGGAATTGAAATATCTATCAAGGATAAAGACCTAAATTCGCCTTATTCGGTATATAGATTATAATGGCAAGAACTTGAAGTGGAGCGGGAAATGCAAACAGAAACCAACAACCTCAACCTCAAGTGGTGGAGCAGGTGCCTATAGTAGGAGCTGCACCCGAACCCATCACCATGGCTGGAGTACGAACTATGATTCAGACCATGATGGCTGAACAGAGGGAGGAATTGAGGCAAATATTGCTGAACAACAGGGATGAACCTTCAGTTCCTGTTGAACAACCTGAATTGAATGACGATCGATCTGAAGAAGGAAACAATAGTAGATCGGTTGGTCATAGTGAACCGCTTGTGATTGGGAGAAATAACCACGAGGATAGAGTGGAGAGAAATGGGTGCAAGTATAAGGACTTTATGACTTGCAAGCCATCGACCTTCACTGGAAAAGAAGATCCCGTCGGAGTAATGGATTGGATCTCGGAAATGGAATTGCCTTTCATGACTTGTGGTTTCCAAGGCAAGTTACAAACCACATTTGCAGTGCGTCAGTTCAGGGGTAGTGCTGCTCGTTGGTGGAACACTCTGGGGAAAACCCTAAGCCCTAATGAGCCACTGCAACTGACTTGGGAAGAGTTCTTGGTGCACTTCAAGCGCAAATACTGCTCGCCCAAAACGTGCTTGAGCTAGAAAACCAATTTCTGACGTTGAAGAAGGGGAGCATGACCGTTGATGAGTATACGAATAACTTCACAGAAAAAATGGAGTTTGCTTTGCGTATCGCCCCAGATGAGCTGGAAAAAATTGATAGGTACGCAAAGGGACTTCCATGGGAGTATGCGGTGGCAGTACGTCAGGCACTTACTTTGGAGGTAGCTATCTCGGCTGCCAAGTCTGTTGAAGATATGATTAAGGGGAGAACCGCCAGCAAGGTTGAAGTTGGAAAAAAGAGAAAGTTTGAAGGAACTTCAGGTTCCAATAAAAAGAACAAGTTCTCGAAGACTGGTTCGAGAAAATTCGGAGGAGGAGCCGAAGCCAAGTGGTGTGACAAGTGTAAGAAGAAACATACTGGGAAATGTAGCGTGGAAATTACTTGTTACAAATGTGGAAAGCCAGGGCATTATTCCAATGAATGCACCTTCACTAATAACGTTTGTCATGGGTGCCATGAAGAATGGCATATTTTGAGGGATTGCCCGAAGAAGAAGGACGCAGGAAAACCCAATCTTCCACCAAAGCCGAAGGCAAGAGCCTTTCAGATGACACTTGAAGCTGCGAAAGAAGAAGCCGATGTCGCTTCAGGTACCTTTCTCGTAAACGAATTGCCTGCCCAAATTTTGTTTGATTCTGGAGCCAATTACTCCTTTATTTCGCATGAATTTGATAGAAAACTAGCTTTGCCTGTAGATAGACTAGTTAATGCTATAATAGTCGAGATTGCTAGTGGCAAGTTTGTACCTGTTAGCCATCGTATGAAAAACATCTTCATTGACTTGGATGGGAATAAGTTCCACGAGGAATTATTGCCTATCGAGTTAAATGGATTCGACATAGTTTTAGGAATGGATTGGCTTAGCGCCAATGATGCCGAAATATTGTGTAGGAAGAAGATAGTAAAAGTAAACCCGCCATGGAAAGAGTCGTTTATGGTGTACGGAGACAAACGCAGAGTAAACTCTGGAATCATTTCCCTAATGAAAGCCAGAAAGTGTTTGGCCAAGGGATGTACATCATACCTAGCGTTCGTGATCGATGCTAAGAAGGAAAAGAAGGAGGTGCAGAATATTCTGGTGGTGTGTGATTATCTGGAAGTCTTTCCCGAAGATCTTCCTGGATTGCCCCTTGATCGACAAGTAGAATTCTGTATCGACTTGTTACCAGGAACGACGCAGATAGCAAAAGCACCGTATCGATTAGCACCAATAGAGATAAAAGAACTTATGACACAACTTCAGGAGTTATTGGACAAAGGTTTCATTCGACCTAGTTCATCACCCTGGGGAGCCCTTATGTTATTTGTAAAGAAGAAAGACGGGAGCATGAGAATGTGCATCGATTACAGAGAGCTGAATGAAGCGACAATAAAGAACAAGTACCCGTTGCCGAGGATCGATGACCTGTTCGACCAGTTGCAAGGTTCGAGCTATTTCTCGAAGATCGATCTTAGGTCAGGATAGCATCAACTAAAGGTGAGAGAGCAGGATATCGAAAAGACTGCGTTCAGAACAAGATATGGACACTATGAATTTTTGCTCATGTCGTTCGGACTAACCAATGCCCCAGCAGCTTTCATGGATTTGATGAACAGGGTTTGTAAACCATACCTTGACAAATCCGTGATAGTATTCATAGACGATATCTTGATTTATTCGAAAAGCAAGCAGGAGCATGAAAAGCATCTGCGCGAAGTGCTAGAAGTTCTGAAAAAGGAGAAGTTGTATGCAAAGTTCTCCAAATGTGAATTTTGGATTCAAGAAGTCCAATGTTTAGGTCATATGGTTAACCAAGAAGGAATAATGGTTGACCCAGCAAAGATTGAAGCTGTAATGAAGTGGGAACAACCAAAAAGTTCTACGGAGATTCGAAGCTTTTTAGGATTAGCCGGATATTATCACCGATTTATCCAAGGCTTTTCTTCGATCACTACTCCATTAACAGCTTTGACCCACAAAGGAGCTACTTATGCTTGGAATGAGAAGCATAAGGAAGCCTTTGAAAAGTTAAAGAAGAGATTGTGTGAAGCACCGATTCTTTCGTTACCTGAAGGAGTTGATGACTTCGCAGTCTATAGTGATGCCTCTGGAGTTGGGTTAGGATGTGTTTTGACCCAAAGGGATAAAGTGATAACGTATGCATCGTGGCAATTGAAAGAGCATGAAAAGAACTACCCCACTCATGATCTGGAGTTGGCAGCGGTAGTATTCGCCTTAAAGATATGGAGGCACTATCTTTATGGTACTAAATGTAAACTTTTCACTGATCATAAGAGTCTTCAATATCTCTTTAATCAGAAGGAATTGAACATGAGGCAACGGCGCTGGCTGGAGTTACTCAAGGACTACGACTGTGAGATACTTTACCACCCTGGTAAAGCAAATGTTGTTGTTGATGCTCTCAGTCGGAAGGTAAATCTTGAAAAGCAAAGGCCAAGAGCGTTGAGAATTGAAGTTGTCTCGACAATTATGGAAAGTATAAAGAAAGCTCAGGAGGAAGCTTTAGAGAAAAATGACCGGAAGGAGGAACGTTTGGGTAAAACGTTGGTGTTTGATATAAACGGTCAAGGATTGAAGGTATTCAAAGATAGGATTTGGGTACCTAAGACGGGAGGAGTAAGAGATCTTCTGATGGAAGAAGCTCACAAGACCATGTAATCGATTCATCCCGGCAGTACGAAAATGTATAGGGATATAAAACCCTATTACTGGTGGCCAACAATGAAGCTCGATGTTGCTAAGTATGTGGCCGAGTGTGTAACTTGTGCTAGGGTTAAGGCACAACATCAGAAACCGTATGTGAGTTTAGAACCTTTACCTGTACCCATGGGTAAATGGGAAGACATTACCATGGATTTTGGGACTAAACTGCCCAGAACAAGGAACGGTCACGACATGATTTGGGTGGTCGTTGATCGCTTCACTAAAAGTGCGCATTTCATAGCAGCCAACGAGAAATGGTCTATGGATAAACTTGTGAATTCTTACGTGAAGGAAATTGTGAGGCTTCACGGTGTTCCGTTAACGATTGTATCCGATCGTGATAGCCGTTTTACCTCAAGGTTTTGGAGGAGTCTACAAGAGGAATTGGGTACCAAGTTGTGTTTGAGTACAGCTTACCATCCGCAAACTGATGGTCAAAGCGAACGAACAATTCAAACGTTGGAGGATATGCTGAGAGCATGTAACCTGGAATTCCAAGGTAACTGGGATGAACACTTACCTCTAGCAGAATTTTCCTATAATATTAGTTTCCACTCAAGCATCAAGATGGCACCTTATCACGCTTTGTATGGAGAAAAGTGTCGAACGCCGTCATGTTGGCCGGAAACTGGGAAAAAGCAGTTTATGGGACCTGAAATAGTCCATCAGACTGCTAAAAAGTTGAAAGTGATAAGGGAAAGGATGTTAGCAGCTCAAGATCGACAAAAGAGCTATGCTGACAAGAAAAGACAACCGATATCATTCGAAGTTGGAGATTCAGTTTTACTTAAAGTCTCGCCGTGGAAGGGACTTATAAGATTTGGTAAAAGGGGAAAGTTGAGTCCAAGGTTTATTGGACCATTTAAAGTTCTTCAGAGGATCGGGAATCAAGCTTACAAGCTAGAATTACCGTAAGAAATGGAGGGTATTCATAACACCTTTCATGTGTGTTATTTGAGAAAGTTCACGGGAGATGTGCCCGACATAATTCCCATTTCTGAATTAAGGTTGGATGAAAACAAGAGGTTGATTGAAGAACCTGAGGCAATCGTTGATCGTAAGACTAAGAAGCTGCGACGCAAGATGGTCGATTTAGTGCTTGTACGTTGGAAACATACGAATGGGCCAAATCTCACCTAGGAAACGAAGAGTGACATGATGAGTCGCTACCCGCAGTTGTTTATTGATATGTGATTTCGGGGACGGAATCATCTTAAGGGGGAGAGAATTGTAAAGCCTGTGTTTCTAGGCTAGGCATTAATAGTGATATGATAATCTAGGTTAACCTTTGTAACTCATTTTGAAGAAATGAAAAGGAATTATGTGAATATTATGTGTTTTATGCTTAATTACTAGGAGTTAATTAATTAAGAATAAAAATGAGCGTCAAAAATAAATATTAGATAAAGCCGATATCTATTAAGAAAATTGTAGTGGTCGTGACAAGGATTACGGATATATAAAGAATACCAAAATCCGAGTTATAACGAAGAAGTTATGACTTGTCGAAATTTCACGACAAAACCGGGATGGTGCCAAATGACGTAAAAAGTGAGTTTTTGATAAACTACTTTTTAGCCTTAGTGATCTAAACGAAAGTCGTAGTGTTCATTAAACCGAGATTATGTATAAAAAGAACGCCCAAATCTGACTTCGTATGAGAAAGTTATGATTTTTCGAAGTTTCAGCTTAGCAGTAGACAGCTAAAAACTCGAATTTTAGATCGAGTGATTTTTAGCCGACACAACCTAAACGAGAATCGAAGGTCTCATCAATAGTAGCACAACAGTAAAAAGACAGACGAAAACGGACGTCGGATGAAGAAGTTATGAATTTTTAACGGATTTCCTGTCCCGGTCTGTTAAAAATAATAATATAAAATTAAAATCAAAATTAGCCGACGAAGTCTAAATGAAAGTTGTAGAGCGTAATTTTACCTACGTGTGCATATAAAGAACGTCAAAAACGGAGCTCGTATGTGAAAGTTGTGGATTTTAGAAGTTTTGGCACGAAAATCGAGAAAAATTGCCAAAACCGAGAAATTTCGCATAGGTGGACTTCGGCCACCTCACCCTTGCTCAAATCGTGCCACGTGTCCGAAATCTGCTGAGTCATACGAAGACGTGTCGCCTGCCCTCGCATCCGAAGTCGCGGTCCAATGGGTGTCCGACGCGTGCCTTCTGATAACACATCCGAGCTTCGTAGGAAGTGCCACGAACCCCCCTCCTCGGACTAGACCTCGGTCCAATCAGGAGGCGACAGCGAGGCCCTCGCATGCGCAACCCATGTGCTGCCCCCTTCAGATCTGCTGACGCGTGGAGGCTTCTCAGCCCTTGGATCAGGAGCCTCGCCCCTATAAATAGGAGGGTGCGAGACCTCCCGGGGATACTTTGAAAACTTGTCATTTTTAGCCCCTTTTTCAATATTTCTTTCATTCCAACTTCCCCCAAATCCCCGGTATCATACCAAACACCCGAAACACGTCCCGAAGTGCCCGAGAAGCCCGAGAAATTAACTTTTCGGTTTCGAAGCCCGACCCTCGCAGAGCCCGGTTTCTCAATAAAACTCCCGGTTTTATTAGAAACGATCGTTTTAGGAAACGAATTGCTGCCCGATTATCATCAAATCAAGTGAGTGTGTAGTCACTTTCATCTTACACCTAGATATGAAGTATTTTCTGTAAAATACGTGCTATGTGTAATTATATTAAGTGTTTATTTGAGGTGACTGTTGAACATATGTTTTATACAAGTTTTAAACTGTATATGTATTTTATCTACATATATGTTGGGTAGAACGTGGGTAGATGAAATAGTCGATGTGTGTTAAAATGGTGAGAGGCCTCGATGTTGTTGTTGTTGTTGTTGTTGTTGTAGTCGTCTAGCGGAGTATAGATGACGACCACGAACCTTTCTCAACAGTCCAGTGGCACACTAGCAGGTTCGCAACTTGTAGGTGTTGATGAACTAAATGTTCATTGGCGTACTCCATCCCCCTCATGGTTGCCTTTAGGACATGTATGACTGAGGAGTCCCCTTAGGAGTAGTGTCCATCCCGATGATATTCCTTAGGCTAGGTCCCTTGTGATAGGTGTTTAGGGACGTAAAGTGAGGACAACGGGAATGGGTAATCAGGGTTATTGTTGATTGGTGAACTTAATAAGTTTATTATTATTGTGGGTTGAAAACCCTATATGCTCACCAGGCTCCCAAGCCTGACCCACTCAGCTTTTTATGTTACAGGCAGTGGACCCCGAGCATAGTCGGAGGACGATGAGAGATTTTTTGATTATAGGCCAGTGGTTGTAAATAACTGTTGTAAGGCTTATAATGTCTTGTTTATGCTCTTGATCTGTATCGGAACATGACATCCCGAGGTTTTGATATGAAATGAAACTATACATTTCTTAAAGAAAGGTTTTGATAAACTTTTATCATGTTTTGTTTTGGGGACCAATTCCGCAACATCTTTTAAAAAGATTTCTCTGATTTTATTTTAAAAAGCATAAATTAAATCGGTCTTTTCTGGCCGAGAAATTAGGGGATGTCACACCGAACTAGACGGCGGAAACGTCCGGGGGTGGATGACTTCATTTGTAGTATCACAACACATGCATTATAGTAATCAAAGTACAAACAACCATTGCACTAATAAGTATAAGTTTTTACATGTGTTCAATCAATGTATATCAACACCAAAATAGTTATACAAAAGAAGAAGACATGACTCAGAAATAGCTCCATCTTCTCAAAAGCTCGGGGAGTACCTGTCTACTGATTCCCTGAGAATACAAGTAATTTGAAAAGAGAGTATCAACATAAAGTTGAGTGAGTGCATAAGTATTTATGTTTGAAAGTATGTTTCTGTTTCTTGAATATGTAAATTGTTCCAGAAAATCCTATATTTTCTGCTGTATATGAAAAGTAGTTTTAATCACATAAAACCGTTCTGTTTGTAAACCATTGTTCTGTATTTGTATTCTTTTGTATAATCTGTAAAAGTCAATGTGCCTGTCTTCACCAGCTGTTATTGTATACTGAGATGTAATACTATAAACTGTATTTTGGTAAACTTGTACTTTGAAAATGTACTCATGTTTAGTTAATTATACACTAACCGTACTGTTAATATGTTTTTAATGAGTTATTATGACCATACTGAGACTAGATGGCCTGAAATAATGCTTTGAAGGCCTTGAAAGTTGTTGATAACAACTGTCACTCATAGGCGTGTATGCCTGGCTGTAGCTAGCAGTCTGAGTGCGGGGTTGTCAATCCCAGTATAGATCTATACACACTTGTTTCGATCCCCGACTGGAGATTTTGGTTATAATGTCAGGACTTTAACTATATTGTTTAAATGAATTAAACAACCCGAATCCAATGACTCATAAAAAGAATATAGACGTTACGTGTATAATATAAGTGAAAACCCAATCATTCTGAAATAATGATTTATAGGATGCTCCTGAATTAGTATTCTTAAACATGTATTTGAAAGACGTATACCCTTGATTAGTTTTGAATCAAACCCTTGTTCATGTAAAATGGTGTATTCTAGTATACTTGAGTCATGAGTTAATATTCTATGAGTCATAAATTATACCTATTATAATTTATATGTACTTTCTAAATTGATACTAACTGTTTATGAATGCAACCCCTTGCTCAACATATTACAAAGGGTATCTGAACTGAATGAAGTAACTTTTATATTTATATACATGTACAATTATATATAAGTAAAATTTAGACGACATTCGGACAAATAACCGATACTATAAGCCCACATCCAAACAAGGAAAAGGAACCAAAGTGAGTTATCAGTCCTAAGCCCTTTAAATCTTATATATATATATATATATATATATATATATATATATATATATATATATATATATATATATATGATTTCTGGGGAAAAATATAAGTTTATAAAATCATTTAAAAAGAGTAATATTTTGAAATACTTTTGGTGACTTGATGTCATTTTAACACAATTTGAAACTATTTGATTTGATGATAATTGAAATCCATTTTTGGTGAGATATTTTGAAACCATTTGATTGTAACACAAAATCCTTGTGTTAGACTTGTATTCCCTCCCCCCCCCCCCCTTAAAACAGTAAAAACTATGAAAATACGGGGGGTATGAACTCACCTTTTGGAGGGTGATTCAAATGATGATTTGAGATAGGATGTTTAGTTCCACAAGTGTAATCCCATAGAAAAACAAGTCTTATATAGTAATTTGTATAGCATATATGCAACCAATTAGCTAAAATAATCATAGGAATGATTAGAAACTGGACTAATTTGTAAGTATAACTTACAAATAGGAGTGTTAGAAGCTAAAATGGAAGCTGAATGGAGTTTACGGCCAGGAAAGGTGTTCACGGCCCAAGACTCATGAAGTTTCACGGCCCATGAGGTGTTCATGGTCCAAGAATATGAAGGGTTCACGACCCTGTGTTCTTGATGAATGATGAACACTTGATGATCGTAAGCAAGTTTCTATGATGATTCAAAGGTTTTCATCCGGGTGTTCTTCGTGTGGTCTTCGTGTAAACTAGTGAAATTACCAGGTTTATAAGAAGATTTAATGATGTTCTTGAAATGATAACAAGATCATGAAAAGATACCTGTTAGATCTTGTGAAGAACTAGTGATTATCACTTGATTATCACTTGAAAGGATGATCCTAGCATGTTCTTGAGGAGAGAGGCTATTCTAGCTTGAAGATACTTGAGAGAAAAGGTTGGAATTGTGTTTTGAAAGTGAAGAAATGAGTTAAAATTCGGCTGAAAACTTTATATACGTGAGGGTTCACAGTCCGAGGGTTCACGGCCGTGAACCTCGTACACGGTCCGAAGTGATCACGGCCCGAAGCCGTTCACGGCCTCGTTCATGGTCCAAAGTCGGTTGGAATGATCACGGCTGCGAGGGTTCACGGCCCTCGTTCACGACCGAAGCTGTTCTCGGTTGCGAGCCTTCTGTCCGAAGGAAAGAAAGAAAAGGATGCGAACAAACTCGGATTTCACTTATTCCCTCCACATATATTTAATATTCTTAGAGTTTTAAACTTGTAAATGTTATTTTACTAACCTTAATAAAATCCAATATAACAAAGAGGACTTTAGTTGACCCAAGTTTGAATTTGGTTGACTAGGGTTGACTTTACAAGTAGAAAATAATAGGATGTCACACTCTTAAAAATGAGATCTTTCATTTTTCCATAACCTATGAGTTTTAATGACCTTTTTTAAAAGAAAAAACTTTTCATTTTCCATAACTTGACGACAAGTTATGGATATCATTAAAATCATTTAGATCATTATTTTAATTAACTCAATAATCAAATAATACATACATGATCTAGTTAAACTCATAAGAACAAGATAATTCATATCATTAATCTTCAAGAAATTAGCCTAATCATATAAACTAACACAAATCTTGAAATTATGATAATTATCTTTTAATTGGACAAGCATGATCATTAGTTTATGAAAAAACAGATTTCATGGTTCAAAAAACAGTTTGGGGGTAATGATCCTAATCCAATTTCTGGCCAAAACTCGAAATTCTACACACTTGGGCACCAACTCGGCGAGTACATGAACTGGACTCGTCGAGTTGGTCCATTTATGAGTGAACTCGTCGAGTCACCCAGTTGACTCGGCCAGTTCACCAGTCAGAATGCAGAAAAACGATTTTTCCAGCTTTGAAACTTAAGCCATGCATCAAATATATTAGAAAACAACCCATGGCGCTGATACCACTGTTGGGTTTTGTATACTACAACATCCTATGGTGCACATACAACCCTAAATTCTTTGGATCTATGTTTTCTCTAATTATACATGCAATATTGTTTCCAAAGCATTAAGCCTACAACTAGCATGTAATTGACATAAACAACATAATATACTAGTTAGGAGTTTACATCTTTATGTAGCTTGTAGAACTTGTTGTATTTGGACTTTAAGAACTTAGTGCCCCACGTGTGACACCTCAAATGGTTCACAACACACCTTAGACAAAGGATGACTTTTGAGAGAGTTTATGCACACTAAAATCGGTTATAGCTCTCCAAGAACACTCTAGCAAAACTTGTGCCGCCAATTTTAGGCTATAGGGTGTCATATATATAGTATAGGAATCCAAGAGTCATGGGTAAACCCTAATCCATACACTTGGGCTTAGTATCCATGATCCATGCTTCAAGTGGGCTAACTCTTTATGGATTCATCCATAAACTTAGTCCATCATGTATCATAAGCCCAAAACATATATATAACTAATTTACACAATTAGTCCCCATTAATTTAATTAGTCTCTTTTGATCACTAAATTAATTACAAATTAATTCTTGATCAATACTAATTAAATCATATGATTTCATATTAATATATTAGAACTAATAATATATTAATAAATCATAAATAACTTATTCTCAAAAGTCCATCCTATCAAATTGTCGTGGTGATATGCAACCCAAATGGGCCATGCTACTCTCGGGTCAAGTACATACCAATTATAGTTATGGGCTTAGACACCTAATCCAACAGTCTCCCACTTGGATAAGTCTAATAACTATTATTGCAAGTACGACTCCACAACCCGACTAGCAATCGTAGCTCTTAAAAGACGATGTCGAACTTTGACCTAGTCAATGACGCGTCTATTAGATAAGGGATCATATATTCCTCCATTCTAGATATCGTATGGATTGAGACATGGATTTTAATCATTCTCTCTGTCCATCTGTTGTTTCCCGATTTCCAATTTATGACGACTGACTAATTGAACAAATCAAATCAGTCCAGGTTTGGCCAAGCACTTAGGTTTTTCATCACCAAATGATCAATAGGCCCACAAATATCGCTTTTATCCCTCTAAGGGTAAAAGGAATGGATAAACTTCAACCCAAATGCTTGTTTGTACTTACTCATCAAATCACACACAACAATATGTTTTATAACACCAAGTTACTGGTGCGTTTACATATGTCAATGTGAAACTTACGTGCAACTACAACTTACATGTCTCCGTTTCAAGAATATAAGATATTATCATCTCACCAATCACTCGTGATAAAATCCATGAAGTGATTCAGATAAGCGTGGGTTTAATCCAATACTCAAATCTTATTCCAGGAGTACTCACGAACACTACATCAAACTTGTGTTATGTCTAAAACACCGAGACAATCTACAGACCCATTCATGACAGTCTAGCTTCAATACCTACTTCAAAAGTATGATCAACTGTGGATGGTTTGAATAACCTAGTTATTCGGGAAGTCAAAACATGCAAAGTGAAACACAAGAATAATCAAATATAATATGGTCTCAGAACTTATTAATATAAATAAAACACCTTTTATTTAATCACCATATTGATTACACATTATTCATTGTATAATGTTTCGATTTATCAACTTAATACTTGAATTAAAAACAATAGGTATCCCATGCTCCAAGCATGCACACTATGTTTTCTATGGTCTTTTCTTTGTGAAATAGATCAATTGAAAACATTTCAGTGATGCTCATTTCACAGATCCAAATCCTTATCGTAAGTGTAAGAATTCCAAATTCTTGTCACTGCTAGAAAGTGTTAGATTCTAAACTATCATGCAATGATTCTTTTGTAATGTCTAGGTACCAAAAGTCACAGATACTTGACCAACGATATTACAAAATATTCCTTTGTAGATTGTTTCAAGACAATTCCATGGAAATGAAGTCTCAAATTCAAAGTACATTCCTTTGAACATCCTTCTTGCATAAAAGTTTCTAACTTTCTCATCTATTCTTCAACTCCCCATATGGAAAACATTCCATATTTTCCATATGACAACTCATTATTAATAGAATCATGTATATTCATAATAATGTCAATATGGTCCATCCATTGCTATACTTCCACCTGTCCTTAAGCGACGAATATATTGGCGAACCTTAGATTGTCCTTAACAGTGTTTAACCACTTTAGTCATATCCGGTTCTATTCATTTTTCCCTCTTAATGGTCTAGGAATTTGGAAAATTAGAACACGAGAATATTATAGCATATTCAATCGATCCTATACCCTAAGCATATAGGATGCGATTCATAATCTCTATCATAAAGACATGATACTTTCTAGGGTTTCTTTTACCATGGTTTCTCTCTTTTTCCCTTCTATGCATACGTCGTCATCATCCATACCATCATCTACTTTCTAGGGTTTCTTTTACCCAACTACTAAACGAAGATCAACGAATATCAACATAATTTGCCATCTAAACCTCACTCCTAAAGTAGCAGATAAAAATCAAGAGAAACATAAGAAGATGAAATCATTCATCTTGATCCTACATCATCACCATCGTTTCCTTCACAACCGTTGCCTTTATCTTTTTCATACATAATCATCGTCACCATCGATGGCTTCACCATCTGAAGCCCAAATCGAATTCAGAGTCATATTCTATAGACAAAAATCAATGCCTATTTTTCAACCCTCTGATGGCTTTGAGTCGGACGACAATATCATGCCTTGAAGCTCCATCCTTCTTACCTACTTCATCCTCTAACAATTGCTCGAAATTGAGGTTAGTGACGCCTCTTTTTCTCTCATTCTCTTCATGTTTATCTCCATAGAAAATAATGTAAGTTGATTTTGTTCTTATGGTTATTAATAATTAGTGTTTATGATATTTTTTCCACACTAAATTCAAAGATTTAGACATTAACTTTCTTTTTATATGGGATAATTTTTCATACAAATATTTACAGCATGTGGTGACAAAATCAAGTGGTTGGAGGTGGTGGGGGACCTTTATGGGAGTCACTTTCTGAAACTCCATTCTTTGATTTCTCTTTTACGTTTTGTGGCCTTCTACCCCCCCCCCCCCGCCTCTCATTTTGTGACCTAGTTTAATGCTTCTAATTTCACCAAAAGAATCTCAAATGTCTTAACATTTATTAGTAATGTAGTCCACCACAGGATTATTACTAACCCTCTTGATATCACTGTTTCTTAACACTTGTGCTTAATCCAAAAGGCATGTTGTTGTAAATGTTGGAGTTCTATTTTCATTTGATATGATTGCAAATTCATCTTTTTTTTTCAGATTGCATTAATTCAAGAATTTTATATGATTGTTTGCATACAGAGTTTGGAAGAAAAAAAACACATGAGTCATATCACTTAAATTCTATAATAAATGGTGAACATCCTATAGTTTTCCACTTTAATCAAACATGATACATTGTTTTTGTGAATTTATTACATGATAAATCCTCATGGAAAAGTATCGAAGAGTATATAATCCTAATAGTTAAATTGGTATTTCCTTATTCTAATTAAAAAGTCAATATATAAGGAACTAGGGGTGGAATTGGTAGGTACCAGTAAATTTCTACCACTACCATACCAAGTATAGTCGGTACCAATTTGTTTGGCTACCAATACGTTCGGTTGGTACATGTCAGCAATGGTATATACCAACAATATGGGGATTTTATGAATGAGGATTGTCGTGTTCTTGAGAATTGTGAAACTTCAATGGGGGCTTTTGTGATTAACAATTTTGCAATGGTTCAGATTGAAACTTCAATCCAAAAATGATTTTATTAATTTATATCATGTGTTTATAAGTTAAAGCGATGGAGGAAAATTGGAAAGGCCAATATGATGGGTTTTATACATAGCAAACAATCCTAAGTGTATATGCAACCCTAGATTTAAGGATCTATGTTTTCACTATTAGACACACAAGCATTGAACACAAAAAATGGAAACCCTAGCATGCTCCTAGTATTTTCAAAATCAACATAAGAAGGATTAGAGAGATACCTTTGTTGTTATTTAGTAATAACAATGATTTCCTTTGAAGATCTTGACTTTGAGAGCAAGTGTCACAAGTATCACCCCTTTAATGGCTCACAAACACACCAAGCAAGAGGATGATTATGAGAGGAGGAGAGCGGAGAGAATTGCTCAAAATTTCGGCTTTTCTACAGGTTTCTTGAAGCATGGCCGGAATCCATAAGGGGTTGTGTCCTTTATATAGTTGTTGGTTGCTTAGAGCCAAAACTTGGGTTAAGATAAGGAAACCCTAATCCCTTTGCTTAAGGCTTAAGCAGCTCATGGATCCTCATCCTTAAGGCCTTGAAAGAAATTTCTAGGGCCTTCCCTAGAGAATTTCGTCCATCCCTTCTAGAATTTTCCAATAGCCTAATTCAAATACTATCAATAAATTGCAAAACGGCCCCTATAGTTTTAATCAATTCCTTTAATCCCAAAATTAATTCCAAATTATTAATAATATGATTTCTAATTAATATAAAATTTCCAAAATATATCAATAAATCATTTATTTCAATTTATTAATCAAATTAGTAAATTCTTCCTCTTCCTCAGTTAATCATCCTATCAAGTTACTAGTGTGAAGGTAGCCCAAAAGGACTGTGCTACTATCAATTCAAGTACATACCAATTATAGTTATGAGCTTAGACACCCAATCCAACAGTCTCCCACTTGGATAAGTCTAATAACTATAGTTGCAAGTATGACTTCAAAATTGAACAGCAAATTGTAGTTCTCAAAGCCGCTGTCGAACTCTAACCCATTCAGTTACGTGTCCTTTAGATAAGTGATCAAATATTCCTCCGTTCTACAAGATATCATATGGACATGAGACATGGATTATAATCAATCTCTCAGTCCAGGCTTGGCCAAGCGCTTTAGATGTCATTATCAAATCATCGAGGGAGCCACAGATATCGCTTTTTCCCGTTTAGGGCAAAAGGAACGGATAAAATTGGACTCATATGTTTTCACTATTTACTCATCAAATCACGCACACCAATACATTTATAACACTGAGTTACTGATGTGTTTACGTATCATCAATGCGCAACTGAATCATAAACAACAACTCATATATCTCCGTTTCAAGAATATAAGATATTATCGTCTCAAAATTACTCGTGATAAAATCCATGAAGTAATTCTCTAAGCGTGGGTTTATCCAATACTTAAAATCCCCATTTTCAAGTACTCACGAACAATGCAGCAAAACCATTGCTATGTCCAAACCCTTAGACAATCTACAATTCAATTCATGACAGTCTTAATTCGCTACTTACTTCCAAAAGTGCGATCGACTGTGGATGTTTGAATAATCCAATTATTCAGGAAGTAAAACATGCAAAGTGAAACACAATAATAACCTAATTAACTATGGTCTCAAAACTACTAAATATAAATAAAACACTTATGATTTAATCACCATATTAATTAGACTGTATTAATTGTATAATGTTTCGATTGATCAACTAAAAACTTGAATAAAACATTAATCATGCCATGTAATAAACGTGTATACTATGTCTCTCTATGGTCCTTCCTTTGTGAATAGATCGATTGGACATTATTCCAATTATGCTCATTTCACAATTTGAAATTCTTATTAGAACATGTAAGAATTCTAAATTCTTTTCATTTCTAAATGTGTTAGAGTTCAACCTTACATGCAATATCCTTCTGTGATGGCGTGGCGTCAAAGTCACCGAGACTTAGCCAATGATGTCACAAAATGCTCCATTGAAACTTTGTTACTTAAAATAGTTTCATGGTAATGAAGTTTCAAATTGAAGATACACTCCTTGAACACCTTCCTTGCATTAAAGCTTCTAAATCACATGTAGATTCTAAATAACCAACTCCCACTATGGAAACATTTCCATATTTCCATATGACTATCAATTTTGAATAAGATTCACCTCCATTCAAAATTATGTCAATATGGTCCGTCCAAATACTACTATACTTCCAACTGTCCACAAGCAACCAATCTGCAGTAAACTTTAGAATGTTCTCGATAGTTGTGTAACAACTTTAGTCACACCTGTTGGGTTTTGAGCATTCGAACACTCCTATGGTGTACATGCAACCCTATAAACCTTGGATCTATGTTTTGTCTATTATACATGCAAATATTAACTATTCAAAGGTTTCATCCTAACTAGCATATTATGAAGCACCTATACTGCAAAGTTCTAGTTAGATGACATACCTTTTGATGTAGCTTGATGTCTTCAAGCTTTAAGAGCTTAGCCCCAATAGTGTGGAAGCCTCAAATGGAATCACAAATCACCAAAACACCTTGGAAGAACTTGAGAGAATATGTATGCACACTAAAATCGGCCCACTCTTATTTTCACACACTTGTGCCAATTTTGTGAGCCAAAGACCCCTTTATATATTATGGAGGATTATGGTTACATCCATGTAAACCCTAATACCCATGACCTTTCATTTACATAGGATCCATGGGTTAAAAGCTCCATGGACCATCCATGAAAGCTTAGCCCAACCTAAATGAACTTGGCCCATTCCATATATATAAGAGTCCATATTTAATTAGTTCTTTTTGATCACTTAATTAATTCTAAATTAATTCTTGGTCAATACTAATTAAATAATATGATTCCATATTAATATATTAGAACTTATAATATATTAATATAAATCATAAATATACTATTCTCAAAAGACTATCCATATAAATTGTGCCGGTGAAGTGCAACCCAAATGGACCATGCCGGGTCGGGTCAAGTACATACCAAATATAGTTATGGACTTAGACATTAATCCAACAGTCTCCCACTTGGATAAGTCTAAAACTATTATTGAGTATGACTTCAAAACCTAACTGGCAATCGTAGCTCTTAAAGCCGCTGTCGAACTCTGACCTTGTCAATGACTTGTTCATTAGATGAGGGATCATATATTCCTCCATTCTAGATATCATATGGACTGAGACATGGATTATAATCATTCTCTCTGTCCATTTGTTGTTTCCCGATTTTCGATTTATGATGACTGACTGATTGAACAAATCAAATCAGTCCTGGCTTGGCCAAGCACTCACATGTGTCATCGCTAAATCATCGAGGGGACCACAGATATCGCTTTTATCCCGAAGGTAAAAGTAATGGATAAACTTCGACTCATATGGCTTGTTCTACTACTTGTTGAATCATACACAAAGGCACGTTTTATAACATCGAGTTACCAAATGTGTTTTCCTGCAATCAATGTATAACCAACTCATAGTAACAACTCATATCTCTAGGTTTGAAGAATATAAGATATTATCGTCTCATGATCACTCGTGATAAAATCCATGAAGTGATTCAAATGAGCGCGGGTTGAATCCAATACTCAGAACTTATGAGCACTCATGAGTGTTGTAGCACCACTTTGTCCACCAACTTGGACCTCTACAAACCAACCCATGACAGTCTTGATTCATATCTACTTCCAATATATGACCGACTGTGGTTGGTTTGAATAACTTAATCATTCAGGAAGAGCGATTTAGTTATTCTGGAAGTCAAAACATGCAAAGTGAAACACAAGAATAAATGAATCAAATATGGTATCAAACCCTATGAATATAAATAAACACTTTTATTTATCACCATACTGATTACTCATTATTCATTGTTTCGGTTTTATCAACTTTATACTTGAATTAAAAACACTAGTTGTCCCATGCTCCAAGCATGTACACTATGTTTTTCTTAAACAATAGCTTTGCCATACACCAAGTACGCACTCTATGTTTGTCTATGATCCTTTCTTTGTGAAATAAACCAATTGAACATAATTTCAATGATTCTAATTTCACACTCCCAAATCCTTATCGAAAAATGTGAGAATTTCAAATTCCTATCATTTATCGAAATCTTTCTAGATTTTAAACTTATATGCACTGACCCTCCTGTAATGAATATGTACAAAGTCACAAAGACTTGTCAACAGTCATCATAAGGTATTCCAATGGAGATCAACTCCATGGAAACTAAGTCTCATATTCAAAGTACATTGCTTTGGACATGCTTCTTGCATTAAGTTTTCTAATCTTACACAGATAACTTCCACCTATGGAGACAACTCCATATTCTCATTTTGACTATCACTTCTGAATAAGAGATTCCTCTTTTCAGAATATGTCAATATGGTCCTTCCAAAATTAGCACTATACTTCCAACTGTCCCTGAGCAACCAATCTTTGGTAAACCTCAGATTGTCCTTGACAATTGCTTAATCATTTTAATCATATCCAATTCTAGACCTTTTCCCTTCTTAATGCCTCTAGGCATTTGGAAAAATTTAGAAATGACAAATATTATAGCACATGCAATCGATCATGTACCCAAAGCAAATGGTACACGATTCATGATGTCTCACATAAAGACATGATTCTAGACCAGTCTATTGCTACAATATTTTTATTTGCCATGTTTTCAAAATTTGACTATGAAGAGGGATGCCGTAATCATAATCGAATTTTGAGAACGCAATATATAGAATTTCCTTTAGTTGAACCAATCCGACATGAAATTCATATATATATATATATATATATATATATATATATATATATATATATATTCTTGACTAAAGATGATTAAGGTCTCAATCTAAGCCTTTAGAACTGAAATGAAGTATATCCTCTCCCTTAATTATAGCAAAACAACTTTTTCAATCCCTGCAGCCTCACAAATTGAAACTTTTGTTTTCTATAATTAACATTGCTAACTTGCAACACTAACAATAATTATCATGCTCCCACTAACATGATGATTATTAGCATAACACTTATGCTCCCACTAGCTTTGACATGTACTCAGAAATCAGCTGGACTTCTAGAAATCAATACTTTATTGACTTTCTTACCAAAGTTCAGATTTCTGATACGAAATGCTTTGATAAAACTTTATCAAAATCATACACCTTTCCTTAGATAGCATGCATGTGTGTCTAAACAATTTCAGAACTATGAAAAGGGATTCCGTAATCATAGTCTCAATTGTTTAGACCTTTTGCCATCTGCTTCAAATCTACTTGGTGGAAGTGTTTCCTCACCATCATTTTCATGAATCGGAGAGAAACCTTATGACCCTTAGATTTTATGGTGTATGTGTTCTTATCCATGTGAATCGTCAAAACCATAGTCACAAGACAAGGATAATGACAAATCCAAACTCATATGGACCGAACTTATGCAATCTTAACTTCTTGCCACATGGCAGTACAGGGCCTGCCATTGCTTCCAAGTTGTTATGCAACCAATTGAGAACTTTCAGAACTCCTATGCAAAGCCAACTTTAACTGGAATGGGCACAGAATATGTCAACACGATAGGTTATAAACCTCAAGTCGTGTGCTAGTGAAGAACCTCAGGTTTTATTCTTGATTAGTTCTTGAAATTCTTTTTAGGATCTTTAAGACCCCACTATCCTCTTGACATATAAGACTATCTTGCCAAATATTCAAGAGATAGTGCGGATTCTTTATCAAGACAAACACTTCACACAATTGGCCTTAGTTGGTCTTTGTTTTATCCAAAACATCACAACTTACCAATTTCAAATGTACAAGAGTATGACACTTTTACTCTTACATTTGACAAGTGTTTTAAACCTTTCTTTAAGATATGTCACTCAAGTTACAATCTTGGAGTATGACTCTAAGAATTGTTTTGGAACTAAGTATGACTCATCTTCCTGATCTAACCATTTCAACAATTCATGACTCCTCTTCTTAGTCATAAGAATGCACTAAGATGACCTTTAGAGGACTAATTGTGATATGATTTCTAAATCATTAAGATGATCACAAACATGATACTAAAGTACTCTCCATCTTTTCAGATTTGAGAAACTTTTATCTTTCTGCCTAATTTGATTCTTCCCATTCGTTCTGCCATACATTGAGACTTTTCCAATGTTTCAGAATTATACTTAAACTTGTAAGTATAACCATATTTACTAAACTTTAGTAAATCAAATAGTCTTAACGAGCTTTTTGGTGGACATGACCAGTGCACAAGAATGTGTACTCGATCCCTTTAGTCCTTCACTTGACTCACACATCCATGTGAACAAGTAATTAGTCTTGATTTTCCAATGCTTGAAAGTTCTCATTCATCATACTATTCAACTTGCATGATTCCAAGTTTCGGTCCAATTGAAACTTGGGTGATGAGGAACTTTCCTGATTTGGTAAATTTAGACACTAACACAAATGAAAGAATCAAATCCATTTTCCAATATTGCTGTCAGTGGAATCATATAAGAAACAATTTTCCACAAATGCCATTGTAAGGATACTTCAAATAAACAAAATTAAACAATTTTCTTTTATTTTAAAACTTTGCGGAAAAACTTATCCTTGCAATCCACATGGAAAATTGTTGTTATCTATTCCTTAGCAATATATCATAACTTCTTAAGCAACTGCTCAAAATTCTGATGCGATCGAAATCCACCTTCGCGATCAGAATCAGCATATACTTCCTTGAAGATTTCTCTCTATTCTTTGATTCTTAAAACATCAACATGTGACCCAGTCACATCATGTAATGAGGATCTCAGAATAGAACTTAACAGAGTTAGATAATGGGCTCTACCTGATGTAGAGTCAAACTTATTGACTTTAACATCCTTAGGTAAATTTGGCAGCTTTGCAATCAACGCCCCTTCCTTTGGCAAAATAAACATATGGACCCTTTGGTAATGGGACTATCTCAGACTTAGCCTTTCTCTTTACCATTTGGTCAACCGGGTTGACTATGGCCAATTCCTTTCCATTGGGAAGAGAATGCTTTTTCTGGATTTCCAGTGTCACCATTGTCACTGTCCATAAAGTTTTTGGGAAGTTGATCTTCTAATCAAATTTGCTTCACTATCGTTCCAAATCATTGCTGATTCAGCAGCACCAAGCAAATAGATATGATCATTAAGGTTCATGTCATAGTCTGTATCATAGTAGTCCCAAAGGAACTCACTATGTGACTTAGAAAGTGATTGAACATCCAACTTTCTCAAGACTTTGAAACCCAACTCTCCCGTCTTGTCAATATGTGACTTCATCGCTAAGATGTGATCGCACATAGACCTTGCTTGCCATTAGGGCTTGAGTGACCTTGAACTTGTGGGTTAGGGAGAATAATTGGAGGAGGTGGAGGAAGAGAAGTATGACTTCCATGAGCCAAACCCGGGAAGTCATATTCATTAGGAAAGCTTGGTTTGGGAAGATCATTGTTGTCTAAACCAGACATCAACAATGGGAGAAATTCACGTAAAGTTGATTTAAGTCCTTAATATAACACCCAATATGATATATTAAGGCTAGGACCCAACAAACTATTTTATAACTTGGAAGAGGGATGCCGTAATCCAAGCTATAAAATATTTGAAGGTAGGTGAATGACGATTCACCAATTTCCACCAAGATAAACGAAATGTATTATTAGGTTTTAATATGTTTTGAAACTCCTAGATCTTTTGAGATTCATTGAACTTTTCAATGGCATGTTTCAATCTCGAGTGTGCCCTTCAGGTTTTGTGACTGGGATGCCGAGGATCACAAAACAAGGTGTGCAGTAACCATGCAAATATACTTGGTACCCTTAATATTTACCCCTCAATCGATGTGCCGGTTAACCACACGAGCTCCACCGATACTATGATAAATATTAAGTTACCCTTTGCCTACTTTTTTAAATCCAGGTTAGTGTGCCGGTTAACCAAACACGCTCCACTAACGGTTTAAACAAAGTGCAAAGTGTAATTTCATGGATTAGCACCTTATTCACATTTTCCTAAGTAACTAAGATTGGGAATTAATAAAAGGTTTAGTTACTTAGTATTTATCATTAATACTTTTAATGAAGGGAGAATTATAGTCCTTGTCCTACTTGTTCGGCTAACGACCCTCCACCAGTCAAGGAAGTGGTGGGTGAGAGTGGACACCCATTAAGCTGCCATTTTATAGGCAACAACCTTATACCCCCCTTATAGACCGGCTGCGTGAATGAGGCCTACTAATGGTAAGACGACTTGCTCTTATACATATAATATATTAAACTTTTAATATTATAATAGTATAAGGGTGTATTTTAGACATTTAAAATACTTGATGGTTTAATCTATTAATTAAACTAGACTTTTAATTTAATTAAACTCAAACCATATATTTATGGATTTAATAATACTCTTTTAATTAAACGCTTTAATTAACTATTAATAAAGTCCATAAGAGTTAATTTGAACTATTCAACAAAACATCATAATTCCAATTATTAAACTCAAAATTAAAACCATTTAATTAATTGTTTAAGTTATGAACCCAAGAGTTTTAGAATTCAATTCTTTTTTTCATAAAAAACTTTTCTCAAATTCCAAAACTTAAGGGCAAGTTTTGTAATTCTTGAAAACCTTTGGATTCCATAACTTATGGAATTAATGGTGTTTTATGATGAAACTTTCCATGTTCCATAACTTAAGAACAAGTTATGGAATTCTTTAAAACATTAACACCAAATTTTGTAACTCCATAAAAACTTTGAATCAATTTTTTTTTTAAAAAAAACTTTCATATCCATAACTTATGGAAGTTTCAAAAACCCTTAAGATCACAACTTTAAAAAAAACTTTTGAGCTCCAAAATTTTATGACAAAATTTGTAACTCCTTAAAACATTTAGATCAAACTTTTAAAACTAATAAAATAATCATATCATTTTATCCTTAAAACAATTAGTGTTTATGATGATTTTTCCACACTAAATTCATAGATTTAGACATTAATTTTCTTTTTATATGGGTTAATTTTTCATACAAATATTTACAGCATGTGGTGACAAAATCAAGTGGTTGGAGGTGGTGGGGGACCTTTATGGGAGTCACTTTCTGAAACTCCATTCTTTGATTTCTCTTTTACGTTTTGTGGCCTTCTGCCCCCCCCCCCCCCCCCCGCCTCTCATTTTGTGACCTAGTTTAATGTTTCTAATTTCACCAAAAGAATCTCAAATGTCTTAACATTTATTAGTAATGTAGTCCACCACAGGATTATTACTAACCCTCTTGATATCACTGTTTCTTAACACTTGTGCTTAATCCAAAAGGCATGTTGTTGTAAATGTTGGAGTTCTATTTTCATTTGATATGATTGCAAATTCATCTTTTTTTTTTCAGATTGCATTAATTCAAGAATTTTATATGATTGTTTGCATACAGAGTTTGGAAGAAAAAAAACACATGAGTCATATCACTTAAATTCTATAATAAATGGTGAACATCCTATAGTTTTCCACTTTAATCAAACATGATACATTGTTTTTGTGAATTTATTACATGATAAATCCTCATGGAAAAGTATCGAAGAGTATATAATCCTAATAGTTAAATTGGTATTTCCTTATTCTAATTAAAAAGTCAATATATAAGGAACTAGGGGTGGAATTGGTAGGTACCAGTAAATTTCTACCACTACCATACCAAGTATAGTTGGTACCAATTTGTTTGGCTACCAATAAGTTCGGTTGGTACATGTCAGCAATGGTATATACCAACAATATGGGGATTTTATGAATGAGGATTGTCGTGTTCTTGAGAATTGTGAAACTTCAATGGGGGCTTTTGTGATTAACAATTTTGCAATGGTTCAGATTGAAACTTCAATCCAAAAATGATTTTATTAATTTATATCATGTGTTTATAAGTTAAAGCGATGGAGGAAAATTGGAAAGGCCAATATGATGGGTTTTATACATAGCAAACAATCCTAAGTGTGTATGCAACCCTAGATTTAAGGATCTATGTTTTCACTATTAGACATACAAGCATTGAACAGAAAAAATGGAAACCCTAGCATCCTCCTAGTATTTTCGAAATCAACATAAGAAGGATTAGAGAGATACCTTTGTTGTTATTTAGTAATAACAATGATTTCCTGTGAAGATCTTGACTTTGAGAGCAAGTGTCACAAGTGTTACCCCTTTAATGGCTCACAAACACACCAAGCAAGAGGATGATTATGAGAGGAGGAGAGCGGAGAGAATTGCTCAAAATTTCTGCTTTTCTACAGGTTTCTTGAAGCATGGCCGGAATCCATAAGGGGTTGTGTCCTTTATATAGTTGTTGGTTGCTTAGAGCCAAAACTTGGGTTAAGATAAGGAAACCCTAATCCCTTTGCTTAAGGCCTAAGCAGCTCATGGATCCTCATCCTTAAGGCCTTGAAAGAAATTTCTAAGGCCTTCCCTAGAGAATTTCGTCCATCCCTTCTAGAATTTTCCAATAGCCTAATTCAAATACTATCAATAAATTGCAAAACGGCCCCTGTAGTTTTAATCAATTCCTTTAATCCCAAAATTAATTCCAAATTATTAATAATATGATTTCTAATTAATATAAAATTTCCAAAATATATCAATAAATCATTTATTTCAATTTATTAATCAAATTAGTAAATTCTTCCTCTTCCTCAATTAATCATCCTGTCAAGTTACTAGTGTGAAGGTAGCCCAAAAGGACTGTGCTACTATCAATTCAAGTACATACCAATTATAGTTATGAGCTTAGACACCCAATCCAACAGTCTCCCACTTGGATAAGTCTAATAACTATAGTTGCAAGTATGACTTCAAAATTGAACAGCAAATTGTAGCTCTCAAAGCCGTTGTCGAACTCTAACCCAGTCAGTTACGTGTCCTTTAGATAAGTGATCAAATATTCCTCCGTTCTACAATATATCATATGGACATGAGACATGGATTATAATCAATCTCTCTGTCCAAGATTTGTTTCCTGATTTCTGATTTATAACGACTGATTCAGACTGCTAATTGAACACATCAATTCAGTCCAGGCTTGGACAAGCGCTTTACATGTCATTATCAAATCATCGAGGGAGCCACAGATATCACTTTTTCCCGTTTAGGGCAAAAGGAACGGATAAAATTGGACTCATATGTTTGCACTATTTACTCATCAAATCACGCACACCAATACATTTATAACACTGAGTTACTGATGTGTTTACGTATCATCAATGCACAACTGACTCATAAACAACAACTCATATATCTCCGTTTCAAGAATATAAGATATTATCGTCTCAAAATTACTCGTGATAAAATCCATGAAGTAATTCTCTAAGCGTGGGTTTATCCAATACTTAAAATCCCCATTTTCAAGTACTCACGAACATTGCAGCAAAACCATTGCTATGTCCAAACCCTTAGACAATCTACAATTCAATTCATGACAGTCTTAATTCGCTACTTACTTCCAAAAGTGCGATCGACTGTGGATGTTTGAATAATCCAATTATTCAGGAAGTAAAACATGCAAAGTGAAACACAATAATAACCTAATTAACTATGGTCTCAAAACTACTGAATATAAATAAAACACTTATGATTTAATCACCATATTAATTAGACTGTATTAATTGTATAATGTTTCGATTGATCAACTAAAAACTTGAATAAAACATTAATCATGCCATGTAATAAACGTGTATACTATGTCTCTCTATGGTCCTTCCTTTGTGAATAGATCGATTGGACATTATTCCAATTATGCTCATTTCACAATTTGAAATTCTTATTAGAACATGTAAGAATTCTAAATTCTTTTCATTTCTAAATGTGTTAGAGTTCAACCTTACATGCAATATCCTTCTGTGATGGCGTGGCGTCAAAGTCACCGAGACTTAGCCAATGATGTCACAAAATGCTCCATTGAAACTTTGTTACTTAAAACAGTTTCATGGTAATGAAGTTTCAAATTGAAGATACACTCCTTGAACACCTTCCTTGCATTAAAGCTTCTAAATCACATGTAGATTCTAAATAACCAACTCCCACTATGGAAACATTTCCATATTTCCATATGACTATCAATTTTGAATAAGATTCACCTCCATTCAAAATTATGTCAATATGGTCCGTCTAAATACTACTATACTTCCAACTGTCCACAAGCAACCAATCTGCAGTAAACTTTAGAATGTTCTCGATAGTTGTGTAACAACTTTAGTCACACCTGTTAGGTTTTGAGCATCCCAACTAGCATATTATGAAGCACCTATACTACAAAGTTCTAGTTAGATGACATACCTTTTGATGTAGCTTGATGTCTTCAAGCTTTAAGAGCTTAGCCCCAATAGTGTGGAAGCCTCAAATGGAATCACAAATCACCAAAACACCTTGGAAGAACTTGAGAGAATATGTATGCACACTAAAATCGGCCCACTCTTATTTTCACACACTTGTGCCAATTTTGTGAGCCAAAGACCCCTTTATATATTATGGAGGATTATGGTTACATCCATGTAAACCCTAATACCCATGACCTTTCATTTACATAGGATCCATGGGTTAAAAGCTCCATGGACCATCCATGAAAGCTTAGCCCAACCTAAATGAACTTGGCCCATTCCATATATATAAGAGTCCATATTTAATTAGTTCTTTTTTATCACTTAATTAATTCTAAATTAATTCTTGATCAATACTAATTAAATAATATGATTCCATATTAATATATTTGAACTTATAATATATTAATATAAATCATAAATATACTATTCTCAAAAGACTATCCATATAAATTGTGCCGGTGAAGTGCAACCCAAATGGACCATGCCGGGTCGGGTCAAGTACATACCAAATATAGTTATGGACTTAGACATTAATCCAACAACCCCCTGTTCCAGTCCTTTTTCCTTCTCAATGCCTTAGGCATTTGTAAAAATCAAAACAAGTGATTATTATAGCGTATGTAATCAATCCTATATCCAAAACATATGGGCTTCGATACATAATGGCATGATATTCTATCAGTCTCTTGCTATAATATTTCCATATATTGAATTTCCTATGTTGAATCATTTCAACATCATATTCATATATGTCCATGACTAAGTTCCATTAAAAACCTTAAATCTAAACTTTTAGATTTGAAACGAAGTACAAGTGTCCTCTCCCCTAAATCCTTTTGTAGCGAAATAATTCCCAAACTTTGCAATTTGCAAATTTGAAAAACTTTGTTTCCTATAAATAGTATTGCCAACTTGCAATACTTAGCATAACAATTATGCTCCGACTTGCATAACAAATATGCTCTCACTAGCTTCGACATGTACCATGAAATCAACTGGACTTTTAGAAATCAATTGGTCTTGACTTTCTTACGAAAATTTGGATTTCTAATATGTGGTGCTTTGATAAGTCTCCAGACAGACTTCTCAAGCTCATACACCTTCATTATATGGCATATGTGTGTCTTCAAACCATTTCAAAACCTATAGCAATATGTCCTGAACGTTCAAACTATTTATTGCCATTTCTCACAATTTGAATTATGAAAAGGGATGTCGTAATCATATGCGAATTTGAGAATGCAATTATCACAACTGCTAACCATGATGATATTAATCAGATTTAAAATCTAGTGGCGAAAGTGTTTCCTCATAACCATTTTCATGAATTAGAGCAAAACCTTTTGACACCTAGATTTTATGGTGTATGTGTTCCCATCCATGTGAATATATCGTTACCAACCTTCAATCATAAGACAAGGTTGAGAACAAAACCAAAATCGAATTTAGTTTTCCTTTCATGGACTGAACATTATTTATTCTTAATTTCTTGTCTTCTGGTGGCACAAGGGCCTACCAATGCTTCCAAGTTGTAAAGCAACTCACTCATATTGATCAATGTAGTATCACTGACCAATGTGCTCTGACTTTTGCAGTCAAATGAGAACCATAGAACTCATACGCTTTGCCAATTCAACTGGAAGATGCACAAAAACAATAATGTGTTAACTTAACACGATAGGTTATCAACCTTAGGTCGTGTGCTAGCGATAACTAAGAGATTTATTCTTTATTTGACTCTCGAAACTTTTCAAGGACATTAAGACTACCACATACTTCTTGACATATAAGTTTCTCTCTCAAGGAACACTCATTGACGAGTAAAAACAAATATTCAAAAGTTAGTGTGGATTCTTGACAAGAAAACACTTCATGGAATTGGTTTTAGTTCATCTTTTGTTTTAAGCAAAACGTTACAACTGCTAATTCCAAATGTGCTAGAATAAGAAAACATTACTACTCCACATTTCATGAGGTGTTATAAACCTACTTAGTTTAAAATAAGCTTCAAGATACGATTTGAAGTTACTAGAGCATAACTCTAAAACTGAATTTGGAAATTGTCACACCCCCGAACCGGAACGGCGGAAACGTCCGAGGGTGGATGACGCCATTGCACAGTATCATAACAATTGAATATGAATTAATCATAGCAACGCAAATGTCATACATTGATATTACAAGTTTACATTGTTTACAAACTTTGCTTACTCAAAAGTTAAATAAAAATAACTGAAAAGTAGGAAACATGATACAGCTACGCCGACCCTCAAAATGTTTTTGAATACCCGTTTACTGGTTTCCTGAGAATACACGTGATTTTGAAAAGTGTTAACAATTAAGTTGGTGAGTTCATAAGCATTTTGTATGAAAAGGGTTGGTAACTGTTTCGCGTAAAATGTTTTTGTATACTTCTAGAAAATCCGATATTTTCTTTAAAAACGAGTTGTAAGTCTGATACCCAAGACTAAAAAAATGTATGCATTTCTGTTATATATTTTCCTTGTAAAAAATGTATGCATTTCTGTTATATATTTTCCTTGTAAAATGATGATTTATGTTTCCAGAAAATTCGATATTTTCTTAAATACGAACTGTAGTCTTAAAACCCTAAGACCAGAAATGTAAGTAATGTTGTACTGAATGATAGTTTCTACTTTTATCTTTTCATAAAACTAATGAAGTGTAAGCTCCCCGTAAACCAAGTAGTTTTGTTAATCCCTATGTGAGTTATTATAACCATGCTTTATATGACTGATATACCTAAATGACCTTCTTCAGCCGTCGGAATTGGTAGACATTTGTCACCCTTGACTTGCCGGTCTAGCTGTAGCGAACAACTGAGGTGTGGGGTTGTCAATCCCATATAGATCTATACACAACAATCCCGCTCTCCCTCCAGGAGACTCTGGTTATAATACAGGACTTAAAGTGTACACTAGGTAGGTACGGTAAAGAGAATGTCTCACAAGAGCATCAACAGATTTACGTGAACTATGACTCATTTTTCTTGTAAAATGAAATAATTATACTGTTGAATAATTATATAGTTCTTTTGAAATGATAGTGTGGTTTTGTGACTCCCAAACTATACCAATTATAGTTTATTATGAATGTTTTGTTAAGTCCATTTATATAATCAAATATATAAATACATGTAGGTTATTTTGTCTAGATGTTTTAAAAGATTATGACATATAAACTTACATCCAAACACCAGTATAAAAACATTTAGTATATTGAAGACAAATTCTCGTTTTTGACTTTTCTGTCCATGTGTTGTCTTTTGGCAAGTTCCTGAGTCGAACGGCCCTTGCTCTTGGTCCAGAACTTTCGCTTCTTCGGTAGTAATCTTGCATTGTCGTGGGAGTTCTTGGGTTTGTGATTTGTGGTGTCCTTACAGGAACACACCCGCTGGTGTCCTTAGTTGCCACCGGGGTTGGTACTGCTGGCACCGCTCCCGTTTCCGTTAGTGTTGTTAGTATTAAGTTGTACCATGACGGTTGTCACGATGGCTGTTATAGTAGCTTGGAATGTAGGGAGGTCCATTTGTAGAACTGGTGTTTTGCCGGTTTGCTGGTCACTTTCTTATTACTGCATGATTCTGTTGTATGGTATGAAACAAGTCCATAAGTAACTATGGTTGTTGCTAGTTGTATCTCATCTATATTTATATGTATATACATACGCATATAAATTACATGTTTTGTTGTTTGGTTCCCAAATGTTTCGATCACATCATCAAAATGTACTTATAGTGGTAAGTGTGACATCCCCAATTTCACGGTCAGAAAAGACCGATTTGTTTATGCTTTGTTTTATAAAATCAGAGTAATCCTTTGATTAAAAGACTTGCGAAATTTGTTCCCAAAACAAAATATGATAAGAATTTATCAAACATTTCTTTAAAGAAATGTATTTTCGTTAAATAACAAAATCTCGGGATGTCGTGTTCCGATACAGACCAAAAGCATAAGCAATATAAAATAGACCTTACAACAGTTATTTATAACTACTGATCTATAATCCAAAATCTCTCTTCATGCCAACCAACTTATGCTCTTGTGCCACTACCTGTGATACAAAGAAAACTGAGTGGGTCAGGCTTGGGAGCCTGGTGAGCATATATGGTTTTCAACCCACAATAATATAATTATTGTATTTAATCATCAAACAATCAACCCAATTACCCATCCCCATTATCTTCTTTATTTATTAAGGTCTTACCCTAAGAATCCACTATCCTTCATTCATTCGTTCCTAAGGATTGACCTAAGGAATTGGCACAAAGTACATTGCTGCCCGAGGTTCATCTACATAGTACTAAATCCATAGCTACCAAGGTTCATCTACACAGTACTAAATCCATAGCTACCAAGGTTCACCTACACAGTACTAAATCCATAGCTACCATTGTATTTATATAAGGCACTAAATCCATAGCTGCCAGGGGTTTTTAGAGTACACCGGTGAACACATCGTTCACAACACCTACAAGTTGTGAGCCTGCTAGTGTTCCACTGGACTGTCTAGAATCATCCGTGGTTGTCATCCCTACTCTGCTGAATGACGGGGCCGTCGTTTGGGAAAAGGTTTCACTCATTTTTCACCTGTCACCCTCATCTCATGATCTATATCATCTTTCGTCTCATCCTCAAACTCATCCTTCATCACACACCAACTATTTCGTCTACCCATGTTCTACCCAACATATATATAGATAAAAATTACATATACAGTTTAAACCATTTAAAAACCTGTATAAAACATTCATTCAACATCCATCTCAAGTAAACAAACAATATATATAAACACGTAACACGTAATTCATAGCAATTACTTCATATCTATGTGTTAGAAGAAAGTAACTACACACTCACTCATATCATATATCTAATACATTCATCAATACCTGTATTAAAATCTTGTATATGAAAGAGATTATGCACTCACATGATAATACGATGATCGGACAGCACTACGACTCTAAATGTAGTATTCTTCGGTGAAACTGTGATCTCTTCACACACCGGGCTTCTCGCGGGCAGAGCTTCGGCTCAAAACTCTTTTCTTCTCGACATATTCGTTGCTTCGAGACTCGCTTCGGGTCTCGGGATGATATCGGGGCTTCGGGGGTACTTTAAGAGGGCTAGAGAGGGCATCGGGAGGGAGAGAGGGCATCGAGAGGGAGAGAGGGGGTAATTAGCAACCATGGCCGGCTGCCCTTCAACTTCTAGTTATAGGGTTGAAATTCTATGCTCACGTCGTGATCCACTAATGCTCACGTCGTGAGCTCGATGTCATGGCGTTCTTCATCAGGCCACTTACCCTGGAAGATGTCTATCACCTGCTCACGTCGTGAGCCACTGTGCTCACCTCGTGAGCTCTGACACAGGGGTTGAAGTTCGTGCCCCGAACTTCAGAAATTCATATCTTTCGCATACGAGCTCCGTTTTCGACGTTCTTTATATCCACGCATAGGTGAGATTATGCTCTACAACTCTCATTTAGACTCCGTCGGCTAATTTTGAATTTAATATTTATAATATTATTTTTAGTAGGCCGGGACAGGAAAACTCCGTTAGGAATTCACAACTCCTTCATCTGACGTCCGTTTTCGTCTGTCTTTTTACCGATTGACTACTATCGACGAGATCTTCGATTCTCGTTTAGATTATTTCGGCTAGAAACCACTCGATCTCATATTCGAACTTTGGGCTGCATACCGCTAAGTCGAAACTTCGAAAAATCATAACTTCTTCATACGAAGTCAAATTTAGACGTTCTTTTTATGCACGCTCTCGGTTTAACGTATTCTACGACTTTCATTTAGATCACTAAGGCCAAATATTGCTCTATCATAAATTCACTATTTACGTCGCGCTGTGTCGTGCCGGTTGTGTCGCGAAACTTCGACAGGTCATAACTTATTCGTTATAACTCGGATTTCGGCATTCTTTATATTTTCAGAAACCATGCCATGATGACTACAACTTAGTTAGGATTATTCATTCCAAATAATCTTTTATCAAAAGTCACTTTTGATGTTTATCGTCTGTAAATTGACTAGCCCGGATCTACGGGCGTTACAATTATCTCCCCCTTAGGATGATTACGTCCCGGAATCATCAACGAAAATAGGACTTGCATAATGATTCCATACGTTAACTTTTCATCCTAGATAATAATCGTAACTTCTATGTTTCTTCGACTGAGTATCTAACTCTTGGACTTCTTGACCGCAGGCGATGCTCAACCTTGTACCTGCTCTTCGTACTATGTTGGACTTTCAATCGTAACCTAAGAGTTACAAAATAAATCCTTATTGAGGACTCCTTCTTCTTCTTAGGATAAGTACTTATCTATTGTAACAGACCGATGGGCCATGCTCTAATGATCTCTCATCGTATGATGCAACACTTAGATTCAAGTCTCTTTGAGTCAAATTCCAGAATGGAATATACCTTCGTTCATACTCTAATGTGATATAATCACATTTTAGCATGTATCATTTCTGGCTACAAGCTTCTTTAACAACGGGCGCGATGCTATCGATCGCATTGATTTCAAACTTCTGACTCAAGTCAGATGTTACATCGAACTTGGTTCTCTGAACCACGTAACAAACTCATCGTAGTCAGACTCATTTTGATATGACCACTAGGTTCGGAATAACAATCATCTCATTAGTCATTACGGCAACAATGGTAACGACATACATAAACAAAAATGAACTCAATTAAAAGCTTCTTGGTAACCTTGTGACTTTCCCTGATCCAAGTGTGAGTCCTGTGCTTCCAGTAGTATACATCTCTACTACTATCCACACCTAATCATACTTGTCCCAAGTATTATCTCGCAGTCCCCAAGTCCTAAAATCACAAAACAATTTAACACATACGAATGTGTCCAATTAATCATACAAATTCTCCTAGACTCTACTAGGACTTCTTCCAAGTGTATCTTCAATCATCAATTCTAATTCAACTCGGTTAGCGATGGAAATTCCAGACAATGGGACAACTTCAAGAATTGCACCAAACGTTCCATCATCCTGCCAATCAAAGGTGTACTTTAGACGTACCGTACTCCTTTAAACGCACTGATATTTTATCAAACATAAACTAAAGGCAAGATACCACCTTCGATATATTCCGATAGGTGTCGCTCAATACATCAGATAACAAAACCAGGGATTATATTAATTCTTGAAACTATTACACAAAAATTAAAGTTCACCCTATACTATGCCTTTAATAGGCTACACCATAAGTTACTATTCACATTGTTACTTCATAATTTGATCTTTGGATATGAAATCTATTCCTGATTCCTCGCGTTAATGTCTGCTTCGTCGAGGATCATGTGGAATGTGCTTGGCTTTGGTGGTGCCTCTAGCCTTGCTGCCCCATTTTTCTTTGGGCAATCTCTAGATATGTGCCCCTTACCTCCGCATCCGTAGCATACCTTATCATTATGTGTACAATTTGTGGAATAGTGGCCGACCCTTCCACATTTGTAACAGGTTACTTCTTCGTTGCATGTTTCAAAGTGCTTCTTCCTGCACTTTTCACACCACTTGGCTCCATACCTCTGGTCATCCAAGTTAGACTTTGCAAACTTTCCCTTAGTATCAGGTCTTGAGGATCCTTCGAGCTTCCTCTTCTCGCCAAATTCAGCCTTCTCCAGACCCTTTTCCTTTATTTGGGTCTCAACATTCCTGGCTGCCCAGATGGTGACTTTCAAAGTGGTTGCTTGCTTGACCATTGGACCAAAGTCCGCTGGTAATCCATTGGCAAACTTGTTGACCTTGGAAAGTTCCGTTGGAAGTAGGTAGGGAACAAGCTTCATTTTCTCCGCAAAATTAGTAGCGTACTCGGTGACGCTCAATCATCCCTTCTTCAGATTCTGGAACTCATTGTTGATTTCCAGAAGATCCTGCTCAAAGCAGTATTGCATCTTTAGTTGCACCACAAAATCTTCCTGAGATATCTTTCTAGCTTCTCCCTTGGGCATCGAACTCGCTAGTAGCTTCCACCAGTTCAGCACCCCAGACTTTAACAGAGGAATCGCGAGAGTGGTTTTCTGTCTGTTGCTACACTCGCAACTCTCAAACATTGTCTCAATCTCGGAGATCCAATCCATAACTTCCACTGGTGTCGGGCTTCCAGATAGACACGACGGTTTGGATGCCATGAAATCCTTGTACTTGCACCCGCGTCCGTCATTTCCTCCATCCCGATTGTTTCGTCTATCTATCCGTGGGTTGGCTTGACCAACAATCTCACTGAAGTTTCCTCCTTCCGAATGCCCTTCATTCAATTTGGGCTGTTCAACCGGCATTAAAAGTTCTTCACGATTCTGCTGAAGCAGACGTTTAGTTTCCTCCATCTGACGATCCAACATCATTTGAATAATCGCTTGTACCCCAGCCATTGTCATTGGCTCAGGTACTGCTGCTACCATAGCTACTTACTCAACCACTGGTGGTTGATTCCTGTTTTTGTTTGCGTTTCCAACTCCGCTTCTTGTTCTTGCCATTTTTTTATCTATACACCGAATAAGGTGAATTTAGATCCTCATTCACGATAGATATTCAAATCATCCTTATCACTCCGAAAAATTTACATGCTAGTTCTAATACCGTATTCGTACACTTAGAATCGTAAACACATAAGGTTTCTAGATCTGGTCGGCAACAGACCATAGATCTGAACAAATAATATCATATATGGAAAACATATAACATTTATCACATAAAAGCATTTTAGGCATCTCTCCTAAAATATACTAGTGCTCGTGTCTATTCAGGTGCATTACCTAAATTTATTAGACACACTCCTCACAATCTTCACTTAGCATTTTAAGTTTAAGTCTAGAAATCCTACAAATTCTTAGTTCTCTTAAACTAATGCTCTGATACCAACTGTGACATCCCCAATTTCACGGCCAGAAAACATCGATTTGTTTATGCTTTGTTTTATAAAATCAGAGTAATCCTTTGATTAAAAGAGTTGCGGAATTTGTTCCCAAAACAAAATCTCGGGATGTCATGTTCCGATACAGACCAAAAGCATAAACAGTATAAAAT
Organism: Lactuca virosa; assembly: GCF_052849685.1. Taxonomy (NCBI): domain Eukaryota; kingdom Viridiplantae; phylum Streptophyta; class Magnoliopsida; order Asterales; family Asteraceae; genus Lactuca; species Lactuca virosa. The sequence goes on along the minus strand of NC_136428.1, from coordinate 4,384,619 downwards.
AGACCTTACCACAGTTATTTATAACTACTGATCTATAATCCAAAATCTCTCGTCATGCCAACCAGGTTATGCTCTTGTGCCACTACCTGTGATACAAAGAAAACCGAGTGGGTCAGGCTTGGGAGCCTGGTGAGCATATAGGGTTTTCAACCCATAATAATATAATTATTATATTTAATCATCAAACAATCAAGCCAATTACCCATCCCCATTATCTTCTTTATTTCTTAAGGTCTTATCCTAAGAGTCCACTATCCTTCATTCATTCGTTCCTAAGGATTAACCTAAGGAATTGGCACAAAGTCCATTTCTGCCCGAGGTTCATCTACACAGTACTAAATCCATAGCTACCAAGGTTAATCTACACAGTACTAAATCCATAGCAACCATTGTATTTATATAAGGCACTAAGTCCATAGCTGCCAGGGGTTTTTAGAGTACACCGGTGAACACATCGTTCACAACACCTATAAGTTGCGAGCCTGCTAGTGTTCCACTGGACTGTCTAGAATCGTCTGTGGTTGTCATCCCAACTCTGCTGAATGACGGGGCCATCGTTTGGGTAAAGGTTTCACTTATTTTTCACCTGTCACCCACATCTCATGATCTATATCATATTTCGTCTCATCCTCAAACTCATCCTTCATCAGACACCAACTATTTCGTCTACCCATGTTCTACCCAACATATTTGTAGATAAAAATTACATATACAGTTTAAACCATTTAAAAACCTATATAAAACATTCATTCAACATCCATCTCAAGTAAACAAACAATATATATAAACACGTAACACGTAATTCATAGCAATTACTTCATATCTATGTGTTTGAAGAAAGTAACTACGCACTCACTCATATCATATATCTAATACATTCATCAATACTTGTATTAAAATCGTGTATATGAAAGAGCCTATGCACTCACATGATAATATGATGATCAGACAACACTACGGCTCTAAATGTAGTATTCTTCGGTGAAACTGTGATCTCTTCACACACCGGGCTTCTCGCGGGCAGATTTTCGGCTCAAAACTCTTTTCTTCTCGGTATCTTCGGTGCTCTGGGACTCGTTTCGGGTCTCGGGATGATATCGGGGCTTCGGGGGTACTTTAAGAGGGCTAGAGAGGGTATCGAGATTGAGAGAGGGGGAAATTAGCAACCATCGTCGGCTGCCCTTCAACTTCTAGTTATAGGGCTGAATTCTATGCTCACGTCGTGAGCCACTAATGCTCACGTCGTGAGCTTGATGTCATGGCGTTTGTCATCAGGCCACTTGCCCTGGAAGATTTCCAGCACCTGCTCATGTCGTGAGCCACTGTGCTCACGTCGTGAGCTCTGACACATGGGTTGAAGTTCGTGCCCCGAACTTCTGAAATTCATATCTTTCGCATACGAGCTCCGTTTTCGACGTTATTTATATCCACGCGTAGGTGAGATTATGCTCTACAACTCTCGTTTAGACTCCGTCGGCTAATTTTGAATTTAACTTTTATTATATTATTTTTAGTAGGCCAGGACAGGAAAACTCCGTTAGGAATTCACAACTCCTTCATCTGACATCTGTTTTCGTCTGTCTTTTTACCGATGGACTACTATAGACGAGATCTTTGATTCTCGTTTAGATTATTTCGGCTAGAAACCACTTGATCTTATATTCGAACTTTGAGCTGCATACCACTAAGTCGAAACTTCTAAAAATCATAACTTCCTCATACGAAGTCAGATGTAGACGTTCTTTTTATGTACGCTCTCGGTTTAACGTATTCTACGACTTTCGTTTAGATCACTAAGGCCAAATATCGCTCTATCGTAAATTCACTATTTACGTCGCGCTGTGTCGTGTCGGTTCTGTCGCGAAACTTCGACAGGTCATAACTTCTTTGTTATATCTCGGATTTCGGCATTCTTTATATTTTCGGAAACCATGCCACGTCACTAAAACTTAGTTAGGATTATTCATTCTAAATAATCTTTTATCAAAGGTCACTTTTGACGCTTATCGTCTCTAAATTGACTAGCCTGGATCTACGGGCGTTACAGTAAGTAGTAGGTATTGCACGAACGTTAACTTATCAAAATAGGACATAGCCATCAATACATTAAGTTGTTTTGGATTACATGGGTCTTGGAGGGTGTACCTCTTCTTATTTACTACTACTAGTTGTGATAAAAAGATGCAATAAGCCTAAGACATAGTGTGAGCAGTGTAGTCACTAAATCACTTGGCTATACTAGTCTATCATATGACAAAATGGCGCACAAGGTGTCTGGCCATTTCATTCATTTCGCGAGTGGCCTCCTCGTCTCTCTGTTCCGCTAAGGATGCCCTTGCTTCAGCTGCAAGGATTTGTTGTCTCATGGTGGCCACTTCCTCCTCTAAGGAGTGTAGACAGTCCATAATGTTCTCCTACTCTTCTTGTTGGTTCAGCATGGCTTCGGGATGGTGTTCTTGTTCTTCGTGGAGGCGTCAAATTCGCATTGTCGCATTTCGGGCTTCGACTCTAATCTCCATTACCTCATGATGGAGGGCCTGAACCTGAGTGTCTAAACGAGCCACTTGTGGTACAATCGTAGGTAGTGCTCAATTTGTGAGGGTGATGTGGCCCAGAACATGGTGTAGTGGGTGCATGCCTAACGTGGATCGTCGGTTGTCTTCTCAAGCCCAGACATGTGGCTGGGTAGCCCCTTGTGGAGGAGCATCCTGGACAGAGGTAGATGTTAGCAACGAAGCTTGCCCTTGCATGGGAAATATTTTCTTACTAGGAATGTTCATCCAAAGAGGACCCCTATTGGGTGCTTACGTACCTGGAAGGAAGGAGGTGAAAGGGTCTCTTTCCTGCTCCCGATAGGGTAAGATTCGCTAATGATTTCTCCAACGCCTTCTTCCTCGTCTGACTCCTCATCAGAATCCTCCCCCTCGTAATCCACCTCTTGGTATTCTTCAGGACCCTCTTCTGGGTTCTCCTCATGAGCCTCTTTTGGCTCCCCTTCGATCCATCTGTTGGTTGTCATGGCAGGGTAGTAGGGGTCTTCGTGGTGAAATTCAGCCATGTCGTATGTGCGAGAATAGAGGTATATGAACTACATAGAGGGTTTAAGTGTATGCTTTTATGGTATCCTAAAATACTCCCTTAGTATTTAAATGTTACGTTCGATTCTTGGCATGTTAGAGTTGGTAAGTGTGAGACTCGTCGTTCACTACAACTATTTCCCAACATATGCTAGTAACACCTCTGATAAATATAGTTGATCAGACTATATTTATTCAATGTCTAAATACATATCCCAAGGCCTACCCGTAGTTTTTAACTCATCAAACTACTTTTATTATGCTCTCGCTATGACACTGCCCTAAATTGTATGTATTTATACTTTACTTAAAATATTATTATTATTATTATTATTATTATTATTATTATTATTATTATTATTATTATATATATATATATATATATATATATATATATATATTTAAAAAGTATATTTGTAGTCAGAGTGTTTTAGCCCCATTGTATTTATACTTGTATATCTTGTATGGTTTGATATACTAGTTCACTATAAACAATGCTCTGATACCAATCTGTCACACCCCCGAATCGGAACGACGGAAACGTCCGAGGGTGGATGACGTCATTGCACAGTATCATAACAATTGAATATGAATGAATCATAGCCACACAAATGTCATACATTGAGATTACAAGTTTACATTGTTTACAAACTTCGCTTACTCAAAAGTTAAATACAAATAACTGAAAAATAGGAAACATGATACAGCGACGCCGACCCTCAAAATGTTTTTGAATACCTGTTTACTGGTTTTACTGAGAATACAGGTGATTTTCAAAAGTGTCAACAATTAAGTTGGTGAGTTCAAAAGCATTTTGTATGAAAAGGGTTTGTAACTGTTTCGCGTAAAATGGTTTTTTATACTTCCAGAAAATCCGATATTTTCTTTAAAAACGAGCTATAAGTCTTATACCCAAGACTAAAAAAATGTATGTATTCCTTTTGTATCTTTTCCTTGTATAATGATGATGTATGTTTCCAGAAAATCCGATATTTTCTTAAATACGAACTGTAGTCTTAAGACCCTAAGACCAGAAATGTAAGTAATGTTGTACCGAAAATCCGATATATGTAGTTTAAGTAAGGCAAAACAGTCGGTAAATAGACCACAACTTTTCTGTAGAAAGCTGATTATTTTAAGCCTATATATATTTTAGTGACCTAACTTGTGTTTTTAGTTTACAAAGTCTTTAGTTCATCCAAATAGTATTTGTTTACTTGTAACCCCCCCCCCCCCCCCCCGCCTTAAAACATAGAAAACTCGAAAATAAGGGCTATGAACTCACTTTGAGTGGATTTCTTAGTGGATAAAAGGATGAAGATGAAGATCCTTAAGCTTAGAACACTTGACGATGGTTGAAGAACACTTGAAGATGGTATTACCCTATAGATTCAAAACGAGGGAAGCGGAGAGAAAATAAGAGAATTTGAGAGAAAGAATGAGTCAAGAGTGTTCCCGAGTTTATTTTTTGGAGTGATTTGGGAAGAAAGGAAAGGAAATCACAACATTCTTTTCTCTCCTAATCTTCCTCCCAAATTGGAGAGATTTAGAGAGAAAATAATCACTGATAAAAAAAATTCATATGATTACCAAACTACCCCCTATATTCACGTACAACATCACAGGAAAAAAGATTGATGCTTCTGTGACAGTGATATAATTGTCCACTTTTAGTTTTCATTTCTTTTCCTTCCAACTCAGGAACACAAAGAAAAATAATTTTCATTTCCCTTCTCTCGAACTCGGAAACAGAAAAATACACTTTACGTTCTTTTCTTTTCATTTCTTTTCTTTTCTTTTCTTTCTAAAAAGAAAGGAGTAGTGGATGCGTTCTTGTGTATTACGGTTTAAAATATTTGAAAATTCAAGAATAATGTGACGTTTCAAGTGAAAAAGATACGAAAAAGTTATTTGCTGATTCCATTAAATTCTAATAGGAATTGTAAATATTCTTTAGTTTGTAATAGTTGATTAAAAAATCCCTTAAAATATTTGTAATTGCTTCTCTAACTTCTTATATTTTTTTATATGGTTAGCTCTTTAAAAAGAAAAATTATAAAGAGAAAGAGAAGGAAAGAGAAAGAGATAAAGATGTTAATGTACTACGTTTTGTATATATAGTTATAACTTTCACCATATACCTTTATAAGATTTCCGATTAACATGAGACATCAATTTCTTGAAAAGATTAATCCTTTAAATATGTCGTCAAAATGACCAGAAAAAGAACAAAACATAAGTGAAAACGAAGTTAGAAGCAATGGCAAAGACCATTATTAAGTATTGTTGTCCAATCATATTTTTTATTTCCGTTACTGGTAACTAAACAAAAACATACATGATTCAACCATTCAAGTATATATATGCAGCCGTTTCAATATATATATATATATATATATATATATATATATATATATATATATATATATATATATATAGAGAGAGAGAGAGAGAGAGAAAGAGAGAGAGAGAGAAGAGAGAGACTTAAGTTCATTTGAGACCACTATATTTTATGAGACATGGAGAAACAATCATACCCACTCATTTAGAAGATAAAAAAAAACATTTTCAAAATACAAAATAATTGAAAATGTTCGAAATTTTTATTTTAAATATTATTTTCGTCATTTATATTTTAAAAAAAATAATATATTAAAAAAGATTAAAAAAATTACCGTTTTTTTTAAATATCTGTGAAATATTCTAATAGAATATTCTAGTATAAAAATTACAACAAAAATGTTTGAATATTCACATATTACATTAGAATATTAGACTACAAATATTCAAACAATTTTAGTAGAATATTAGAATATTCTACAAATTCTGAAAATTTTAGTAGAATATTAGAATATATTTTAACATATCTAACAATTGTAGTAAAATACTAGAATATTCTAACATTCTAAAAATTTCATTTGAAGAATTACAGTGTAATATTCTATTAGAATATTTCACGTACGTTTAAAAAAAACGGTAACTTCTTTTTATGGTTAAATAAAACTATGAAAATAACAATTAAAAAAAGAATTTTGGATTTTCCTTTAATTTTACATTTTAGAATTATTTTTTTTATTTTTTTGATCTTCAAGATGAGTGGTTAGGATCGCGTACTCATTTCTCATAAAATTAGCATGGTTTCAAATGAACATCTCGCTCTCTCTCTCTCTCTCTCCATATATATATATATATATTAAAAAGGATCAGACTTATGAACAGTAATCTACTCAGTCGATTATTGTTCATCGGCTTGTGGCTTTTTTTTTATGTCACATATATTTGGTCATTTCCCCATTGGGTTGTCCAATGAAATAAAGAAGATCAACCAATCAGGTTATTCACGAAACAATTTACGAGGGACTGGAGGAGATCGATAGGAAAGTAGGAAGAAGCGAGAGACGTGGACCGATCGACTGTGATCGTATTGACCACCATCGGCATAGGCGGAGACATCATACTATTTTACTTATCCCGACTACTTGAACCCACCGAAGAATAAGAAAGCAACACGTTGGCCCAAACAGTTACAACGAGCGAATACAACGAACGGATGCACCATCATCTTCCATCCATTTAGGCTTGCAATTGAGTGATATGTTGCTACTTGTCGTGTTGGTTTCAGACCTAAACTTCCCATCTGATGCTTCTGTTTGCTACCCTAGGAACCAAGTACAGTTTTTTATACAAAAAGTGGGTTTACTTATTCTTTACAATTTTCAATTAATGTATCTACGTTTCTTTTATTATTTCAAGGTAAATACAAAAAGTCCCTCGTTTTGAATCTTACTGCGACAAGAATCATTTTGAATCTATAGATTGACCGTCCGTCAATCTATAGATTCAAGTACATTTTTTGAAAATTTGAATCTTACTGCGACAAGAATCATTTTGAATCTATGGATTGACCGTCCGTCAGTTACAGTTTGTTTTTTGAAAATTTGTAAGTTTCTCCCTAAATTCTAATGTGATTATTGGATGTGTTTTGAGTATTTGTTGGTAATTAAGGGTTGACTTTTCTTCGTCTCTCTTTATTTATCGGTGTTCGGTAGTTTGTGAATCGGCGTTATGATTTGGGATTTCTTCCATGCGTCTTTTTATTGTTTGTGAGTTTCATTAAAGAGTATACATCGATTTATTAAAACACTATATGTTAGAAATTTGGGGTACGCGAGTATGCTTGGAATTCTGAGAATGATGAAACACTTTCAAACTGAAGTATTTTTGTGGTACTCCCGAAATCAACAATTAGATAAAACTAAGAAGACGATATTCAATATAACACCCACGTTTCTCACTAGGCATAATTAATAAAAGATGGATTTACGTCGGTCAACAATTGTAATCTTTTATGAATCAATAAAAGAGAATTATATATATATATATATATATATATATATATATATATATATATATATATATGTGTGTGTGTGTGTGTGTGTGTGTGTGTGTGTGCGCGCGCACGCGCGTGTGTGTGTGTGTGTTATGTGTATATAATGCTTGTATAAATGTTAAAAGTTAATAAATAGGACTAAAATGAGCGTTAAAAATAAAAGATTATTTATGACAAATAATCTAGACGAAAGTCGTAGTAATCGTAAAAGCGAGAGTGTGCGTATACAGAACGCCCAAATATGACTTCATATGAGGAAGTTAATATTTTTCAAAAGTTTCGCCTCAGATGTGTCTGCACATAAATCAAAATTAAAATCGGATGATTGATAGGCAAAATAATCTAAATTAGAGTTGAAGATCTTGTAAATACAATTCTATCGATATAAAGACAGTCGAGAACGGAACTTTTATGAAAGAGTTATGATTTTTATACGAAATTTAGCAGTCTAAGCCTTATAAAAATATAAAATTAAAAATAAATTGAGAATTAGAGAACGGAGTCTAAATGAAAGTTGTAGTAATCATCAATAGCTACGCATTGATATAAAAAATGTCAAAAAAGGAGATCACATGAGAAAGATACGATTTTTTGTAAAAAAATTAAATTCTCGTATGCGCGGCGCGTAGACGTGTCGCGCACTTCTAGAAGGTGGGACACGACCCACCAAAATTTCGACACGTATGAGTAGACTATGGGAATGACGTCGCCATAGGGCGTGGCGTACCTTGCCAAAATTTCGTCTATAAAAGGCAGCTTCCAGCCCCTCGTTCGTCATACCTTCTCTGAATTGTATCTCAGTTCCTAAGGCTTTTGAGGTTTCGGAAGATCTTAGTTTAGCAAAGCTCTTGGTCATTATGGAGCCCAACAATTAGAAAGCGTTTGAGTCAAATCTCTGACCGCGACTTTTCCAGTTTTCGCTAAAAACTTTCTAAGATAAGCTACAATTGTAATGCTTCAATTCTAACTTATGTTTAAGTTCATTATCGTTATTATGAACCTATAAACAAGATTTATTAATGATTTCATGTCATAATATTGATTGATCTACATAGAGGAATGATGTCTAAGCTAGATGTAGTGAGACGTTTAAAATGCGATTTCCAAACATTATACTCAGTATACGCAACGAACCCTATCTCCAATATGATCTTCCTTGGTTATTTCTTACTTGATAGATCTTGATGTAGATATTGGGATTAGTGAGGAGTCTAGACTATCATTATTCATAAGGAATATAATACTAAGACTTAGTGATGTCTATACCTAGGTCATATCAAAGGAAAACCTAAGGTGTTAGGCGAAGCTCTGCCCAAATCACAAGTTATCCACTTTAACAAGTGAGCGCATAGTTATTTTCATCCTACAAAAGTCATCCACTTTAACAGAGAGGTGCAATTCTTGGGTCATGTCGTTAACCAATAAGGTAAAATGGTTGATCTATCAAAGATCGAAGTAGTGATGAAGTGGGAACGACCAAAAAGTCCCACTGAGATTCGTAGTTTTCTGGGATTAGATGGATATTACCCAAGGTTTATCCAAGGTTTTTCTTCAATAGTTGCTCCACTGACAACCTTGACCACAAAGGGGCTACCTACACGTGGACTGAGAAGCACGTAGAAGCTTTTGAGAAATTGAAGAAGCAAATGTGCGAAGCACCAATCCTTGCTTTGCCCAATAGAATTGAAGACTTCAAAGTTTATTGTGATGTATCTGAGGTTAGATTAGGTTATGTTCTGACCCAAATAGATAAAGTGATAGCATATGTCTCTTGACAACTAAAAATCCACGAACAAAACTATCACACTCATGATTTGGAGCTGGCAGCAGTGATTTTTCACTAAAGATATGGAGACAGTATCTTTACGACACGAGGTGTAACCTTTTTGCAAATCATAAGAGTCTACGGTTTCTCTTTGTTCAGAAGGAATTAAAAACGAGACAAAGAAGATGGCTATACTTACGCAAGGCTTATTATTTATGAATGCAAGATACTTTACCACCTGGTAAAGTGAATGTTGTAGCTGATGCCTTGAGTAGAAAAATAAACCTATAAAGGAAAAGGACAAGGGCGTTAAAAATTGAAATTGTCTTGACAATCATAGAACATATCAAGAAAGCTCAGAATGATGATTTGTAAGAAGATAACTGAAAAGAAGAATGTATGGGCAAGACATTAGTACTTGGACCAAACAACCAAGGGTTGACGATATTCCAAAACATAATTTGGTTGCCAAATATGGGAGGTATAAGGGATCTTCTCATGGAATAATCTCACAAGACCATGTACTCTATTCATCGTGGTAGCACTAAGATGTATATGATTCAGACACTGGAAGATTTGTTTCAAGCTTGTACTTTGGAGTTTATGGGTAACTGGGATGAGCATCTATCATTGGTTGAATTTTCCTACAACAACAGTTACCATTCGAGCATTAAGATGGCACCATATAAAGCCATGTACAGACAGAAGTGTCGTACGCCGTCTTGTTGGCTTGAAGCTGGAGAGAAGTGATGGGTTATGAGCATAAATATAACCTATGTGTTCATGCAAACCTAATTGCTCATGATCTAAGTTTTTCACTAGTTCAACCTATGTGTTCATGCAAACCTAATTGCTCTTGATCTAAGTTTTTCACTAGTTCAACATGCAAATTGAATACCAAAGCAAAACCCTAAATCTAGCATATATAAATTGAAATCAACATATAATTAGGGTTTAGAAGTTTACCTCACTTGTTATGTAGTAATAACAAGAAACATTGTAGATCCTTGACTCTTGAAAGCTTAGTGCCTCAAATGTGATACCTCTAATGGCTTAAAAACACCACTAGCAAGAGGATGAGAGGAGAGAGAGAGGAGGGAATACTTTAACATTTCGGCTAGGGTTAACAAAAGCAAGCATTGGGCGAAAATCATATGTGGTGGGGTTCTTTATATAGTTGTGGGTTGCTAGGGTTTTCTGGTGGAAACCCTAATTTCCTGCTTACGGCTTAAGCACCCCATGGACCTTATTGAGGAGCCTTGGACGAAACCTATAGGGTCTCCCTATAGTTTTCGTCCACTCCCATCTAAGGAGTCCAATAGCCCAGTTTCACAACTATCAATGATTTGCAAAACAACCCCTGTTCCTTTAATCAGTTCCTTTAATCCCAAAATTAATTCCAAATAATTTCTGATTAAATACTAATTAAATAACATGATTTCTAATTAATATATTATTTTCATAATACATTAATAAATCAATTTATTAATCCAAATAATAAATTCAACCTCTCTCTCCAAAAGTCATCCTGTCAAGTTGCTAGAGTGAAGGCAACCCAAAAGGAGAATGCTACTATCAAATCAAGTACATACCAATTATAGTTATGGGCTTAGACACCTAATCCAACAAGAAGTAATTTATGGGACCTAATATTGTCCATCAAACCATCGAGAAAATGAAAGTAATCGAAAAAAGGATGCTATCAGCTCAAAACCATCAAAAGAGCAACGTAGATAAGAAGCGACAACCAATGACTTTTGAAGTTAGAAACTTGGTATTACTCAAAGTCTCTCTATGGAAAGGACTTGTCAGATTTGGAAAGCGAGGGAAGATGAGTCAGAGGTTCATTGTACCATTAAAAGTGCTTTAGAGAATTGGAAACCAATCTTACAAGCTAGAGTTTCCATGGGAACTAGAAGGTATTCATAACACATTTCATGTTTGTTACTTGAAGAAGTTCACGGGAGAAGTTCCCAACGTGATTCCACTTTTGGAGATGAGAATCGATGAAAACAAGAGGTTGATTGAAAGTGACATTAGGAGTCGCTATCCACATCTATTTGTTGATGCATGATTCCGGACAGAATCATCCTAAGGGGAGATAATTTTAACCTTTGTGTTTCTCGCTAGACATAATTAAAGAAAATATGTATTCATGTCGGTCAACAATCGTAATCTTTTATGAATCAACAAAAGAGAATTATTTGTATATATATATATATATATATATATATATATATATGTGTGTGTGTGTGTGTGTGTGTGTGAGTGTGTGTGTGTGTTATATGTATATAATGCTTGTATAAAACATATTTTAAAAGTTAATAAATATGACTAAAATGAGCGTCAAAAATAAAAGATTATGTAGGACAAATAATCTAAAAAAAGTTGTAGTGATCGTAAATGTAGGAGCGTATATATAGAGAACCCCCAAATCTGACTTCATATGAGGAACGTATGATTTTTCAAAAGTTTCGGCGCATCTGTGTCAACATAGATATCGAAATTAAAATCAAATGATTGTTAGGCAAAATAATCTAAAAGAGAGTTAAGGATATTATAAATACAATTCCATCAATATAAGGACAATCGACAACAAAATTCATATGAAAAAGAGTTATGATTTTTATATGGAATTTAGCAGTCTAAGACTTATAAAAATATAGAATTAAAAATAAAGTGAGAATTAGCCAACGGAGTCTAACGAAATTTGAAGTACTTGTCTATAGCTACTCGTGGATATATCGGACGTCAAAAACGGAGCTTGTATGAGAAAGATACGGTTTTTAGAAAAAAGAATTAAATTCTCGTACGCGCAGCACGCATATACGGTGCGCGCTTCTAGAAGGAGAGACGTGGCCCACCCGAATTTTGACATGTGTCGGCAGACTACGAGAATGACGTCGCAATAGGGCGTAGCACGCCTTTGTAGGGAGCGGTGCACCTTGCCAAAATTTTGTCTATAAAAGGCATTTTCCAGCCCCTCATTCCTCATACCTCCTCTGAATTCTCTCTCAGTTTCGTAGGCTTTTGAGGGTTGAAAGATCTTCGTTTAGCGAAGCTCTAGGGCATCAGGGAGCCCAACAATTAGAAAGCTTTCAGTTTGAATTTCTGCCCGTGACTTTCCCAGTTTTAAAAGGTTTGTTCATTAAGCTACATTTCTTATGCTTTAAGTGTATCTTATGTTTAAGTTCATTATCATTATTATGAACCTATAAACAAGATTTATCAGTGATTCCATGTCATAATACTGATTGATCTACTTACATGAGTGATGTCTAGACTAGATCTAGTGAGGTGTTTAAAGTGGAATTTCCAAACGGTATACTTTGTACACCAAACAAACCCTACCATAAATATGATTTTACCTGGTTATTCCTTACCTAATAGATCTTGATGTAGACATTGCGATTAGTGAGGAATCTAAACTATCAATAGACTCAAGTAATATAAGACTAAGACTTAGTGATGTGAAGTATTTAGATAATCAAATGTTATATGTGTATATTATCTGTGATTAAGATATTTTTTGTTAGATGAATCAATATGAGATTTGTAACGCTTGGTCCAGGTATTATTCATTACTCAAAAATATTGGACTTTTTGTGGGAACTCGACGAGTTGGGAAGCTCCAACTCGTCGTGTTGAGAATTTTGTGTCTGCGGGTTTTCTTGATTCAACTCGACGATTCGGGGAGTCTCAACTCAAAGAGTTTGGCGGCTGTGAAGGAAACCCTAATTTTAGAAATTGGCACCCTATTCAAAGACCTTAACCCTCTTGGTTGGCCTCTTTACTAGCCTCCTTGTCCAAAAAACCCTAATTTTGTGTGTTATCATTTAAGGTTGAGTGTGTGAGCTTGGAGAGTGGGTTTTTGGTGTTCTTTGGATGGGGCTTGAAAATTGAAGGTGCTTGGTTTGGAAGGAAGGCTTTGGATTCAGAAACTCTCCATTTGTTGCAGTTCTTTTGAGGTATAAAGTCGAAATCTTGTTCATCTATTGCTTAGATCTCTTCCTTGGAAGTTTATTGTCATATTTGACTTATTTTTTGGATTGTTCATGGCGTTGAGCATTTCATGGGGTTATCACTTTAGATCTGGACGTTTGATGGTCTCTCTTGACTTAAAGTTGCAAAATTTATTGGATTTAAGGCCTCGTCCATGCATTAAGTTCTCCATTAAGCCTTGTATGAGTTCTAGAGCTTCGTTTGGCATGCATGAACATAAAGTTGGCAATTTTACATGGTATTCCAGCCCTAGAGGACCAGATCTGTATCTTGAAGCATAAAATTCGGTGAAAAAGGGTTGAATCTGTTAAGAGGTGGGTCAACTCGGCGAGTTGGCTCGGTTTTTCCTGATATTTTAGAATAATAGAGGGACTCGACGAGTTGACTTGGTTTTTCCTGATCTGTGTTGTTTGATGGAGAAACTTGACGAGTTAAAGGACAACTCGGCGAGTTAGGACAACTCAGCGAGTTGGGTCAACTTGGACCGTTGACTTTGACTTTGACTTATGTATTTAAGCAAGTTGTTATAAGGGGTAATTTTGGTAATCTAAATTGTAACCAAGGGAAGTATGGGCTTAGGGTAAGATCCATATAAGATTGGGCCCAATTTGGAAAATTGGGCCATTAGTGGGCTTTGATGGACCTAGTAGTTTCTGGCATTTTGGGCTTGAGTTGTTAATGAGTCATCGGGATACAAAGTGTTTGGATTAGAAAGAATGGTTGGACCTTAAGGCAGGGCCATGTAAGGAGTTGGGTCATGTAAAATTGGGCCATTAGTTGATTAGTGGGCTTTTAGGCATTTCAGATTGTAGTTTGGATCTTGGGCTTGGTCAAGGTTAGGTTGGGGGTAAAATGGTCCTTTTACCCCAGGTATGGAGTTGTGGTTATGGATTGGGGCCCAATTGTTAATTGGGTGTATTTTTGATACTGCTAGTTCAGGAAGCTATCAGGGCAGCAGCTAGGGATTCTTTCAGTGAGCTTCGGCAGTGCGAGGAAGACCCCGAGGGTAGCCCGTTATGTGGTATGATAGTTATGTGGTATGATAGTTTTTCTATAATATGTGGTATGCTATTTGTCTATGTGATACTTGCATGGAAGACCCCGGGGGTAGCCCGTGGTACTTGGATATCAGACCATGGGGGAGCCCATGGCATTCCAGGTAAAGACCATGGAGGGAGCCCATGGCATTCCATATCAAGACCATGCGGAGAGCCCATGTCAGCTATATGTATGTTGCATGATATTCTGTGGTTGTATGGTTATGGTATTTTGGGGAACTCACTAAGCTTTGTGATTACAGTTTTCAATTTATGTTTCAGGTACTCCAGTTTTCAAATGAAAGAGCTCGGGACGATTTCATGGCACACACCACATGTTTTCCGCATTCTGTGAATTACTCTGATTTGATAATGTTTTTGCTAACTCTTGGTTACCTTGGTTTCATGAGAAAAAAATGTATTAACGATTTATTAATCAAAAATAAAAATTTTTTATCATGATTTTTGGGGTGTTACAAGATTATTTTTATTTAACAGTATATGTATTTTCATACTTATAATATATTAGGTAGCGATGGGTGATGAGAGATGAAAAATAATGAGGAGAGACCATGACCTTACTAGCGATGTGCGATGTAGTCATCTAACAGAATATATATGACAACCACAGACTATTCTAGGAAGTCAAGTGAAACACTGGCAGGTTTGCAACCTGTAGGTGATGAGCTACATGTTCATGCGATGTACTTTATTTCCCCCATGGTTGCCTTATTGCTACAGAATCCAAGAAGCAATATTTTCTACCTATTGCTTGCGATGGTCCTTAGGACGGTCCTTAGAGATGAATATATAAGAAAACAAGAATGAGTAATCGGTTTAATTGTTTGATGTGAAATATAGAATTAAACAAGTTAATTATATTATTGTGGGTTGAAAAAACTATGTATTCACTAGGCCTTCCAGCCTGACCCACTCAGTTTCTTTGTATCACAGGTAATGGTATGAAGGTACACGGATAGAAATGTGTGTATCTAATGGGAGATTCGAGGAAATGTAGGCCATTAGTATAATAAGATGTCGTAAGGCCTATTAATACAATTTTATGCTTAAGTTTTGTATCAGTTATGACATCCGAATTTTTTATATATATAAACAAAAAAATTCTATGGAAATACTTTATTTAAATATTTTGGGAACAAATTTCACAATAAAAGTATACTCTGAATTAAATTAGCATAAGTAAAAAGTTTTTTTTGGGTCGTGAAAATGGGGATGTCACATTCAAGAACAAAGAATGAGATGTTATGACTTTCGTGTGTACCAGTAAAAACGAGAATGACCAAAATATAAAAGATAACTCCTTTGTCCTAAAACTGCTTGTCTGAATAACTGCCAAAAACTACCACAAGACATTTTTTTCAACCATCACAAACAATAATAAAACTGGATTTTACACAAGGGTCAAAAACGGGTGATGTGAGAACAAGATCGATGCGTAGGGACAAGGTTTGAAAACTCAAACCTTGAGTGAATGCTTAAGATCAATGTCTGCTTGCTAAAAGATGTTCAAGTCAAGGCTGGAAAGACCAGTCAAGTCTTAGATAATATGTTCAACAAATGATCAAGTCATTAAATGAAGAATAATAGTAAATGATCAAGGTAAAGCTAATAAATGAAGAACAAGAAGAATGTTTTGAATATACTTAGAGAAAATGCCAAAAGTGAGTGAAAGATCCGTGGTTGACATGTATTGAATGCTCCTATATATAGGAGTGAATGTTACAGCGAATTAACCCAAGTGTTTACATAGGACCGGACAAAAGAGATAAATCTGACATTCTGATTGTCCAAATACAACTATAGACTAAGTCCTATGAAACGTTACATCAATAACAAGACAAATGTAATAAATGCACAAAAGACAAAACATGGATGTTCCGGATCAATATACATTCCGGACATGATGGACAGCTCTGGAATGCCTTCATTCTTCTCATCTTCTTACTTGGTCCGGACAGGTTCCGGACCACTCTTCACTTCGGAAATTACACACTTCGGAATAAGGAGTTAGGATTGCTAGAGGTTCACTTTTAGGTTCCAACAATCTCCCCCTAAGTGAACTTAGCAATCCAGCAAGCTTAGTTCATTTCTTCCTTGATGAAGGTGTAGGCTCTGAACAACCATTCTCGCACCGCAATGTACCACGCCAGTTGACTTACAAACTTTGCCTTGACCTGTTCCGGAGCATCAGACTTGGACGCCCGGGATATGAACTTCTTCAGAGCTTTGGTCGGAACTAGGTGTTTGTCAAGGACTCAGAAGAAGTCCTTCTTGTTTGTTCTTCTGGTGGTGTAGAAAAACCCTAGAACCGGTTCTTCAATGGGACCATCTGCAAGAATTTCAGATTCCGGAAGAACAAAGTCGATCTTGGCAACGAATTGTTCTGTTCCGTACAGATGTGCAAGCTCGTAGTCACATCGGCAGAACTCAGCAGCATAATCTTTTAAAAAGCTGAGAGTTGCGTGGTAAGCACCCATACTGATGTCATCCTTTTGATTTTCTCTGAAGTAAGCAGCTAAGGTGAGGATGTCGTTCGGATTCATTGACGGAAAATCCGCATCAGTAACGGTTCGGGAGTTGGCTTGTTCCGGAGGAGGTGGAAACGGAATAAGGGACAGTTCAGCTCAAATTTCACCAATATTTTTCTTCCGAAGCCTTGAACTTTGGTTATCCTCTTCCTTGTCCACGCTTCCTTGAAGGGTTGAGCGTTCTTAGCATAGAAGGTTTTGAGCCTTTCTCGCTCTGTCCGGATGATCACTTCCGGATTGTCAGTTGGGTGAAGAGGAGCAAATTTGTTGTAGAATTTGCTGTAAGGAGAGAGAGGAAGATCCAGCTGATCGGCGTCATTTGAGGGAAGTTCGTAGTATAGGCACGAAAATATTTCCTGAGCCTTGAGAATGCCTTCACGGAAGAGAGGAGAGATGCCACGCATCGGATCAGGATTGTCTTTCAGCGCTTGGATCCGGATGCTGTCCTCTAGTGCCTGATTTATTTCCTCCTGAGACCATCCATGTTTTTTCTTGGGAGGAGGTCCAGAGTGAAAGGCTTGTTGTTCGGAGGTCATTGGTTTCTTCCCTTTGTCTCTTTGAAGTGCAGCTATGGCAAGCTTCATATTTTCATTGATCGAAAATTCCGGAGTGGGATTTGGAAGTGGTTCTTCCGGAATATCATCAGGGATCTGGAGGAGAGATCCCTGGTCGATTGGAGCGATTTTGGGTTTCGGGATGGGAGGCTGTACTGAAGGAGTGACTCAGAAGGCTTGAGCGGTCAGGAATGATTTTGCCTTAGCCATTTTAACATCCGTTTCAAAAGCGTCCGGAAGAGAGGATGGCCAGGAGACTGCGGACCATATCCTCTTTTGTTCTTCAGTCATTTCCTTCGGAATGGAAAACTTGGAAGCTTGAAGACCAAGAACTCCTTTAGGAGCTTCATCCGGAACATATTCATCTTTATCTTCACTTTCTTCTCCTTCAGTGATCCCAAGAATTCCAGAGACGATTTGAACGTCTTCATCTTCGGAATCCAGATCTTCATCCCGGAGTGCAAATTCCGAGGCGGGTTTCCATGGTTTGCTTGGGCCTTCTCCCCCTCTTGCATCGGTGGACTTCGGAACTGGTGCAAGCTGCAGAGTCTCATTCAGATCATCGAATTTGGAGAAGACTTTATGAAGGCCTGTGGTTAGTTGGAGAGTAAGAGTATCGTAAGCTTCGGCAGTGGGGGCTTGATCAGAGAGATGTTTGAAGGTGCTGCTGAGGATAGAAATCATCTCATCAAACTTCCGGTTCAGAACATCAACAATGTTCCAAGTTGAGCGAAGAAGTTTGATGAGGACTTGTTGAATAATCATGTTCATCTCATCCTTCTTCCGAATCTCCTTCTTTAGCCATTGAATCTGCTTCTCATGACGAACGTGGGTCTTCTTAATTAGGTCGTTGGTAGCAGACACCAGATCATCATGAACCTTGACCATGGAAGTGATGGTGTTGAGATAGTGATCCACCAAGATGTCATATTTGGTGTCAACTTCCTCGATTGTGCGCTTGAGCCGAAGGGAGATCAGCTGATCGAGTTGAGCTTCCCGTTCTGCAGCAAAAGGTCCGGACTGCTGGGACAGTGAATGAAGTATGGCATCAAGTTTGGCATCAAGTCCAGAGACTTTCTGATCCAATTTAGAATTAAGCTCTGTTATGGATGCTTCCACGGATGACACTTTATGCATGGTGTCGGATACATTGGTGCGGATTTCCAGGAGAGCGACGGGGTCAACGTAGTCACCAGCAGAGGATTCCGAATCGGAATGAGAGTGTTGCGGAGGAGATTGGTTAAAGGAAGGATTGGTGGAAGGATCCGGTTTTGTTGTAGCATCATCTTCGTGAAGTTTGGAGTTTGAACCTCCGTCCGGAGTGATTGAGGAAGAGGATCCGAAGTCATAAGCAGACTTGGATACGGATGCCTTTGATTGATAGTGAACTGAAGTCATGAGATGTGCGTCCGGAATGGTTTCTTCAGAGATCTCTTCTTCCGGATCGGTATGGAAGACGCTTTGATGAGTTGTGATGGGAGGCAGTTCCAAAGTGAGCTCATATATAGCATCGGCGTCGGTGGGAGGAACATAGGGCAAGTTGCTTTGGATGGCCCTGTTCCTCATGGAAATAAGTGTGGATTCCACTTGAGCTCGAGTGAGATTCGGACGTCTGGATGCTGCCCTGTTGACAAAATATTCCTATTGGGGATCGTTAACACCTAGTCGTCCTGTACGCCTTCCGGGTATCAGACCAATTGAGGCTTCCGGAGGCGGAGAGACTGCTCTTTCTCCGGAAAGCTTGGTGTCCGGAACAGTGGTTCCGGAGTGTGTGCGTGTTGAAGAAACAATCGGAATATCAAAAGTGACTCGTGGGTGTGTTCCAGGGGGCTGCAAGGAACTATGTTAAACTCCGGCATAATCCTTTTGGGAGGACGAGGGTGGATTATATGGAGACTCCCCGTGAGTGTGTGTGTGTGTGTGCTTTTGAAACATCGAGGGGTACCTTAGATGAGTGGGTAGGTGGGGTGTGCGGACGGCCAGAATCAGCCGGAATGTCATGGGTGCCCTCCTGTTGAGAGGGGGCACTGACTTTGGCTTTCTTTTTGGTTTTAGGCTTTGTGGGAGAAGCCTTTCTCTTGGCTGTTTTCTTGATCTTGGGTCCGGACGTGGTAGGATTGGCCTCTTCCGAGATGGGCTCAAAAGAGATAGGGTCATGTTGTGTTGGATCAAACACAACCGAGGTCTCGAGATGTTGTTTAAGGTATACAGAATCGGAAGGAATAAGGGCCAATGTGTGGTCCGGAAGTCGTCTGACCGGACCAAATGAGGATTGGTCCGGAATCCTATAAGCCTTTACAAGTTTAAAAGTAACACATACCTCCAGAGGAATGGTGTTGACTAGAAGCAGTTCCGAAAGCTCCTTGAACAATTGTTGGAGCGTCAGTGCCCAGAACCCAGGGCTTGAAATTTCATTCGGCTTCCTCTTAGTAGAAAACTTGCAAAAGTCTTGCCACAAGACTTCCAGAAGATCAACGACAGTCTCGCGTCCGGAGTAGATGCTGAAGACGACATTGAGCCAGTCCTTGCTTAAGGTGTCCGTTCCTCCATGCTTTCCAGACAGCCCTCTGAGGATAAGGTGCATCAGTACAGTCCATAGTCCGGACACAGTAGACTTCTTGAAATCTTTGGCTTTGTAGTCTTGAGTGTACCCGATGTAGTTGAGGAACGTCTGAAACTCTTCAGTCGTTGGTTCAACGACTTTGAAACCCCTTGGGTTAGCCTTGACATCAATCGCCTTGAGGAAGGTCGATTTGTAGATTGGAACAATTCTGTCTCCAATGATTGTGGTTTCGAGAGCACCATCAACGAATCTGATACTGGAGAAAGCTCGATGAAGGTGATGAAGTGGCAGTGGAGGTTCAGGGATTTTGGTGAGGGGAACTGAGATGGGGTGATTTGCGATGAACTCGATCATCACTCTTATCGATTCATCATAGTCCAGTGGGTTGAGAGAGAAAAATTGGGTAGTATCTCTCAGGAATGGTTCTTCATCGGCAGAGGAGGAGGAACATTTTGAGCCTTTGGAAGATTTCTTCTTTGCAATCGACTTCTTTAGAATTGGTGCAGTTTGAGTGTAACGCCCGTGTTTCTGGGCTAGGCATTAATGTTGATGTAATAGTCTAGGTTAACCTTTGTAACTCATTTTGAAATAATAAGGATGTATTATTTGAGTATTATGTGTTTTATGCTTAATTATGTGGCTTAATTGAACTAAGAATAAAAATAAGCGTCAAAATGAAATTTAGATAAACCCGATATCTATTAAGGATGTGTTAGTGGTCGTGACGAGGTTTCCGAATATATAAAGAATGTCGAAATCTGAGTTATAACGAAAAAGTTATGACCTGTCGAAGTTTCGCGACAGAACCGGCACGACGCTGAATGATGTAAAATATGAATTTAAGATAGAGGGAGATCTAGCCTTAGTCATCTAAACGAAAGTCGTAGAGTTCGTTAAACCGAGAGCGTGCATAAAAAGAACGTCTAAATCTGACTTCGTATGAGGAAGTTATGATTTTTCGAAGTTTCGACTTAGCGGTATGCAGCCCGAAGTTCGAATATGAGATCGAGCGATATTTAGCCAAAACAATCTAAATGAAAATTGAAGATCTCGTCGATAGTAGTCCAACGGTGAAAAGACAGACGAAAACGGACTTCAGATGAAGGAGTTATGAATTTATAACGGTGTTTTCTTGTCCCGGCCTACTAAAAATAATATAATAATAATATAATAAAAATAAAGTCAAAATTAGCCGACGGAGTCTAAACGAGAGTTGTAGAGAATAGTCTCACCTACACGTCGATATAAAGAACGTCGAAAACGGAGCTCGTATGAGAAAGTTATGAATTTCTGAAGTTCGGGGTGCGAACCCCGATACTGTGTCAGAGTTCACGACGTGAATACAGTGTTCACGACGTGAACTCAGTGATTTGACCTTTCAGAGCCTGTCAGACGCAACCTATGATGATGCATGCAGTGACGACTAAGTTCACGACGTGAGAACTTAAAATTCACGACGTGAGAGCTGAAAAATGGCCCTATAAATAGAATTCAAGGGTCAGTCGATTTTGGTTGCTCCTCCCTTACTCTCTCACTCCCGATACCCTCTCTAAGCCCTATTTTAACCCCCAGAAGCCCCGGTATCATCCCGAGACCCGAAGCGAGTCCCGAAGCCCGAAGATCCCGAGAAGAAAAGAGTTTCCGAGTCGAAGCTCTGCTTGCGAGAAGCTCGGTGTGTGAAGACCTTCTAGTATCATAGAAGAACTTCTACTCTTAGAGTCGTAGTGCTGTCCGATCATCTTCTGATCAAGTGAGTGTATATTCATTTTCTTCTAACACATAGATATGAAGTATTCTTTATAAATATGTGCTATGTGTATATATTGTTTGGTTATTTGAACTAGTTATTGAATGGATGTTTGTACAGGTTTTAAGCTGTATATAAATGTATATATTTTATCTACTAATATGTTGGCTAGAACATGGGTAGACAGTTGGTGTGTGATAAAATAAAATGATGAGAGGCCTCGATGTTGTTGTTGATCTAGTCATCTAGCGGAGTATGGATGACGACCACGGACTCTTTCTAGACAGTCTAGTGGAACGCTAGCAGGCTCATAACCTGTAGGTGTTGTGAACGATGTGTTCACCGGTGTACTCTATCCCCCTCATGGTTGCCTTTAGGACATCTATTGTTGAGGAAACCCCTTGCAGTAATGTCCGTCCCGATGAAAAATCCTAGATTAGGTCCCTTGAGATAGATGTTGTTTTAGGGACGTAAAGTGAGGATAACGGGAATGGGTAATCGGGTTATTGTTGGTTGGTGAAATTAAATATAATTATTTATTGTGGGTTGAAAACCTTATATGCTCACCAGGCTCCCAAGCCTGACCCACTCAGTTTTGTTGTATTACAGGTAGTGGCGCAAGAGCATAAGTTGGATGACTTATCAAGATCTTTTGATATTACACCAGTTGTTATATGTAATTGTTGTATGGTCTATCTTTTGTTGTTTATGCTTTTGGTCTGTTTATCGGAACATGACATCCCGAATATTGTTAGATAATGAAAATGCATCTCTTGATGAAATGCTTTGATAAACTTTATTTTATCATATTTTGTTTTGAGAACAAATTCCACAGCTCTTTTAAATCAATGGATTTACTCTGAAATTATTTTAAAAGCATAAATTAAAACGGTCTTTTCTGGCCGTGATTTTGGGGATGTCACATTGAGTGTGTTCTTGAGAAGACGCCATTGTTGCAGGTTATGAGTTCTTGAAGAACACGAAGAACAGTTGAGAGAATTTGGGAGATTGGGGGTTTTGAGAGCGTAAAGAGGTAAAAGGGGGTTTAAATGGGTATTTATAGGTAAGGGAAATGGGTCGGGTCAGAAAAGTAATGATGAGGATCCGAAATCGAAATGGGTCGCATTTAATGTTTAGAAACGTTGATTTGACTGAGGAGGTGAAAGGTAAGGTAACTTGTGGCTAAAAATGGAGAAATCAACCGGCGATTCGATGGCTATTTTTATGGGGGCGTGCAATCGTGTCACGCAAATCAAGGAGGATAGGATAAGGATCTACCTAGAGAGTATCCGTTGAGAAAAACGTCTCACCTTATTGTCCTTTGGTATTCCGGATGAGCTGTTCCGGACGGAGTATGATCCGGAGGGTAAAGAGTTGTGTTCCGGAACATACTTGATTTGAAAAGAGGTCTGGAATGCGAAGATAATCCGGAGTGAGTTTTGAATCAGGAGCAAAAATTTAGTTTGTTTGAAAATTTCAGATCAGATGCTCAGTTTGTTTTCGAAAATACCAGAATGATGATTTTGAAGAAATTCCATAGTAAATTTGAAAATGGTTTCGGAACATAATTGTGAAAGCCTTCCGGAGAGAGAGTTAAGGATTCCGGAGCAAAATTTGTAAAACATTTCGGAGCAAGTTTTGAGATTCCGGAGCAAGTTTTGAAATTCCGGAGCGCTTTTTGAAATCCCAGAGCAAATTTTGAAATTCCGGAGCGCTTTTTGAAATTCTGGAGCAAGTTTTGAAATTCCGGAGCAAATTTTGAAATTCCGGTGCAAGTTTTGAAATTGCGGAGCGCTTAATGTAATACCTTCTCCAGAGTGGAATTCCGGATGCAATCATGACGTATATTCCGAGATGACGATTCTAGCACTATGACAATGTGGACTTAAAATAGCAAACAATCAGGATGAACTGTACAGCTTAAAAAATCAAGTGAAGGTCAGAAACAAAGATAAGTAAAACAATCCTAAGTATTCCGAGAGAAAGTAGTTCCGAGATGAAAAGATTGTGAGATCGGAACTAGATTTCTTTCAAATACGTCTATCAAAGAGAATAAGTCTCTTGAAAGAACTGAGGATCCGGTATCATCATACCCATCTTGTTCAGAAAACCATTGAATTTGGTTTCGTCTAATGCCTTGGTAAAGACATCAGCAATCTCATCGTCAGATGGAACAAAAATGAGTTCAATGTAACCATTAAGTACATGATCTTTTATGAAATGGTACCTTATATCGATGTGCTTGGTCATAGAGTGTTGAATTGGATTGTGAGAAATCGCAATAGCACTTTGAGAGTCACAATAGATAGGAATGCGTTGAAAGCGGTAACGATAATCCAAAAGTTGAGATTTCATCCATAGAACCTGAGATGTACAGCTGGCAGCAGCAATGTATTCAGCTTCGGCTGTAGAGAGTGCAATGCAGTTCTGTTTCTTGGATGACCAACTGACCAAACGACCACCTAAGAATTGACAGCCACCTGAAGTGCTTTTTCTATCGAGTTGAAGACCACCATAGTTTGAATCTGAGTAGGCTTGAAGTAGGAAGCTCTCATTTGCTGGATACCAGATTCCGAGGCTCTTTGTACCTTTAAGGTATTGGAATATTTGTTTCACAACCAAAATATGAGACATCTTTGGGTTGACTTGAAATCTGGCACATAGACATGTTGAAAACATGATATCCGGACGACTTGCTGTGAGATAGAGTAATGATCCAATCATTATGCGATACTTCTTTTCATCAACAGAAACACCCGAAGGGTCGGAAAAAATCTTGTGTCCGAAGCCCATTGGTACCTTGGCGGAGGCACAGGTGTCCATTGAGTATTTCTTGAGGAGTTCTGAAATGTACTTCTCTTGGTGAATGAAGATTCATCTGTTAGTCTGTTTGACTTGGAGGCCAACAAAGAAGCTTAACTCCAGATTCATGCTCATTTGGAATCGACTGATCATAATTTTAGCAAAGTCAGCAACCATAGATGAATCTGTAGATCCAAAAATGATGTCGTCCACATAAATTTATACCAGCATGAGATGCTTTCCATTTGATCTTTGGAATAGAGTGGGATCTAGAATTCCTCTTTGAAAATCGGAGCGTTTGAGAAAGTCAGTGAGGGTCTCGTACCATGCGCGAGGAGCTTGTTTGAGGCCATAGACTTCCTATCGGAGTTTATAGCAGTGATTCGGAAATGCAAGATTGATGAATCCCGGAGGCTGTTGAAGATATACTTCGGTGTTAAGTTCACCATTAAGAAAAGCACTTTTAACATCCATTTGGTAAACTTTGAAGCCTTTGTGAGCAACATAAGCAAGGAAGATTCTGATAGCTTCAAGTCGTGCAATAGGAGCAAAGGTCTCGTCGTAGTCGAGCCCTTCAATTTGAGTGAAACCTTTGGCCACCAGTCTTGCCTTATTTCGGATGATAACTCATGCATCGTCTAGCTTGTTGCGAAATACCCATCTCGTACCAACAATGGGATGATTATGAGGAGGAGGCACGAGAGTCCAGACTTCATTTTGGTCAAATTCTGCCAGTTCTTCTTGCATGGCTGTAATCCAATCAACATGCTCTAATGCTTTCTTGATGGATTTAGGTTCAACCATGGATATGAATGCTGAAAAATGACATTCATTTAGGATGTTTGTAGCAGAGCGAGTCTGTACACCAGCATTAGGGTTACCGATTACTTGGTTCGGAGGATGATCCTTCGTCCAAACATGTAATCGTGGGAGTTCTTGTGCGGCCGTCGATCCTACAGCAACAGTGGAATTGATTTGCTCCCCCTGAATGATTTGAATATTGGGATGATGCTCCCCCTGAACTTCTGAACCAGAGAGGTTGACATCATCATCAGAAGGGAATTCAAAGAAATTTTTGTTTTCATCAATGTTGAGAGGATTGGAGTCATCGAAATCAGCAGCTGCATCTTGGAAGCCATCCACATTTGATTCAAGAGGGGGATTGGCATTATTCTCCCCCTCAACCTGAGAAGGTTGAAACAGTTCAGAATGAAATGGTGGGAGGCTTGGGATCGGACCAAAGATATTTTGAGAGACTTGAGCTTCCGAAGGAGGAATTGGAATGAGAGTTGGTCTTGATCGAGATTCCGAATCAAGAGCGGTTTCGGAAGGACCAAAGAGAGTTTCAAAGTCAACCTCAAGAATTGTTTGAGGGTTCGGACATCCTGGCGGAAGAGCATCGGACTCCATAATGTGAGTTGTAATGTGAGTGGGGCCAGAATCCGAACGAAGTTGTCATCGAAAGTAATGTCAAAGCTTTCTTCGAGAACACGAGTTCTCCGGTTAAGAACTCTGTAAGCTTTCGATTTGGTGGAGTACCCAAGGAAGATGGTTTCATCAGCTTTAGGTTGGAACTTGGTAAGCTGATCACGGTTGTTCTTGATGAAGCATCTGCATCCGAAAACATGCAAAAATGAGATTGTTGGCTTTCGACTATTCATTGCTTCGTACGGTGTCATGTTGAGTCGTCGATTGACGATACTCCGATTTTGAGTGAAGCAAGAAGTTGATACAGCTTCAGCCCAAAGATAAAGTGGTAAATTTACGAAGTTCAGCATGGATCGAGAACCTTCAACGAGAGTTCTATTGCGTCTTTCAACTACACCGTTTTGTTGTGGAGTATAGGGAGCTGAGAAGTTGTGGTCGATTCCTTTTTCTGTGATAAATTTCTCAATGGTGGAATTAACAAATTCCGATCCATTATCAGTTCGGATTCTCCTAACCAGGAGCTTGATAAGAACTTCTATTCCTTTGATAAAATTGATGAGCTCAGAGGCTATTTCAGATTTCAGCCTTAGGAAGAAGACCCAAGTGAACCTTGTAAAATCATCAACAATCACAAGAATGTATTTCTTATGATGAACACTTTCTACAATGGATGGTCCACAAAGATCAATGTGAAGAAGCTCCAATGGTTCTGAAATGGACTTTTCGATGATAACAGGATGACCCTTCTTCTATTGCTTACCACACTCACAAGCAGCACATAAATGATCATTTTCGAATTTGAGAAGAGGTAAACCTCTTACCATTTCGCCAGACACAAGATCATTCATGTACCGAAAGTTCAGATGAGCGAGCCTTCGGTGCCATAACAAACTAATGTCAGGAACAGCTTTGGAGAGAAGGCAGAGTTGCGGTTTGCCAATAATCATGTTGATGGCAAGCGGGTACATGTTCTTTTTGCGAAGCGACTTTATTAAACACTCTTTCCGGTCTTCAGTCATTACATAGCTATATTTTTTGCAAAATTCCACACGACGATTTGAATCAGTGAGCTGAGCAACACTTATCAAATTATGTTTCAAATCAGCTACATAAACCACATGTGAAACAGAGAAGTTTCCATTGGCGAGAGTCCCATAACCACGAACTTGAGATTTGGAGTTGTTGCCATATGTCACGTAGCCAGCATTTGGAGAAAGCTTTAAATCTAGCAGAAAATCTTTCTTCCCCGCATGTGCATGGAGAAAGCACTATCAATATACCATATTGTTTCTTGCTCCGAAGCACAAAGTGCCTGCAAAATTAGTGAGTAACGGAGTTTTTAGGCTCCGAATTAGATTTTGGGACGTAGGCACGAGCTTTGGACTTTGATTGTGACTTAGGAACAACTTTGTGTTTCTGAGTGGTATTCTTTGAGATCTTTGGAAACAGACAGAAGGCTAATGTCTTTTCGTCTATCCAGTAGTCATATTCAATGACTTGAGGGTTCCGAATTGACTTCTTCGGACCTTTGACATCCGGAGGGTTGGTAACTTTTGTCACCTCCGGAATTGGTGTTTCATTGACAGGAGTTTTGACTTTCCACACAAGATTTCTCATTAAAGATTTCGAAAAAGTTCTTTTGTTTGCACCAATGGATTTGTTTGGTGCCACATTGTTTTTTTACAATTTGGGTTTAAAAATTGTGCCGTCAGATTTTGCAATAAAAACAGATGAAACAGTTCGAGGTTCCGGTGAAGTATTTCGGATGGTTTTGGCAGTGACATGAGCTTTAGACTAAGTAGAGCTAATGACTTTCTGAGGATCTACATAAGCAAGAGGTTCGGAAGGTCTTTTGAGGATCCTAGTAGGGACAAACGAGTTTTGACTACGAGTTGGTGCCATACAACTTTGGGATGAGCTTGATTTAGAGTTGGCAAGGAACCTGGAATTTTGTCTAGTCATAACTTCCTTTTTGTCAGCATTTCGAGCTTCTATTTTGGGATCTACAATATCCTTCCTATTAAACATTGGTTTTCTCTTAGGATGAGGTGAGGATTTCGAGGTTTGTCCTTCGGATGGATTCCTAAACTCAGGAGTAATGGGAACCAATTTAGCTTTTGAAATTACTAAGGAATCCGATTCGCATGAATCAGAGGACACACAACTTGAGACTTCAACTTTATCATCTAAGGATGCCTATACAAACTCAGAGGCAGTGGTGTCAGTTGTCTCCGGAATAATTTCCTCAATCACACAATTGTTTACATGATTACTTTTAGGAACATAATCTACACAATTTGGAAGACTATAATGAAATTCCGTGGTCCGATTCAGGTCCAGTTTTATCAGAGGCGGAAGAGGCGTGGAATCAGGACACTTGACAACTATTGGTTTAAACTCAGGAATTAGGGACTCAAAATGGTTTGTAGTCTCCGGAAGTGGTGACAAGGGAGAAACAGGGGTGTCCGAATGTTTAATGTTCAAAACTTCTCCCATGAATGTCAAATTTTGTAACTCCTTCAGGGGACTAGCAATTGGTTTCATAAACTCGCTTCCGAGACCAGGTGCTTTGGACCATGGATGACGAAAATTATGAGTCATCCGAATGTCCGCTTCAAGCATGTCTACAGAGTTAAGCAAAGCATCTATCTTAGCATTAAGACGTTTGTTATCAAAAATCAAAACATTGCATTCAGAATAGGTGATTTCACATTTATCTATCAAAATGATACATTCATCTTTTGACATTACAAGTTCATGCTCTAAAGACTCGATTTTCAATTTCTTATCCTCAAAACGTAACCTAAGACGACTTAGTTCACTGTCCTTCTTCTCACTGGCTTCTATGGCAGGCTCATTGGCTTTATAGATGGTGTTCATATCTATTCGGATTTGGTTCAGATAAGCTTCACAAAGAGATAAATTAAAATTATTATTAGAGATCATAGATTTTACCTGCTGAACGATGCTTCGACCTGGTGGGTCATTGGTGGCCATGTAGCAGTAGTGAGGTTCAGCAACATCATCTTCATCTTCTGACCCAGAAGACCAATAACCTTCATCACATTCAACTGTTTGTCTTGCCATCAGACACATATTCCTTCCAGTTACCATGTCATCATCATCCCCGGATGACCAATATCCTTCAACATCTCTAGAAACCGTTGTAACAAAGGCTTTCTCACTTTCAGCCGTTTCTTGTGCTCTTCGGACATAGTACGCCGAGTCCTTGACTTTTGGTTTTTGTGGAGCATCAGCCAGGCAATCTTTGGCAAAATGATTTTCATGTCCACACTTATGACACACAATCTTTGGTTTGTCCGATTTGGAATTCTGAAAGGATTCCGGAGCAGAGTTTGGTTTAGAGAGGTTCGGCTTCTATGCAGGAGGATTTTCGGAAGTTGGTTTAGGTTCCGGAGGTGAGTATGGTTGAGGATTGTTCTAGTGAGGAGCATTGAATCTGTTCTGGTATGGTTTGTAAGAAGGGTTGAAAGGACGTTTGTACTTCATTGAGAGTAAGGCGAACTCCTGTTGGAAACGGAGTTCTGAATCTATGGCTTCGGAATCATCAACAGGATAGATTTGTGTGGGAAAGGTAGGTGTGGATGATTGAACCAATGGAACAGTGGGTTTGAAAGGATCCGGAGCATATGAGTTCGGAATGGTTGATTCAAAAGAACTGACGAGGGCAAGAGGACCTCCGGAAAGTTCCCTTATGGTTTGCGCAACATTTGACTCATGTCCTTGAAGTTCATCAAAAAGTTGATAGAGCTTTAACTTTTTCAAGGAACCATTACTTTGAAGACAAGATTTTACATTTCCCCATCCTTTGCCAAGATTGTTTATGAATTTGAGATTGTACTCCAAAGGAGTTCGGACTATCCCATGAGCAGTCATGTTCTTGACAACGATTCGGTATCGGTTGGAGGCTGAGGCCATTGATTCACCAGGAGTGGTGGTGAAGGTGTCAAAATCGTTGACAACAGAGGTGATGCGCTTGTCCTTCATATTTTCGGAACCTTCAATCAGGTCCTGAAGAGTGTCCCAAATCTCTTTGGCTGATTTGCATAGCTTGATATGCTCAAAGAGTGAAGGAGGAACACCAAACACCATTTCCGAGAAAGCAATCTGATCAGCATGTAGCTTCTCGATGTCATCTGCAGTTAGAGGAGCTGGACGAGCTTCATCTTCTCGCATGAGGTGAGCAGCTGCATCTCTTACAACTGTTCTTATAGGAACATGAGGACCTTCTTTGACGGATTTCCAGATTTGTTCACCTTTATCTTTGGCCAATACAAATCTTTCCATTCTAACTTTCCAGAGATCATTCTTCCACAACTAGTAATGGGGCACGAGTAGGGCCACCCACACTATTTGCGATTTGCATTGAAATCATTTGCTGAGGATTAGAAGTAGCCATTGAAGTTAAGATATCTTCAAGCTAAAGTGGTATATAGAAGAACTTTTATCCTTATCACAGAAATGGTTGAGATACCAAGGTAAATTCAAACCAAATATAATCTCATCTTGTGGATTTAAAAGACAACCACTCAAACTCTGATACCAATTGTGAGAACAAGATCGATGCACAGGGACAAGGTTTGTAAACTCAAACCTTGAGTGAATGCTTAAGATCAATGTCTGCTTGCTAAAAGATGTTCAAGTCAAGGCTGGAAAGACCAGTCAAGTCTTAGATAATATGTTCAACAAATGATCAAGTCATTAAATGAAGAATAATAGTAAATGATCAAGGTAAAGCTAATAAATGAAGAACAAGAAGAATGTTTTGAATATGCTTAGAGAAAATGCCAAAAGTGAGTGAAAGATCTGTGGTTGACTTGTATTGAATGCTCCTATATATAGGAGTGAATGTTACAGCGAATTAACCCAAGTGTTTACTTAGGACCGGACAAAAGAGATAAATCTGACATTCTGATTGTCCAAATACAACTATAGACTAAGTCCTATGAAACGTTACATCAATAACAAGACAAATATAATAAATGCACAAAAAACAAAACATGGATGTTCCGGATCAATATACATTCCGGACATGATGGATAGCTCCGGAACGCCTTCATTCTTCTCATCTTCTTACTTGGTCCGGACAGGTTCCGGGCCACTCTTCAATTCGAAATTACACACTTCGGAATAAGGAGTTAGGATTGCTAGAGGTTCACTCTCAGGTTCCAACAGGTTAATTTTAAGAAAATTGGATTTATGATGCATTTTTATCAAAGCTTGACCCCAGCCAGGGGATCTACCCCTTGGACCCCGCCAGGGGTTGCCGCCCCTTGCACCCTGCTTCCAGGGGCGCTACCCCCATACCACCTTTTGTTCAAGGGTTTCACCCCTAAATGACAGTCTACTTTGAATCTTTAACAAACTTAAACAAGTGTGCACTCCATACCACCATACTAGTTTAATATTTATCAAGAGTGTTTTTGGTCAGCAAATTAATCCATTACACTTAAATGTTGTTAATGAAACAAATCACCAACAGTTTATCATTTAATCCTGCAAATAAGAAATAAAAAACATATCATTTTTTTGGTAAATTAAGTTATAGAACACATACTACCATGTTTGATGTTTCCCTTTCAATCAATTGTTAACCGCCAAAATAAATTTTTAGTCAAGTCTAGAGAGTTAGTTGGCTCGAATTCTTAATCATAAAGAATGAAAGCAGTTTCTCTTGTTTAACTTTCTTTTATAAAAATGGTACTTTAATGAATCCGTAAATACTCAAAATGATACAAAAACTAGCTTCATATTCTCCTATTTTCATTAGTAATTTAGAAGAAGCATCTATCGAAGAATATTTTCAGTAGGTTGATTTCAAAGCTTAAGTCCTTAGCATGTGGATGACATTTTAATCGTGATTGCCTACTTAAGAAAAAGTGAATTAAATTAAGTAGTTTGTTGATTAATCTTCAAATATCAAATTTCAAAGGCGATTTTATGTTGATCTAGAGGCTAATGCAGCTGTATCATCACTCGTATTTAATTGAGAGCCAGAAGGTAAGGTTGGCTTTAGAAAAACGGAACATTTATTAAATGTCATACCATGTCAATCATGTTACAGACAGAAGTGGCGTACGCCTTCTTGTTGGCTTGAAGCTGAAGAGAAGTGATGGGTTATGAGCATAAATACAACCTATGTGTTAATGCAACCCTAATTGCTCTGGATCAAAGTTTTTCACTAGTTCAACATGCAAATTGAATACCAAAGCAAAACCCTAAATCTAGCATATATAAATCGAAATCTACATATAATTAGGGATTAGAAGTTTACCTCACTTGTTATGTAGCAATAACAAGAAACCTTGTAGATCCTTGACTCTTGAAAGCTTAGTGCCTCAAATGTGACACCTCTAATGGCTTACAAACACCACTAGCAAGAGGATGAGAGGAGAGAGAGGAGGGAATACTTTAGCATTTCGGCTAGGGTTAACAAAAGCAAGCATTGGGCGAAAATCATAGGTGGTGGGGTTCTTTATATAGGTGTGGGTTACTAGGGTTTTCTGGAGGAAACCCAAATTTCCTGCTTAAGGCTTAAGCACCCCATGGAACCTTATTAAGGAGCCTTGGACGAAACCTATAGGGTCTCCCTATAGTTTTCGTCCACTCCCATCTTAGGAGTCCAATAGCCCAGTTTCACAGCTATCAATGATTTGCAAAACAACCCCTATTCCTTTAATCAGTTCCTTTAATCCCAAAATGAATTCCAAATAATTTCTGATTAAATACTAATTAAATAACATGATTTCTAATTAATATATTATTTTCATAATACATTAATAAATCAATTTATTATTCCAAATAATAAATTTAACCTCTCTCTCCAAAAGTCATCCTGTCAAGTTGCTAGAGTGAAGGCAACCCAAAAGGAGAATGCTACTATCAAATCAAGTACATACCAGTTATAGTTATGGGCTTAGGCACCTAATCCAACAAGAAGAAATTTATGGGACCTGATATTGTCCATCAAACCGTCGAGAAATTGAAAGTCATCGGAAAAAGGATGCTAGCAGCTCAAAACCATCAAAAGAGCTACGTAGATAAGAAGCGACAACCAATGACTTTTGAAGTTAGAAACTTGGTATTACTCAAAGTCTCTCTATGGAAAGGACTTGTCAGATTTGGAAAGCGAGGGAAGATGAGTCAGAGGTTCATTGTACCATTAAAAGTGATTTAGAGAATTGGAAACCAAGCTTACAAGCTAGAGTTTCCATAGGAACTGGAAGGTATTCGTAACACCTTTCATGTTTGTTACTTGAAGAAGTTCACGGGAGAAGTTCCCAACATGATTCCGCTTTTGGAGATGAGAATCGATGAAAACAAGAGGTTGATTGAAAGTGACATTAGGAGTCGCTATCCACATTTATTTGCTGATGCATGATTCCGGACGGAATCATCCTAAGGGGAGATAATTGTAACCTTTGTGTTTCTCGCTAGACATAATTAAAGAAAATATGTATTCATGTCGGTCAACAATCGTAATCTTTTATGAATCAACAAAAGAGAATTATTTGTATATTATATATATATATATATATATATATATATATATATATATATATATGTGTGTGTGTGTGTGAGTGAGTGAGTGTGTGTGTGTGTGTGTTTGTGTGTATGTTATATGTATATAATGCTTGTATAAAACATATTTTAAAAGTTTATAAATATGACTAAAATGAGCGTCAAAAATAAAAGATTATTTAGGACAAATAATCTAAAAAAAAGTTGTAGTAATCGTAAATGCAGGAGCGTATATATAGAGAACCCCCAAATCTGACTTCATATGAGGAACGTATGATTTTTCAAAAGTTTCGGCGCATCTGTGTCAACATAGAAATCGAAATTAAAATCAAATGATTGTTAGGCAAAACAATCTAAAAGAGAGTTAAGGATCTCATAAATACAATTCCATCAATATAAGGACAATCGACAACAGAATTCATATGAAAAAGAGTTATGATTTTTATATGGAATTTAGTAGTCTAAGACTTATAAAAATATAGAATTAAAAAGAAAGTGAGAATTAGCCGACGGAGTCTAACGAAATTTTAAGTACTTGTCTATATCTACGCGTGGATATATCGGACGTCAAAAACGGAGCTTGTATGAGAAAGATACGATTTTTAGAAATAAGAATTTAATTCTCGTACGCATGGGACGCTGATACGGTGTGTGCTTCTAGAAGGAGAGACGTGGCCCACCCGAATTTTGACATGTGTCAGCAGACTACGAGAATGACGTCGCAATAGTGCGTAATGTGCCTTTGTAGGGAGCGGTGCACCTTGCCAAAATTTTGTCTATAAAAGGCATTTTCCAGCCCCTCATTCCTCATACCTCCTCTAAATTCTCTCTCAGTTCCGTAGGCTTTCGAGGTTTGAAAGATCTTAGTTTAGCGAAGCTCTAAGGCATCAGAGAGCCCAACAATTAGAAAGCTTTCAGTTTGAATTTCTTCCCGTGACTTTCCCAGTTTTAAAAGCTTTGTACATTAAGCTACATTTATTATGCTTTAAGTGTATCTTATGTTTAAGTTCATTATCATTATTATGAACCTACAAACAAGATTTATCAGTGATTCCATGTCATAATACTGATTGATCTACTTACATGAGTGATGCCTATACTAGATCTAGTGAGGTGTTTAAAGTGGAATTTCCAAACGGTATACTTTGTACACCAAACAAACCCTACCATAAATATGATTTTACCTGGTTATTCCTTACCTGATAGATCTTGATGTAGACATTGGGATTAGTGAGGAATCTAAACTATCAATAGACTCAAGTAATATAAGACTAAGACTTAGTGATGTGAAGTATTTAGATAATCAAATGTTATATGTGTATATTATCTGTGATTAAGATATTTTTTGTTAGATGAATCAATATGAGATTTGTAACGCTTGGTCCAGGTATTATTCATTTCTCAAAAATATTGGACTTTTTGTGGGAACTCGACGAGTTGGGGAGCTCCAACTCGTCGTGTCGAGAATTTTGTGTCCGTGAGTTTTCTTGATTCAACTCGACGAGTTTGGCGGCTGTGAAGGAAACCCTAATTTTAGAAATTGGCACCCTAGTTAAAGACCTTAACCCTCTTGGTTAGCCTCTTTACCAGCCTCCTTGTCCAGAAAACCCTAATTTTGTGTGTTATCATTCAAGGTTGAGTGTGTGAGCTTGGAGAGTGGGCTTTTGGTGTTCTTTGGAAGGGGCTTGAAAGTTGAAGGTGCTTGGTTTGGAAGTAAGGCTTTGGATCCAGAAACTCTCCATTTTTTGCAGTTCTTTTGAGGTATAAAGTCAAAATCTTGTTCATATATCGCTTAGATCTCTTCCTTGGAAGTTTATTGTCATATTTGACTTTTTTTTTCGTGGGAGATTCGAGGAAATGTAGGCCATTAGTATAATAAGATGTCGTAAGGCCTAGTAAGACAATTTTATGCTCAAGTTTTGTATCAGTTATGACATCCGAAGTTTTTATATATATCAACAAAAAATTTCTATGGAAATACTTTATTTAAATATTTTGGGAACAAATTTCACAATAAAAGTATACTCTGAATTAAATAAGCATAAGTAAAAAGTTTTTTTTGGGTCGTGAAAATGGGGATGTCACATTCAAGAACAAAGAATGAGATGTTATGACTTTCGTGTGTACGAGTAAAAACGAGAATGACCAAAATATAGAAGATAACTCGTTTGTCCTAAAACTGCTTGTCTGAATAACTGCCAAAAACTACCACAAGACATTTTTTCAACCATCACAAACAATAATAAAACTGTCATCAAAACTGGATTTTACACAAAGGTCAAAAACGGGTTAATTTTAAGAAAATTTGATTTATGATGCATTTTTATCAAAGCTTGACCCCATCCAGGGGCTCTACCCCTTGGACCCCGCCAGGGGTTGCCGTCCCTTGCACCCTGCTTCCAGGGGCGTTACCCCCAGACCACCTTTTGTTCAAGGGTTTCACCCATAAATGACAATCTACTTTGAATCTTTGACAAACTTGAACAAGCGTGCACTCCATACCACCATACTTGTTTAATATTTATCAAGAATGTTTTTGGTGAGCAAATTAATCCATTACACTTAAATGTTGTTAATGAAACAAATCAATGAAACAAATCACCAATAGTTTATCATTTAATCCTGCAAATAAGAAATAAAAAACAGATCAATTTTTTTGGTAAATTAAGTTATAGAACACATACTACCATGTTTGATGTTTCCCTTTCAATCAATTGTTAACCGCCAAAACAAATTTTTTGTCAAGTCTAGAGAGCTAGTTGGCTCGAATTCTTAATCATCAAGAATGAAAGCAGTTTCTCTTGTTTAACTTTCTTTTATAAAAATGGTACTTTAATGAATCCGTAAATACTCAAAATGATACAAAAAATAGCTTTAGATTCTCCTATTTTCATTTGTAATTTACAAGAAGCATTTATCGAAGAATATTTTCAGTAGGTTGATTTCAAAGTTGAAGTCCTTAGCATGTGGATGACATTTTAATCGTGATTGCCTACTTGAGAAAAAGTTAATTGAATTAAGTTGTTTGTTGATTAATCTTGAAATATCAAATTTCAAAGGCGATTTTATGTTGATCTGGAGGCTAATGCAACTGTATTATCACTCGTATTCAATTGAGAGCCAGAAGGTAAGGTTGGCTTTAGGAGAACGAAACATTTATTAAATGTCATACCATGTCAATCATGTTACAGAAAAGAACATGGATCCTTCATTTTTTAAAATGAATCGAACCGTTAAACTTCTAGTTTTCCAAAATGGTTCCCATGTTATCTTCAACACAATAAAGATTATTCAATAAGTTTTCAACCCATTTTCCGTGACAAAATTCAAATTTTCATTCAAAGCCCAACATTTTTTATTTTTTTGTTTTGTTTTTTACTTTTTCTAACAAAAAGGGGAAGTTCTTAGGTTTAAAGTGTTTAAACGCCTATTAAGAGAGTAATCGTGTATTCTCAAAAGGCGTATTCGCAATGCGCTCAAATGGTATGTTGTATGTGGGTTTGGGGTCAGTCTGATATAAAACCTACATGTTTATGAAGATATAAACATTGGAACAACTACAACCTAGAAATAAATTTCTCCGTTTTGAAAGTGTATTGTTATAATTGGCCATATATTTTAAAGTATAATGCTTACTTAGAAAAAAATTGAAACTATGTTGATATAATAATCGGCTCCAGCTATTTTTGCATTTTCATTGGCCATTTGATGCTACTTTTTGCTTGAATTAGTTGATGTTGACATTTTTTTGCAGTCAAGACCACAATTATCTCTTTTGTTACAGAACTATCTTTATTCAGGTTCTTTTTTATATGATGATCAAGGAGTTTTGATTACTTAATATATTCATTTATATTAACAATCTTTTTTGGCTATGTATTGTATCAATTTCAAATATAATACAAGCCAGTATCAACTCTTCTATATGATTTCGTTCATAATTAAATAAGTCATAACAAAACTAAACTCCTGACCCATTCAAAGCATGAGTCCTTTTTCTAGTTATATTTAATTCTATAAATATTCATAAATTAATACGATTATATGGGATTGACTTTTGTGACTCTTAAAATTCATTTATATATGCAACAAAATGTTGAAAGAGTACAAAATAAATTACATAGATTAAATATGAATATATTTAGATTTTTATAGGAATATGAATATTTACTCGAATATATATATATATATATATATATATATATATATATATATATATATATATATATATATATATATATAGAGAGAGAGAGAGCTAGGTTCAAATGTGGATTGACATCTATTGTGTGGACATGTGGATAATGCTATTCTATGAGAATGATAAAGAAAATATGTTGTTTGATAATATAAATACGTTCAATCTTATATAATTATTGTAATTATTACGCATTTTCACTAATTAAATTGTTTATAAGGTTATTATAGACATTTTTTAATTATTCTTATTCTGTTAGAATGTTATCAGGATGTTTATTGAGTCGTATTCTGTAGGAATTAAAATAAATAAAAAACGATGAATGAGAAAAAAAAATGAATTAGAATTAGTGAGAATCCATTAAAATAACAATAGTTCTGTGAGATTGAACGTATTTACATTACTAAACAACATATTTTCTTAGTAATTTTTATAAAATAGCATTATCCACACGTTCACACAATATTTGTCCATCCACATTATAACCTAGTCCTATATATATATATATATATATATATATATATATATATATATATATATATATATATATATATGAAAAGAATACTTTTGGATATAAACAAAATTTACTTGTGGCTGATTAAAATGTTGAAATAGTAAAAATAAAAATAAAAAAAAAAGAAAAACATTTACATATAAATTTTTAGAAGTCGTATGATTCTCACAATATCATATTAACAAAAAATTATGAATGTTACCGACTAATTTAAATTAAATTCATATTGTGAATTCCAACCCATTATAATCACACAAAAGTAAAATTAAAATTATATATCGATAGGGATATTTAGTTGAAATCTGATATATTTAGTTTTAAGTTAATCCTTAAATAAATATTGACAAAACTCGTTTACATGTTTATTCTATTTGTAGCGGATGTTCATGTATATATCTAAAACAAAAACACACCCTCTCATCCGGTAAGAATTTTTTTTTTTTTTACTTATATTTTTAGCAAACAAAACAAATTAATCACTAGATGAATCAATAATAACATGATTCACCAAAAAAATCTTGAAAAAACATTTCGATAATTCATTTTTACGATGATTTTTTTTATATTCACTAAAATTATCATAAAAGTGATATTTTTATTACTTAAAAATGAATCGTGAAAGTGTTTTCTTGGAAATTTTTTCTTGTGAATAATCTTATTTTTTAATCATCTAATGATTCATTTCGTTTGTTTGCTAAAAAAATATGTATATAAAAAATTTCTTATCTTCCTACCAAATTTTTTCTTCTTTTAGATATATATATATATATATATATATATATATATATATATATATATATATATATATAATTTATATATATATATATATATATATATATATATATATATAAATTTTTTATGGCTTAGTTTATTAATAGGAAAACTAAATATATATCGAATTTTATGGCTTATATTTTCATCTACACGTTTATTCACCAAAGAGTTTCTAGCACAGCGGTATCAGATGGTTCCCTCCGTAACATCCTATTCGAGTTGTTCCCAATTTGAATTGGTGATCGGAGGGCTGGGTGTTATCAGGCTTCAGAACCTCGAGGGTTTGAGTTTGGACCCCATTTGGAGTTAGATAATGTATCTTGGTTGCTCGGGTATTCAGTGGGAGTTTTTGGACCAAAGGGTATTTCGATAATTTATTAGCTCGGACTTTTATGGAAAGTAGACTTTAGTTCGTGATGTTGTAGGGAAAACAGGAATTGATATTAGTGTTGAGCGTCTCGATACCTTTCTACAGATATATGGATGGTCGGGATCGGGGTTGTATCGATTGAGTTATGGTCTTCGGGAGAATTGGGGTTTTGGGAAAAGCCCTAGTACGTGGGGCGTACCAAGGTGGTACGCAGGGGGTACCGAAGAGAAAGGAACTATGTGAGGCGTAGCTAGGAACGTGTAGTGTACATGCAAGGACTGGATCGGGGTGCGCAGCCTCGTACGTGGGGCGTACGAGAAGGTATGATGAGCGTACGAGGGTCAGACTGAAAACCCTAAAATTTGGACTTGACACCTATTTAAACATCCTTAAGTCTTTAGGACTAAACCCTAATCGGCCTCTAGAGCCTCATTTCATCCCTTTACACCAGAGATACCTTGTGAGAGTGTTTTTGAGAAGGAGGGTATTGTGGCCATTAAGGAGGGTATTGTGGCCATTTTAGAGTTCATTCGAGAAGAAGGAAGTGCTCAGCAAGCTTGGAGTGGCATTGGGCTTCAAGAATCTGCATCTAGTTCACCTTGAAGAGCTTTTGGAGGTATAAAGCTTTGATCTTGCTATCTTATTCATTAGATCCAGCTAGGGTTTTCTATATTGTCCCTTTTAGTTGGTTTTGGACCTTCTCTTGAGAGTTGAGCAACTCCAGAGGCTGAAATGGTTAGATTTGAGCCTTGTGAGCATGTTAGATGCATTAAGGTGCTAGCTTGAAGAGTTTGAAGCTTTAAATGAGTTTGAAGCTTTAAATGAAGTCCTAATGTGAAGAATGAAGTTTTTAAGTCCCATATAGCACGCAAGGGCATAAAGTTGCCAACTTTATGCCCTAGGACGTCTTAATGAGCTCAGATATGAGTTTGGTACGTAAAGTCTTCAAGTATTAAGCACTTCATGGATTTTGTGCATAAGCTGTTTGTACGATGGGCGTACAATGTAGTACACTGTGCGTACATCCCTTTGCCCAGTACGCTAAGCGTACAGAAGAGGTACGTTGGGCGTACGCTCTCAGGAAGACTTGGGCCTTAGCGGACTTCGAACCTTTGGGCCATAATGGTTTTAGGCCTGGATTTGCTGGTAGTTGGGCCTGAATGTATCTTTGGGCCAATATTGTGATAGTTGGGTCTAATTGGCCTTGTGGCCCAATATTGTATTGGACTTCGCATTATGGGCCTTGGTTTGAGCCATGTGTTAGACTAGGTTATTGTAGGCCTTCGTGGGCCAATTGGGAACAAGGTTATGGACTAAGGAAATTATTGGGCTTTAGGATAAGGTCCATTGGAGAGGTTTGGGCCCAATTTGGAAAATTGGGCCATTGGTTGATTAATTGGCCTTTGGTCCTTTCAGATTATAGTCTGGGCCAAAGTATTGGACAAGGGTAGGTTAGGGGTAAAATGGTATTTTTACCCCAGGTATGAAGTGATATGTATGGATTAGAACTCAATTGCTAATTGAGTGTCAACTGATATTGGTAGCTCCGGGAAGTGGACAGGGCAGCAGTTAAGGATTTCATTGGGGAAGTGTCTGCATTCGAGGTGAGTCTCCTCACCATACCAATGGGTCGAAAGCACCAAGGCCGGCCCATTTTATGATATGTGGTACACTAGTTGATGTAGTGTTATGTGGCATGTTAGCTGGTTATGTGCTAGGAGGTATGCTAGTCGTATATGTGATATACTTTTATAGAAGACCATGGGAGAGCCCATGACACTTGGATGTAAGACGATGTGGAGAGCCCATGGCTTTCCTATTAAAGACCATGGGGGGAGCCCATGACACTTGGATATAAGACCATGTGGAGAGCTCATGGCTTTCCTATTAAAGACCATGGGGGGAGCCCATGACACTTAGGTGTAAGACCATGTGGGGAGCCAATGACATCCTGGATTAAGACCATGTGGGGGAGCCCATGGCAATCCCTATATGTTTATATGCATGGCTTATGTGATTGATATGGTTTATGTAGCTGTTATAGCTAGTATGGATTAGCAGCGCACGCACCCATGTTTTCCGCAATGAATGATTTTGGGATGAACTTTGATAAAAGTTTTAATTACCGATATTTTGGAATGTTTGGAATAAATGATATCTATGTGGAGAGCCCATGACTTTTCTATTCAAGTCCCGTCGTGAACGTAGATGGATTTAAGTGTTAGTTTAAGAGTAGATTATATATTATATTTGTCGGTTAAAAAAAATCTACATGTTTATTCCATCCTAACAATCTTTAACATGACTATATAATATTCATATATGTTTGGAAGTAAATTTACTTATGTATATGAATAAATTCGATTAAAAATCTTATTAAATTCATTTATAAATGATCAAAATATTAAGATAGTAAAAATTGTATTTGTACTTACTTAAATCTACATGTAAATTAATATGAACATGAATATTTACTTGAATTCATATGTAAATGTAAGTAAATTAATTTGTTAATCAATCTAAATTTATACGTGTTTTAAAAAATGCATAAATCATAAAAAACAAATTAGAATTGAATTTAGTTAGACTCGTATGTAAATGTAAATATTTATTTGTGTTAATTCAATATATCATT
Source organism: Lactuca virosa (assembly GCF_052849685.1). Taxonomy (NCBI): domain Eukaryota; kingdom Viridiplantae; phylum Streptophyta; class Magnoliopsida; order Asterales; family Asteraceae; genus Lactuca; species Lactuca virosa. The sequence continues at coordinate 4,342,675 of NC_136428.1, read as the reverse complement.
ATCAACAATCTGTTTATCATTCATATTAATCGTTCACTTATGAATGGTAATCATATAAAGTAAGAAATTTTCGTATATTATACACAATGGTCAAATTTAAATTATGAGTCTCAAAAAATTATTTACATACACATCATATTTACATTATGAATACCAATTAGATGAAATATATATATATATATATATATATATATATATATATATATATATATATATATATATATATATATATATATATAGTATGTTGATATGTATTTCTCTTTATAGATTATAAAAAATCATAAATTTTGATACATATTCAATTTTTTGATAAAAAGTAACATGTCTCTCTCTTTCTTTCTCTCTCTCTCTCTCTCTCTCTATATATATATATATATATATATATATATATATATATATATATATATATATATATATATATATATATACTAGGCGAATGCCCGCGCATTGCAGAAACACCTATATAGTTGAAATCTTTATAAATATATGTTTTTTTAAATATAACAATAACGTTGTTGTTAAATTTGATATAATAATTCGTATACTAAAATGATATAATATATTGATTATTTTGAATTATATGATAATATATACATCTATTATAACTGTATAATCTCAACCGTTTGAATGAATTCTACCTGCAAGTTAGTCATGAATAAAATTAAATATAATATATGGTTTAATATTATTTATAGTTATTATTATTGTTAATTAAAGTTTTAAAATTTATTTGCTTAACGTTTAAATTTATATCATTGTAATTATTTAAACATCAAACATTGTTTTTTTATTTTAAAGGTAACAATATAATCATTTATATAGAGTTATTTTTAACTATTATTATTATAAGTTATTTTAAGGTACTTATTTGAAAACTTTTAACGATTATAAAAATATCTTTAGAAAATATTTTTGTTAAATTAAGATTATAATTTAGTTTTTGCATTTTAGCACTACAATTTATCACTTTTAACTATTCACAAAATATTCTTTGGGTTTTTAAGTGGAACTGAAATTTATATTTAAGTTGACCATGTAATGTTATATTTAAATTAACAATTGAAGTATTTTATCCAAACTGTTCAAAAGTTGTAGCTTTAAACTAATAATGGTTTACATACAACAACATATTAAATCTAATAAATTAAGTATAATATGTTAAAAGTTAAAGACATAACTTTATAATTAGAAATAAAAATATTATTTTAATATTGAAATTTAGTTTATTTATTATTATACTTTAGGTCTGATATTTATTTAACCTTATTAACCAACTTATAATTATTATTAGAAAGACAATACATTCTATCACTTTTAACTATTTACAAAATATTTGTTGGGTTGTTTAAGTTAAACTAAAATTTATAATTAAGTTGATCATGTAATGTTATATTCAAGTATTTTATACAAATTGTTTAAAAGTTGTAGCTTTAAAATGATAATGGTTTATATCCAACAATATATTAAAACTAATCAAAGTTAAAAAAAACATAACTTTATAAGTAGAATTAAAGATATTCTTTTAATATTGAAATTTAGTTTCTATATGATTACACTTTAGGTTTGATATTTATTTAATTTTATTAACCAACCTATAATCATTATTAGAAAAAAATTGAAAAGTCATGGGCGTTTCAAATTAATGTGGTGAAAGAAAAAATGCATGGGAGTTTCAAATGAATGTAGTGAAAAGAAAAATGCTTACTTTATTAGTATACTAGGCGAATGTCCGCGCGCTACGCAGAACCACCTATATAGTTGAAATGTTTTATAAATATATGTTTTTTTAAATATAACAATAACGTTGTTATTAAATTTGATATAATAATTTGTATACTAAGTTGATATAATATATTGATTATTTTGAATTATATGATAATATATACATCTATTAAAACTGCATAATCTCAATCGTTTGAATGATCTCTACCCGCGAATTACTGATGAATGAAAATAAAAAATAATATATGGTTTAATGTTATATAGTTGTTGTTATTGTTAATTAATTTTTTAAAATTTATTATCTTAACGTTTTGATTTCTATCATTGTAATTATTTAAAACATCAAACATTGTTTTTTATTTTTAAAGGTAACAATATAATCATTTATATATAGTTATTTTTAACTATTGTTATTCTAAGTTATTTTAAGCTATTTTTTTTAAAACCTTTAATGATTATAAAAATATCTTTACTTATTTAGCAAATAGTTAATTTGAGATTATAATTTAGTTTTTGTATTTAGCACTTTAATTTATAATTTTTAACTATTCACAAAATATTCTTTGGGTTTTTAATTGGAACTGAAATTTATATTTAAGTTGACCATGTAATGTTATATTTAAATTAACAATTGAAGTATTTTATCCAAACTGTTCAAAAGTTGTAGCTTTAAACTAATAATGGTTTACATACAACAACATATTAAATCTAATAAATTAAGTATAATATGTTAAAAGTTAAAGACATAACTTTATAATTAGAAATAAAGATATTATTTTTATATTGAAATTTAGTTTATTTAAGATTACATTTTAGGTTTGATATTAATTTAACATTATTAGCCTACTTATAATCATTAATATAAAGACACTACAATTTATCACTTTTAACTATTTACAAAATATTCTTTGGGTTGTTTAAGTTGAACTAAAATTTATATTTAAGTTAACCCTATAATGTTATATTTAAATTAACAATTTAAGTATTTTATTCAAACTGTTCAAAAATTATAGCTTTAAAATGATAATAGTTTACATATAACAACATTTTAAAACTAATAAATTAAGTATAATATTTTAAAAGTTAAAGACATAACTTTATAAGTAAAAGTAAAGATATTATTTTAATATTGAAATTTAGTTTATATATGATTACACTTTAGGTTAGATATTTATTTAACCTTATTAACCAACTTATAATCATTATTAGAAAGAAATTGAAAAGTCATGGGAGTTTCAAATGAATGTGGTGAAAGGAAAAATGCTTCTTTTATAAGTATGTTAGGCGAATGTCCGCGCGATGTGCAGAAACACCTATATAGTTGAAGTCTTTACAAATATATGTTTTTTTTATTATAACAATAACATTGTTAAATTTGATATATTAATTCGTATACTAAATTAATATAATATATTGATTATTTTGAATTATATGATAATATGTATACATCTATTATAACTACATAACCTCAATCATTCGAATGACTTCTACCCGTGAGTTACACATGAATAAAATTAAATATAATATATTGTTTAATGTTATATATAGTTGTTGTTATTGTTAATTAATTTCTTAAAATTTGTTTTCTTAATGTTTTAATTTCTATCATTATAATTATTTAAAACATCAAACATTGTTTTTTGATTTTAAAGGTAACAATATAATCATTTATATAGAGTTATTTTTTTACCATTGTTATTGTAATTTATTTTAAGCTACTTATTTGAAATATTTTAACAATTATAAAAATATCGTTAGGCAATATTTTAGTTTAATTGGGATTACAATTTAGTTTTTGCATTTATCACTACAATTTATCACTTTTAACTATAATTTACAAAATATTCTTTGTTTTTTAAGTGGAACTGGAATTTATATTTGAATTAACAATTTAAGTATTTTGTCCAAATTGTTCAAAAGTTGTAGTTTTAAACTGATAATGGTTTACATACAACAACATTTTAAATCTAATAAATTAAGTATAATATGTTAAAATTTAAAGACATAACTTTATAAGGAGAAGTAAGTATATTATTTTAAAATTGAAATTTAGTTTATTTATGATTACACTTTAGGTTTGATATTTATTTAACCTTATTAACCAACTTATAATCATTATTAGAAAGACACTACAGTTTATCACTTTTAGCTATTTACAAAATATTTTTTGGGTTGTTTAAGTTAAACTAAAATTTATATTTAAGTTGACAATATAATGTTATATTTAAATTAACAATTTAAGTATATTATACAAATTGTTCTAAAATTGTATCTTTAAAATGATAATGGTTTACATCCAACAATATATTAAAATTAATAAATGAAGTATAATATGTTAAAAGTTAAAAAAACATAACTTTATAAGTAGAAGTAAAGATATTATTTTAATAATGAGATTTAGTTTATATATGATTATATTTTAGGTTTGACATTTATTTAACCTTATTAACCAACTTATAATTATTATTACAAAGAAATTGAAAATTCATGGGAGTTTCAAATGAATGTGGTGAAAGGAAAAATGCTTCCTTTATAAGTATACTAGTCGAATTCTCACGCGTTGCGCGTGAATATAATTATTTAATTAAAATAATAACATTTAACAAACCGTGATTTAATATTTATAGATGTAAAACCAATGTCAATAGCAAAACAAACTCTATAGTTAACATATTAATTTTATTAACTTTAATTAATTTATATAATTAGTTATTTCCACTATTAATTCATGATTTTATAGACTGTTTTATGTTGTGTAAATTATATATCAAACATATATTGATTTATATGTATAAAAAAACAAAGTAGTATGAAAAAATAAATACTACAATTTTTTATGATTTTATAGAACGTTTTAAGTTGTGGAAATTATATGTAAAACGTATGCCGGTTTGTATATAAAACAAATAACAAATAGTATGAAAAACACTATAACTTTTAAGAAAATAAAAATTAGTACAACATTATAACATTTACATAAAACAAAACTTATTAAACACTTATTAATCATTCCAAATGAATATTTAGAAATCAACATACATTTGATATATAGAAACATTGTTATAAAAAATTTGTGTTCAAATAACCATTAATGCGATAAAACTTTTTTTTTTCAACTCTTTCATTTTGAATCACAAATATTTTCAAACATATGATTTCTTTTAAAAACTTACTTATATACTACTAATATAGCTACAATGTGTATAATAAATAGATGGAAAATAAAAAGCATTACACATTAATAATTATAATTTTAAAAGTCTGTTGAGATTAGTGTAAAATATAAAGGCAAATTACATTAAATTTTAAATCAAATTTACATTTAAATAAAAAAACTATTGAGTTGTAGTGAGATTTTGAAAGTCTTGATTTATGTCCAATAATGTAACATTAATATCAACAGTTATATGTTATAAAAACAATATTGTAAGTATTTATCATTGAAATAATAATTTTTATACTAAGTTGTAACTAATATTATAATAATTTTAAGTATATGATAAGAAAGATATAAAAAGTTGTGTTTGAATAAAATTGAATTAAGTTTTTGATTCAAAATTATTTTAAACTATAGGCATTTTTAACTAATTTATAAATAATTTATTTGAATATTTTTTATATCCTATATTGTTATTATTATTATTATTATTATTATTATTATTATTATTATTATTTATATAATTATTATTTCAAATAACAATAATTTTTTATATAATATATAATCTATTATTTAGTTTTACGTTATTTTAAACAATTATTACTTTTTACTAATTAAAAACTACTTATTTGAAAATTTTCATTATTATATTTTTAAAAGACTATCATACTTTTTTATTATACTTTTATTTTTTTCTTTAAAATTATAAAATATTAGAAGAGAATAAACAATCCAAATAAAATGATGATTTGAATTTCAAAATTATAGTAATTGTTATGTACTGTGACCAATCTTAAAAAAAATATGTTAAGAATAAATTAGCGGAGGAGGAGTGTTACACTTGAGGTATATTTTTATCATTTATATTTTCTTATGAAAATATTAACATTTTATTTTTTTTACTTTTTCTTTACGATAAAGAACAAATAGGAAAAAGGAAATTGACAAATGTAATAAGATAATTTATTTTTATTACTATAAAAACATTTAAAATTGGGTACATCTGTATACGTTTTGGTAGAACATAAAGAATTCATTTTTATAACACACATAATTATTGGTTTTCAACAATAAAGTTATATCATATTAAAAATCATTCGTTCTAATTCGTCATTATCACCAACAATTTGGAATAATAATTCTAAACTCCTTTCATCAAAATCAATTATACAAAACTTCATCAATATTATATACAACAAAATAAGCGATCGAAACTACCAAAATATATACATAACATAAAATACGTGTTGAATAATGTTCTCTTGTACATAAAATATATTTTCTTAACATAAAAGAGAGAGACAACATAAAAATACATGCATGTTAACAAAGTTAATTGTTCTAACTGATAAATAGCATAATGGTTTATTTACCAAAAGCTCATGAGAAGTAATTATCAATCTCACTTCATCATACTGTGATTGCAGAAAGATACATAACACATAAAATTAAAAAACTGATCTCAAGTATACCTTTACAAACATATCTAAAGTTGAACATTTGTTAATATCTAAACTTTGCATGCACCCAATTTGAGTTTACATGAATTTTTATTTAGAAAAGTTGCAATTGCTTTCTTACATCCATGGAACCACTCATGTAACTCTTCAAACCCTACAAATATAATCTATCCTTTTGTGTTGACATACATGCAATATGTAATCTATAAATTTCTTATATAGGCTAAATATTTCATTTAACTCATCAATTAAATAGAATGATTTGAAGAAGTTTAAGAGTTACAAATCATAATATTTCAATTAATCATAAATTAATTTGTATAAGTTGAATATTGTTGTGAATTATGAACATTGGTTTGGCTTGCGGAATTAAAGAACACACATTGAACATGGTGATTTCGGTGTTTAAGAGATGCATTCGATTATGTATGGTGTTACAAAAAGGGATCTAGATCTAAATCTACATAAATAACACACACTTACACACTCAATTTTACATCTCTCAAGCACCCCTCTACATGTGAAATAAACCCACCTTATATAGAGGTGTTTACATGTCTCTCTCTCACTCTTTATCTCATGTCACAAGGCTAAAGCACCACATGCAAATGGGTCTACAAAAGTCAACACATTTACAAAGTCAAACATGGATAACTTTGCACCCAACATTCTCCCCCTCAAAGTTAGGAATGAATCACTTCAAATCTCCCAAAATCGAGCAACTACGCAATCCGAGCCTCAAGCGTGACACCTGTTGAGATAAACTTCAAATCTTCAATTCTTCCATGATTCTTCAATTTGGGCTCTAGGATGTGAGACCAAACGAACCGAGCATCAACGAATGATCAAGAGCTTCTCAAACTCCAAATAATCACCCTAAAGTTGAGCATAAAAACACACCCCAAAAATCTTCAATAAGTCCAAACCCATCTCGAACCGAAATCACTTCCGAATCTCCGATCGCATCATTTCATAAACTTCAAAAATTCAAGGTCACTTCGGTCTTCAAGTTCGTGTAATATGAAAAATTCAACTTCGACTTTCCATATAAATTTCTCCCCCTTTTTATAATCGAAATTTGATTATAAAACCATCAAGGAAAGAGAACGTGCTCTATTCAGAATTTTTCTTGCCAAAACTCCCCCTTAACATGTGGCATAAACTTTTTGCTTCAATCCGGAAAACCGAAAAAATCTTCAATTTTTAGCTTCGTTCACGGACCGCCTTTGACAAAATTTCTCAAAAATGGGTAGAAATTGTCAATTTCAAAATTCTGCAGTGACCCGGTGCGCCCAAAACAGCCAAAAATGCGAAACTCTCCCCTTTTTGCGAAACTGGGTAGAAAGCGTCAATTCGCATAAACTGCAGGGGCCTGAAATGCATATTCTTCAACTTCTCAGCAAAATCAGTCCAATTTCGAAATTGGGCAAAAACTGCCAAACTTTCGAAATTTCAGGGACTGCTTTTAAAATTCTGCGTTCTTCTTCAAAACTGTCGAAATTAGGTCCAAATTTTGAATGTGGGAAAAGGTGTCAAACTTTCAAAAGTGCAAGCACTAATTTCGAAAATTCTGCCTTATTACTTCCAATCTTACGAAAATAACCCCAAATGTCGAAATTTTGTAAAATGTGTCAAACTTTCGAAACAGCAGGGACCATTTTCGAAACTTCTATGCTTTCTTCTCGAATTTCGTTAATCAGGCAACGAAACTTTTCTTTCTTTTTAACGAAAATTTTGCAACACCATTTTAACGAAACTATTTCCTCTTCACTTCGTTAATCAGGGAACGAACACCATTTTCACGAAATTTTTATATCTTCGTCAATTCGTTACACCATTAACTCTCCAAAACTTTCAAAAATAGCATCAAAATCTTCGTTATCATCAAACCCAAATTTTCGTTATCAACATAGTACTTCACATCGACCTAAATCGACTTTGAATTATCGACTCCAAAAACCACAATCCGTGACCATCCTTTCGAAAACTTCCTCAAGCATAATCAATTCGTTTTCACAAACTTTTGCTTTTTGATACAGGAACCCCAAAATCCAACAGATCCCAAACTATCGAAATCAAAATCCCAAAATCGATTTCTTCAATCAAGCCTTCGTTAGTCAGTCACATATTCCCAGTTCGTTTAGCCAAGTCAATGTTTGTTCATCCCCAAGCCATCGACTCCAACATCGACAATCAAAATCGAAATCACAAATCATCAGTCGACAATACCGATCGATTTCAAAGTCTTCGTTATCAATCGACAATCATGTACAACCCTTCGAAATCACTCCAGAATCCAAAATCGGTCATCGACTTTGTGTTCTATTCAAAACAGATATCACATTCAAAACCACAAGCTTTGATTTTCATCTTTGACTTTTCATTTGACTTTTCGAAATTAACAGTCAACAAACATGAAATTGATGACTCTATCATCCAATTTCAGATCAAAAAACATTCAATCAACAGTGCTTCACCATACTCATGTGTTCTTGATTCGGTTCATCAAAATCAAGACCCAAATGTCGATTTCTAATAAATGACATGAAGTTAATCGATTTCATCATATATTTAATCATATGAAATCGAATCTCAATTTTAGATAAACAATCAACATCAAATAATCATTAGAAACGAAGAGATGAAATCGGGACTTAAGAATGATCGTTAGTGAATAAACGATCAACTGATAAAAAACTTAGAAATTTGGAACAGATTGTACAACTAAGTAAAGCATAAGTGTACAACTTGATTTATCAACAAGCAAATGATATCGGATCAATATATGTGAATGGACTTGAGATAAACTGATTCCAAACAATATTCGATTGCAAATTTGGCTTAACTTGATTGGTGAACAGTAACGACTTCGAAAACGGATGAAAAACATGGGCTGCATAATGGATTAATGAATAGTAACATCATTGATTTGGTTTTGGGTCATATTTTGATTCAAAAGAATAATTGCACATTAAGAATCAAATCGAACGAACGGATAAGAAATTGGATTGGGCTTGATCAATAGAAAAAATTATTGGATCTAAACAAATGGGTTTTTCAAAAAAAAAATTGATCTAACGAATCAAAATGATCAAAAATTAAGAACGCAACGCACGAATCATCAAGATTAAGAGAGATCATAAGGAGAGACTCACCATAAATGCTCCAATTGTGACAAACTTAGCCAAACCGAGAATCGTTTCTTCAAAAAAATTTGTTGATCTTCGAAGACCCGCTCTGATACCAATTGATGTGAATTAATCGAGTATTAGAATCAAAATCAGAGTAAAGTTGAACACGAGAAGTAAATAAGGGCTGGTTTAGCTCATATTACTTCCAATGAACACGAGTACAAAACGAAAGTAGAAATGGGAAAACTCTTTTGTATTTTCTTGTTTATCAACCCATTTTCTTTGTGGTGTTTGTCTTTGAAAAACATACGAATTCTTTGTTAGATTGTTTTCGACAGTGCTTTGATTTGAAAAGAATCCTGCATCTGATGTTTTCTTGTTATCTTCTTCGGCCATTTTGTTGAACTCTGATTTGATGTTTTCAACATTTCCAGTAGTGAAAAACACTTGATTCGGAAAGACAACATCATCTGAACACTTAAAATTTGGATACACAACAGTATTTGTTTCCAAATAATGACCCCCTTTGTCAGATACAATTTTGTTGAAATTTTCAGTGTCTCCAAACACTTGATCAACAACCACTCGTGGAATGGATGTTTCATGCGAAACATTCTTTTCTGGTTCAGAATGTTTCGACATTTCTTCTTCATTCTCATCATCACTACTATCCGTTTGACTGTCTCTCACACTCACATGATCAAAGTCACAAACTTTCGACGTAGAAGGTCTATCAGTGTCATTCTCAACCATCGAATCATTATAAATTTCTTTACCTTTTGACTTAGATGTGACTTTAATGACAGATAACTAAGAACAATCAATACTTTCCTCCTCCTCAATTTCACTGATTTCGCTAAAACTATAAGAATTATCATCGATATCAGCAAAATTAGATTGAGAGTCAAGTTTCGAATTCTCAGTTCTTTTCAAAATTTTGATTTGTTCACTTTTGGTCAAAGTATCATTCACTATTTCAACAAGTTCATCAGCATTCAAGTATTCGTCTATCTTAACAATACCATAAGCAAATCGATTATCAGGCACTTTATCGAATTCTGCTATGGTTTTCTCACAATCATAGGATAAGGCAACAATTTCCTATGTTGTTATGTGCTTATATCAGACGAATGATGCAATGCAGTCAATTTAGCATAAAGTCTTTTGGCTGAATTACAGTAAATGTTTCTCTGAGCAGGTAACATTCTAACATCCTTATCTAGACATTCCCTATCATTATTCACATTACTTAATTGCAATTCCAAATACTTTACTCTGCTTCGTTTCGAATCTAACAATTTCTGGGTCTCTAGCAACTGAATGTTCAGTTTCTTAGCTTCATTACTAGCAGACACCACAATTGTATCAAAGTAAGCAACAGTATCATCAAAAGCAATTATTTCATAATCATAAGCTTGTAAAGGAATGTTAAAAGACTGAAGAATAGCACATACATTGGTTGTCATTGGTGATTTGTCTCCTGTCTTGGTCATGAAACAACGACCAGTCACCATTTCGTCCTCATCCTCCTCAAATTGTGCGAACATAGCACCATGCGTCGGATTACGCATCTCTTCATCATCAGACCCTGAAGACCAGATCTGATATGTTCCATCCTCCTCACATTCGCCTTGAGCAACCAAAGATAACCCCTTCGTCTTTGCACGAAGTTCTTCCAATCTTTCTACATAATAGGCTTCTTCCTTGACCCTATTCTTTTTATCCTCTTTCTTACGAAGCATGCAATCATTTGCCAAATGATTTGCTCGGTTGCAGTAATGACAATCAATGCCCAAATCTCCCTTAAGTTTCTTTTCAATTTTGGCTTCAGTTGCCTTCACATCATTATTCTCAAATTTCTTCTTCTCCTCACCCACAGACTTATTCACGAAACTTCCTTTAACATCACTTTGCTTCACCTTAGGATTGAAAGGTTTCTTCAAAAACTTTTTAACTCGGTTGTTCGAGTAAAAAGCAACCGCTTCATCATCAGAATTCATTAGAAAGCCTTCTTCATCAGAACCATCTTTCTCAACAGCTTCTTTTTAGACACTTTCGAAACAAGAGCTAAAGGACCTCCCAAACTCAGTTTCGTCTCTTCAACCATCTCATTCACTTCACTTTCGTGAGTTTTCAACTGATTATACACATCATTCAGAGATGAAGTATCGAAGCTTTGTTGATTCTTCACCATCATGCTGACACTTGTCCACTCCTTACGAAGTCCCATCACAAAAGTGAGATTGAACTCCATTGATGACCTTATAATTCCATAACGATTGCATCTATAGATCAGTTCATTAAGACGATCATAGTAAACTTCAATCGTTTCACTCTCTTTTTGTCTGAACTCTTTCAGCTCCACAAGACACTGCTTAACAGAGTTTATCTTCGTTTTCTCGCTTCCCTGATACTTTTCCTTAAGAGTATTCCAGATATCCTTTGCAGTTTTACAACCACGGATATAATTGTAAACAACAGGTGGCAAGGCACCTCTCAGTTCTTTCAAACAACGCTTTTCGTTGTTCTTCAGCCTGGCGGACTGATCAGTAACTGCAGAAGCTGATCCAGATGATCCTATATGTTGAACATTCGTTGGAGGTTGAGCGATTCCTGTAATGCAGCTCCAGAGTTCCTCGTCTAATCCGTTCTAGTAATCCTCCATTCGATCAGCCCACTGATCATAATACTCCAGAATCAACATAGGAATCTTCGTAGAAGATCCTAAGAGATGAGAAAATGAAGTCATTGTGTTCATGTTGAAATTTGCCATTATCGTACGGATGAGATTTATCAGAAAAACTTGAAGAAACTTGAAATTGAATGACTGAATTGATCAGAAACTCAAAAACGATTACTCGATTACACAATTCAAACGCAGAATCAAATCAAAACTGTAGATCAGTGATGATTTTCAGAATCAAACTGTGCGGAAACTTTTGAGACAAATTTGTGACTCAGAAACTAGAGATTCAATTAAAAATCAGAACCAAATGATGTGAATTATGAACATTGGTTTGGCTTGCGAAATTAAAGAACACACAATAAACATGGTGATTTCGGTGTTTAAGAGATGCATTCGATTATGTTGGTGTTACAAAAAGGGATCTAGATCTAAATCTACATAAATAACACACACTTACACACTCAATTTTACATCTCTCAAGCACCCCTCTACATGTGAAATAAACCCACCTTATATAGAGGTGTTTACATGTCTCTCTCTCACTCTCTATCTCATGTCACAAGGCTAAAGCACCACATGCAAGTGGGTCTACAAAAGTCAACACATTTACAAAGACATACATGGATAACTTTGCACCCAACAAATAGTCTTGGGAGTTTCAAACGCATGAGGTTCAAGAAAAATACTCTTCGGAGTTTCAAAAGCATGAGGTTCAAGAAAAAAATGCTAGCTTTATAAGATATATATATATATATATATATATATATATATATATATATATATATATATTAAACACACATGTGCAACAGTGTGCACGCGCGTGTGTGTTTATATATATATATATATATATATATATATATATATATATATATATATATATATATATATATATATATATATATATATATATATATGTGTGTGTGTGTGTGTGTGTGTGTGTGTGTGTGTATTCCTGACATCTTCCGTTATAACATTTTGAATTATATAATTTGGATCATTGTATGTTTGAAAATATCATTTCCGATCTTAACATTTTCAATTATATGAATTTGGATCGTAATATTATTTATAATATGATTTTGGATGATAACTAATTAAATGAAATCAATTTTTACTTCATAACAAATTTTGGATTATTATATTTTTAAATCATATAATTTTGAATCATAAAAGATATGGTTAATGATAATAGCATTTTTGAATTATAATAATTTTATATTGTAACAAGATAATGATCATAAACATGTGGCATCACAACATTTTCCTTAGAATAAAGTTTTGTTTTATAATAAAATTTGTACCATAAATTTTTTGAATCCTAAAAGATATGGTAATATTTTTGGATCATAAACATCTCGAATTAGGCAGACAAATTTAGTAATTTTGTTTCGCCATCGTTGAACAAGAAAACTATCTTTTTTTATTTCAAATCAAGAATTTCATTTCTAGCTTAGTTGATTTCACTTTTTATGTCATGAATTTAATAGTTATTTAAACTTTCTAAAACTATACAATTATCTTTCCATCGAGCTCAACGATTTTATGCTTATACAATTATCTTGGTGAATATTTTGTTATCTACAATCGAACTGTAAAAATTGAATTTGTATTGAATGGTGTAACTTTTCTTTCAATCAAAATAAAAAACAATTGTTTGTCAACCAATGGCCGGTGTGTTAGGCCTTTAAGAGTGAAACATGTAAACCCTAGTGTTTACATGTTAAAGCCATGATAGATAGAGTTTTTATCAAATTGGGTGTACTGAAAGAGTGAAACCCTAGTGTTTTTATAAGGATTCGTTTGTATACAAAATTAGCCACATATGATGACATGTAATCTAATTATTAATATTAGCCATGTAATCATCAAAATCTTACAGAATCGGCAATGGAAGGTAATAGTGTGGACGAATATGAAAAATGTAATGGGGTATTGCGATCAGTGATGGATATATCAACAAGCATTTATGTTACAAATTTCCCATCTTATGTAGATGGCAAGGATTTAAGGAAGGAATGCCAAAAATTTAAGACTGTGATTGACGTCTTCATCTTTAGGCATCTCTCAAAACTTGGAAAATGTTTTGGTTTCGTTAGGTTTATTCAGGTTAACGATGGAAAGGAATTTGCAAATGATTTATGCTTCATTTGTATTGGTTCTTATAAGTTGTATGCTTCAGCTGACATTCATCCTCGATCAGAAGGGCTTCATAAACGTTTCATAGAGTGAGGATCATAAAAAACAGAGGAAGATTGACTGTAATTTGAAGCATGCTTACACAACTCAACCAACTTATGCAAGTGTTTTGGCTCCTAAGATGAATTATGTGGTTTCTAAATTTGCTGATGATATTATCCAGTTAAATTCAAGTGACTTTATTTTTTATTTGAAATATGCGAGTAAGGTTGTGTTGGTTCGGGTGAAACAGTTCTCTTTCTTGCCTGTTCTTGAGAACCTTTGTAAATCACTGGGTTTCTCAAGATGTTGACTGCAAATTCATTGGAGGTTTGTGGATCATGATTGAATTCCCTTCATCTTCATCTTGTGTTAAATTTAGAAGTAATGTGGTGGTTCATGGTTTGTTTGGTCAATTTTTGGATTGGCAATGTGATTTTATTTCTAAGGAAAGATTGGTTTGGTTAGATATTGAGGGTATGCCTCTACGTGCTTGGTGTAAATCCAAATTTCTTACCTTAGCTGCTAGATGAGGAAATTTTTTTTATATGGGTGACTCTTTGGGTCTTAATCTTTCTAATATGCGGATATGTTTTGAGACTCGTAATATAGGACTTATTGCCGAGGAGTTATCTATTATGGTTGATGAATCGGTTTTCACTGTTAGAGTCAAATAGGCGATGGGGTGGTCTCCTTCTTTCAAAGAAGTTGAGAGGGATTATGCTTCCACGTGTGTTGAACCTCAGGTTATGGACATCGAATTAGAGGATGATGATTGTCATTATATTTCTTCCTATAAAGATGAGGATATCATTGTTAATAATGAGATGAGTTCTGATCCGTTTCAGCTTCGTGATCTAATTTTTGAAGATTCTAAAAATAGAGTTTTAAGAAGAAGAAAACGGTTAAACATGGAGAAGACATGGTTGTTGGGCCTAAGTCTAGGACTCTTTGTTCACAGAGATGAGGAAGATTTTGGATATGATTCTTCTCCTTCTCATCCTCCTGGTTAGTCGAATCCTGAAAATTTTGATGATCGGTTTGTGAAGTTGAATCGGGGTGGAAAAGGTTTGTGTGATTCATTTAAGTCGGGTAATAGTGTTCACCAACAAAGTTCTGTAGTGGAAGGGCTTGAAGTTCTTATTCAAATAGGGCAATCAATAGGATTTAGCATGAAAGGGTGTGAACTTGACAAAATGGAGGTTATTAAAAAGGAAAGAGCGTCTAGTACTTCCTCATGAATTGCGTCTCAATTAACATGCAAGGTCTAGGTAACATGAACAAACATTGTTGGTGTCGTAACCTGTGTAATAAACACAAGATTTCTATTCTTTCTAATTAAGATACGAAAATATCACAGATAAACTTATAGTTAGTTCGTTCTCTGTAGGGTAATAAGCACTTTCAATTTGCGGTGTTGGATGCTAATGGTATTTCTGGTGGTCTTCTTGTAATTTCAGATGAGGACATTTTTTTGTAGTGACTCAACTCAGGTGCATGAGAACTTTGTTGTTCTTCATGGGGGTGTGGAGAGCTAAAGGTGTGAGGCTTCTCATTAGTTCTGCTTACTTTCCTCAAGAATTAGAAAGGAAAAGGAGAGTGTGGCGGTCTCTTCATAATATTCTTTGCAACTCCGACCAGGAGATTATTTTGATGGGTGATTTTAATGCGGTTCAGAATGAATTGGAGAGGTTTGGATCAATCTTTATTGCTATTGAGGCTAGGGATTTTAATCAATTTATTGATGATTCTGCTCTTGTTGATGTTCCTTTTGGGAGGTCTACTTTTACTTGGTCTAATCGGTGGGGAACCAAGTTTAGCAAACGTGATGGTTTCTTGTATCGGAGGGTATGTTTGATGTTTTTGCTGGACTTTCTGGCATGGTTCTGTAGAAGGGTATCCCGGACCACAATCACATTTACCTTTTTGAGCAACATTCTGATTTTGTCCCTACCCCATTTTGTTTATTTCATTCCTGGTTTGGGTTAGATGGGTTTGATGAGGTGGTGAGACATTCATGGGCGGTTCCGATAGTGGGGGTTTCTAATGCTATGGTTATTTTTAAGACGAGGCTTAGATGTCTTAAAAATAATTTGAAAACTTGGAATAACAGGAGAAGATCTGGATCGAAAGCCATTAAAAGTCAACTATCTTCAGAGATCTCTGAAGTTCAGAAGCATATTTAGGAATGAATGGATTTGGAGGTTAATCTTAATGCTTGGATTAATCTTATTAAGAAACTTAGAGATATCGAACATGTTGAAAAACTGGATTTAGCTCAAAAAGTTAAAATCAAGAAGGGAATAGAAGGAGATTAAAATTCTAAATTCTTCCATGCTTTTCTTTATAGTAAAAGGAGACAAAACACAAGCAAGGGTATTATGAAAGATGGGGAGTGGGTGACGGATCCGAAGGTGGTAAAGAAGAATTCTTGTTGCATTTTAAGAATCAGTTGGTTAAAATTCAAGGGGTTCGGCCTCATATTTTTTCGGATTCCTTTAAAAAATTATCTTGCGATCAGGTAGCGATCCTTGATGCTAAATTTTCTATGGAGGAGATAAAAGAAACGGTGTGGAAATGTGGTAGTGATAAAGCCCCGGGACCTGATGGTTTTAATTTTGAGTTTTTTAAAAGATATTGGGAGGTGATTAAAGAAGATGTTTTTAACTTGGTGTGGAGTTTTCAATCGACTAGGGTATTCCTAAGGGGTGCAATCCATCTTTTATTGCTCTTATTCCTAAAGTAAACTATCCTCAGTTTACGGCTAACTTTAGACCTATAAGCCTTATAGGGTGTCAGTACAAAATTAAAGGGAAGCTCCTTGCCAATCGTCTTGCTATGGTCATTGATTCAGTTGTGAGTTGTGAGAAAGCTACTTTTATCAAAGGGTGTCAAATTTTGGATGGCCCAATGTGACATCCCCAATTTCACGGCCACAAAGACCGATTTGTTTATGCTTTATTTGAAAATCAGAGTATAATTTTGAAGAAATATGTTGCGAAATTTGTTCCCAAAAATATGATAAGTAAATTATTAAAGCATTCCCGAAGGAATGGGTTTTCATTATATTAAAAACATTGGGATGTCACTGCCAATACAGTACATAAGCATAAATAGAAATACTACATGCCTTACAACATCTATAATTCTAATGGTCTATAATCTATAGATCTATCATCAGTTCAACACTCATATGCTCTCTTGCCACTACCTGTAATACAAGAAACTGAGTGGGGCAGGCTTGGGAGCCTGGTGAGCACATAAGGTTTTCAACCCACAATAATTAATTTTATTAATTTCATCAAATCTTTCAACCTGATTATCTGTTCCTGTTATCCTCACTTTCTGTTCCTAAAGCATATAATTCAAGGGACCTAGCCTAAGGATCATCATCGGGATGACAATACTGTTTAGGGGATTCCGTAGCAATATATGTCAGTAAGGCAACCATGAGGGGATGAAGTACACCGGTGAACACATCGTTCACAAACACCTACAGTTTGCGAGTCTGCCAGCGTTCCAGTAGACTGTTTAGAATAGTCCGTGGTCGTCATCTGTACTCTGCTAGATAACTAAGTTAGCTTAAACATTGATGCCTCTCATCATTTCATTTCATATCTCATCATCTATATCATCTACCCATCATAATTATAGGTATAAAATACATATACATTGTAAATCAAATAAAACATGTATATTTTGTTCATCCAGTATAGATATCAAGAAAACAGATAGTATGTGCACATAACACGTAATTTATATTAAATACTTCATATCTATGTGTAAGATGAAAGTAACTATGCACTTACTTGTTAAAGTGATGAATCCAAACTCGGGCATCGCTTTGTTTCTAACAATTTTTTATTTTCCTTCGACAAAACCTAGTATCATTATCACTAGATCTTAGTCTAACATTTATTGCGACTAATTATTAGTCTAGGCAATATTGTTTTTCTTGTATTATATAAGTGTTAAACAATAACTTTCAACAACTATGTACAGGAAGGGGCCATACATGAAACACCGGAGGGCAGGACCATTTTCGCATTTAAGCAGTTCTGAAATCCAACAACCCCATGCGGCCCTTCAAACCATATTCCCTCTACCACTAGCAGTTAAA
Source organism: Lactuca virosa (assembly GCF_052849685.1). Lineage (NCBI taxonomy): Eukaryota > Viridiplantae > Streptophyta > Magnoliopsida > Asterales > Asteraceae > Lactuca > Lactuca virosa. The sequence continues at coordinate 4,324,224 of NC_136428.1, read as the reverse complement.
ATGTATTATAATAACACTTTGTATAATTTATAATACTTAGCACATATACTCTTTATAGCTTCATAATAATGATAATGAACTTAAACATAAGCTATACTTAAACTAGGGTAAGCATAACTCACTTTCAATGGAGTTTAGCTAGGAGTCGGGCTCTGCAAAGGAATGGGAGGGGCTAAGAAGAGTATTTGAGAGAGAAAGAATGGGAAAAGTGTGAATTTTTGGGGTGATCCTCACATCTATTTATAGGCTGGAAGATGCGAGTACGTAGGGCGTAACTTCGGAGTACGTTGGGCGTACTTAGTACGCGGGGCGTACAAAAAGCCCTACGCTGCACGTACGAGGGGCAGGTGTCATCATCGCATGTGAAGCCGTGGGGAGAAAGGGAGGGTTCGGATCTAGCCACGTGTCAGCCTCGCATCAACCATAATTTAATTAACTTTTAAATTTCGTAACTTTTGCATACGAGCTCCATTTTTGACGTTTTAGATATCTAGATGTAGGTAGCGACGTGATCTATAACTCTGGTTTAAACTTCGTCAGCTAGTTTTGACTTTATTTTTAAAGTTATATTTTAACAGACTTAGACAGATAAAGTCCGTTAAAAATTCATAACTTTGTCATCCAACGTCCATTTTCGTCTATCTTTATATCGTTGAGTTCCTATTAACGACATCTTCGATTCTGTTTAGATGTGTCGACTAAAAATGGATCGATTTAAAATTCAAATTCCGGGCTGCATACTGTTATGCCAAATCTTAAAAAAATCATAACCTCTTCTAAAGAAGTCACATTTGGACGTTATTTATATGAACGCTCTCGGTTTAAAGTATACTACGACTTTGATTTAGATCACTAAGGCTAAAAAGTATTTTATCGCAAACTCACTTTTTACGATACACAGTGTCGTGCCGGTTTTGTCGCAAAACTTCGACGAGTCATAACTTCTTTATTATAAGTCGGACTTCAGCATTCCTTATATCCCTGAAATCATTGCTGCGATCACTTCAACTTTCTTCATAGATATTGGGTCTATCTATTATTTTATTTTGTGACACATATTTTTATAATTATTTTTTGTATAGTTATAACTACGTACTTTGTACATAAATCACATAATTCACATAATACTCAAATAATTCTTCTTCATTACTTCAAAATAGGTTACAATTGTTGACCCTAACTATTACATCATTACAATAATACTTAGCCTAGAAACACGAGTGTTACAGCCAATGATGTTAAGTGAGATTATTGCTCATTACAAAGGGTGTGGTAAAAAATTAATGTTTTTAAGGTGGATTTTGAGACAGCCTATGATTCTCTATCATGGGATTTTCTTTTTGAAGTTATGAAGAAAATTGGGGTTTTGTGATATATGGTGTAATTGGATTAGAGCCGCTCTTAATTCTTACAGGGCTTTGGTGTTAGTTAACGGGACGCCTACTGAAGAGTTTTCTATTTTCAGAGGTATTCGTCAAGGATATCTTTTATCTCCGTTCCATTTTGTTTTGGTCATGAAGGGTTTTCACGTGGCTCTTCAAGAGGCTAGCCGGGCAGAGGCTTTTAGTGGCGTGCTTCTTGGTTCTTTGAGAATTGAGGTGTCCAATCTTCTTTACGCAGATGATGGTTTTGGGTAGTATTCCAATCTACCAAATGTCCATTTTTAAAGTGCCTATTAAGATCATTAATCTCTTGGAATCTATAAGAGCTAAGTTTTTTGGGGGTCTAATATTGGAGAAAGAAAGCTCAACTGGATTTTATGGTCTAAAGTGATGAATTTTAAGGAAAAATGAGGTCTTGATATTGGAAGTATTTTTTCTTTAAATAGAGCTTTATTATTTAGGTGACATTGGTGTTTTTTGCATAACCCCAATGCTCTTTGGGCTAAAGTGGTCTCGGCTTTTCACTCTTTTCCAGGAGGTCATGTGGTTCTCGAAGTGTAGGCTTGAGCCTGTGGCTAAATATTGTTAGGGAGATTGATCATCTAAAGAAGAAAGGTTTTTTTGGAGGATTTGTGTACTAGAAAGGTGGGAAATGGAAGAAGTGCTTGGTTTTGGTTGGATAATTGGCATGGATCGAATATTTTTAAGAACAAATGTCATAGACTTTATGTTCTTGATACGAATCGGAGGCGTCTTTATTTGATCGATCCTCAGAAACGAGGATATTGGACACGTTTTCTAGATATCCTTGTAGTGGTGTTACGGGTGGTCAATGGGATCATGAGATGCGTGAAATAATACAAGAGGTGGTTTTATCCGATTCGAATGATTCTTACTCGTGGGATTTGGATATCAAGGGAGAATTCTCGGTTGCTTTGACGAGAAATTTTTAGTGATGCGCACACTTTAGAGTCTTCTAACATTACTACTAGATGGAATGCTTATGTTCCTAAGAAGATTAATGTTCATGTTTGGCGGGTTGAAAGAGATAAACTTCCCACTAGATAGTGTTTACGTGATAAAGGCATTGAGTTAGAGTCTCTTTTATGTCATGTTTGCTCTCAAATTGGAGAGACTGCCGATCATCTTTTCTCTAATTGCAATGTTTTCAACCATTTGTCTTGATAGCTAGGTTGTGGAATATCCCTGCGCATTCACATGGCATGGTTAATGAGATATTGCATTGGGTTGATTCGCTAAAGATGACTAAGGAGCTTTCACAGGTTTTTGAAGCAATTATTGTTGTCTCGTTTTGGATCATTTGGAGATTTCGTAATAATCTACTTTTTGGAACGGTAAAACCTAGGAGAGATGAGATTTTTGATGACATTAGGCATTTTTCTTTCTTTTGGATTTTTAATAGACGTAGCAAAAATAGTATTTCTTGGGATTGTTGGCTGTTATCCCCAAGCATGGTTTTGTAAGTTTTTACTTTGTTCTCTAGCTTCTTGCTAGAGGTTTAATAAATCCATCGCCGTTCAAAATAAAGGTAATAGTGTGGACGATGAGATTTTTGTTAAAAAATGAATGATTTTTGTAGAAAAAACAAAAATAAAAATGGATGCTTTAACGGAAAATCAATTAAAACATAATGATTTTTATGAAAATAGCCACTTATTTTCCTAGCCTATGAATGTAAACCCCGATATGATATGTGATCATTTTCAACGTTACCACACTACCAGGTAAATCAACATTTGCTTGATCGTATGATTGAGAGATGATTTAACTATTATTATAAAATGAGTTGTGTCGATTAGATTGGAAGGGAGGGCGGGGTGAGGTTATTTTCGTGGTTGGTAAGTAGATTGAAATCAAATACAAGTCTTGTAATATTATTTGTTTTGTAACCAACTTTAAATAAATGCCATGAATCTTTGAAATTGTGTGCCTTAAAAACAAAGTAACTAGTAATGTTCTTGGTAAACATTAGTTTTCAAACGGGAACCCTTTAGAAGCAATTATGTAACATCATCATGATGCTCGTATCATCATCTTATCTCTTTTTGATTTTATAATATATAAAGCATTATAAATGAATATGTTATTTGAGTCTTACGATAAAGTGTAGAGCCATAAACTGTCCATACAGGTGTTTTCATAAATAATCAAATTTTTTATCTACCATAATATATAGTTTTATTACAGATGTACATAATCCTCTAATAGAAATATAATATTACGGATTTGAAAGTTATATTGATACTTGTTTTGGTGGATTTATAAATATTGTTGTTTAACTTTGAAGTTGAAACGTAAGATATTATAATCCAAAGTTATATGTTAATTCCTTTTCCTTCAATACATATAGGAAGTATGAAATTAGGTATAATCACAACAAAACGACCAAATATTTTTGTGTAATATAGGTAAATGACCCTCGTATGCACCTTGTTTGTATTTACCGAAAAGACAATGATTTACCGAAAAGACAATGATGTCCAAAATGATCATTTTCGGACTAAGCAATTGAATATTAGTGTATCAGATTTTTAGATAAAATGAGACTTAAAATTGCTCTCTAGTATGACATTCCATACTACTTTTCGATAAATACATTCCACACATATTTTATCGGACAATTTTTTCTAGTGATACAATTTTTTCAGCTTATTTTGACAAAACATACGTCAAGCACAATTTTATTTAGAAACAAATTCATCCATTAATTTTATGAAGAAAGTTTTTTCGGTCTCCATGTGTTTTGTTAGAATATAAAAAAGATCAATCTAATAATACTTATCCATATTAAAAAAACTATGACTTCCCGCGGTTTGAATTCTTATTTATCACACTGAGTTGCGTGGTAAGCATCATTTTTTCTAGTACGCCACTAGTTTGGAGTATCAATTTGATTAAATGTTGTAAGTTATGGTCCAATAATTTATTGATTTGTATGTTTCTAATCTACTTGTGACCATTGTACATATTGGATAGTTTTTCCTCATAAGGGGACTACTTAGAAACAATGTGTTAGCGGTTTCCATAGACAAAAACCACCAAATCTTTGCCCATAGCCCTCAAAAGTGGCAAAAAAAAGTTAGTAATCATACTTATGCCTTTTAATAAGCATGAAAGAATGTTATACGGAGGTTGGGAAGCTAGTCATCATATATGATATATATGATATGAAAATTTTAACTTACATTTTCGGTATCCATGTATTCGCAAACGCATATCATAGGCTCTATTGTCGAAAATTGATAATGAATTTGTGAGCTATGAATAGAAAAAATTAAACACTAGAAAGTTTATTCCAGGAGACATTCAAAGCATACAAAACATCTAGTTTTAAATAGAGTTGGGCTAGGCTAATTAAGTCATGCAATTCCAAGTCAATGTAAATGGCTTGACAATATTCAATGGCAAAGGTGTGTTTCTATGGTGTGCATTATAATATAATGACCTCTAATTTTTTCGTGCCCATGTACAAGTTATCGACGAATAAATGCAATGTACGAATAACAACAATCATTAAGGTTTTATGTGGCACGTTACATTGTTGGTATGCTCCATTCCTTAATGGTGAATGTAAATATAAACATCATTATAATACTACTTTTTAGAAATATATGATGAGAATCCTAATATATTTTATACCGAGATTTTATGGTGAAATCACTCCTTACATATAAATGGTGGTTCGAAGAGGGATGCAAGTGTGGACCTTCGAAGGTGCATGTCATCGATAACCCCATCTTTAAGTATATGATTATATAAAGAATTATGTTAAAAATCTATAATAAATGACTTGTACATGATGTCAATGGCAATGTTATGGTATACCAAGTTGTCACATGATAACAACTTTGAAATGAGTATGGTTTACACATTGTTACCATTTTGGTAATTTCTTTTTATCGGTAGTTTATTGATCGATATAAACAATGGAAATGAAGCATCCTCGTGTAGATCCTTCTAAATGGGAAGCCCACAATCTGGTGATAGTTATAAAACCCAGGGCGTTCCAAATTTATTTTGGGCCCAGGACGAGAGAGGAACAAAAGACCCTTAAAATACATAAATTTAATTAACTTGTTTTTATAATAACTCAATAATTGTAAGAAATTTATTTATATTAGCTTCTAAATATAAGATTTTCGATTACAAAAATCTATATATTTAAAGAAAAATTATTATTCTAGCTTCTGTGATGTAAAATTATTAATGATATCTTGAAGATCGATATTGTCTAACATATAATAATAAAGCCCGTAAAATTTTTAGGCCCTTTGAAAGGCGAGCCCTGGACGGTCGCCCCTATTGCCCACCCTCTGGGACGGGCCTGATTAAACCCCAGTTAACCCCTAGGAAACTCATTACATTTTATTTTTATTTAATTGAATTAATATTGGATTTCACAATGTCAGGATAGTTGTTGTAGTAGACAATGATGTTTTCAAGATTTATAAGGTTTGTATTTAAGTTATCAATTTTCATGTTTATGTAATCGTACTTCAAACATCATAATCTTCGGTTAAAGATGAAAAATAACACATACATACACACACATATATATATATATATATATATATATATATATATATATATATATATATATATATATATATATATATATATATATATATATATATATATGTTCAAATGAGAACATTTTTGAGATTGAGAACATTTGAGAACATTTTTTAGCCTATGAGTTCAAAAAACACGTGCGTTAGTTTTTCTAATTGCCTTCAGGGGTATTTCGGTAACTTTGCTCTTATGACAATATTCTCATCTGATTTTGTTTACGTTTTTGACGAAAGTTTGGTCGAGAGTATCCATTGAGAACTGAGTGATTATCATCGAATTTTATGGAATTGCTTCTAAATCTTAGCGATTTCTAAGATTCTTCTTACAAAATTCGTTGTGTTTTCTTCTTCGATTCTTATAGAGAAGTATTTGCGTCGTCATCGTCGAAGAAGTTACGTCACAGTTCGTTCTATCAAAAGGTACAATATATTCATTTTGTATAACTTTTTTTAATGATTAAACAATCTCATTTGTATTTATTTCATGTTTTTTAGTAATCGATTCCGTTATTTAACGTTTTGATTCGAAATGAGTTAAGTTTAACATATTGTTCATCGAAAGAGTAAAAATCTGTCACTTTGCAGAAATTGTTTTGATCATTGATTGTCGATTCTTGCATTGTAACTGGATTTATGAAGTATATATCGAAAGTTTTGAGTTCGAAAGGAGTTAGATTTAATATATTTTAAAAAAATAAAAATCTTCAATTTGCAGAACTTATGTTGATCATTAAACGCCGATTCTTGTGTTGTTGCTGCATTTATGTAGTGTAAATCGAAATTATTGAATATGAAGCTAATAATCGTGATTTTTGATTCGAAAGGAGTTAAGTTTAACATATTGTTCATTGAAAAAGTAAAAATCATCAATTTGCAGAAATTATTTTGATCATTGATTATCGATTTTTGCATTGTAACTTGATTTATGAAGTATATATCGAAAGTTTTGAGTTCGAAAGGAGTTAGCATTGAGAATATCACTTTGTAATTGATATCGATGATATTTGTTATAAGCTATAATCGTTTTATTAACATTCAGATAATCATATGTTATTGATATCTGTTATAAACTATAATACAATGTTTTAAATCATACATGATTAATATAATTTATAATCATAAATGTTTTATTCATATGTGTTTAAAATCATATGTGATTGAAATATGTTATGAACATTTACATTTTATATTATAGTGTCTTAAATCATATATTATTAATATATGTTTTAATAATAAATGTTTATCTTGTTAATGACATGTTCTTTTGTTTGACACTGTCTTTTACAAGCAATAATGTGAATTTATTTACAAATGAAAATAAAATTAGCACTTTTGTTGAGAGTGTTATAGTTGTTGATGAAGCTGTTGAACAATTAATTCATCAAAACCAAATCTGCAGTTTTTCAGGTATATTTTAATTATTGATGTATTTAGAATTGAATATATGTTTTTATAATATTACGTGATTATTCAGTAATTTGTTTAGTAAATGTGATTAATATTTTGTTAATCATATGTGATTATTCATTTTTTCATATTTTAATATATATTTACATCTATTTAAGTTATCTATGTTCAATTTTTATTATAATCACATATTATTATACAAGGAATTTATTATTAATCACATGTGATTAGTCATTTTACTTTGTTAATAAATTTATCTTTAATCACATCTGTTTTTTACATTTCACACATTAATGTATATTGAATTTTTTGTTATGTGATTATTCAGTATCTGTTTATTAAATCTGTTTATTATAGTGTTAATCATATATGGTTGCCAGTTTTTTATATAATTTTAATCATATGTAATTGTCAGTTTATCTATGTTCAATTATCTGTTGTAATCACATATGATTATATAAGGAACTTATTTTAAATCACAGTTGATTATTCATTGATTCTACATGTGAATGTTATATTTCTTCCAATGGTGTAAATTCAAGCAGAAAGATGAGTACAAGTTATGTATCTGATTTTTATATGCCACAGCCTCTACATGATATCAGACCAAATGTTCTTGCAGAGTTCAAACCCACTAAGTCAATGAGGTTCAAAGATGTTGATGAGGGAGTTAATTTTATAAAATATATGCAGAGAAGGCTGGTTTTGATGTTCGTATGAACACATTAAGGAAAAAGGGTGATATAATAAAGCATAGGTATGTGGTTTGCAACAGGATAGGTAAACCAAAAATGAATTCAACGGAACGTAATACAATCTACAGGGCGACAAAATGTAAAGCTAAAACTATTGTGAAACGTGTCAAAGGAACAGATGAGTATAGGTTTGACAAGTTTCAAGAAAATCACAACCATGACCTTGAAGATAAATTTCACTTGAAAAGTACAAGGACTCTTTCATATTCTGACAAGGAGTTCATTGTTCGGGCTTCTACAACGAAAATGGGTACTACAAAAGGTTACAAGTTGAAAACAACCTTGAAAGGTGGTTTTCAGCATGTAAGGGGTAATGTTGTAGATTATAGAAATTTCAAGAGGGATATGGGATCTATTATTGCATTCAAAGATGTACAACTTATCGTGAATAAGATGGATGATTGGAAAAACAACTATCCGAATTATTCTTTTTATTATAAATGCAATGAAAATAAGGTTTTGAATGCAATGTTTTGGGCCGATGAAACGGAGAAAGCATATTACAGTGAATTCGGAGATGTCATGTCTTTTGATGCAACATTTCGTACTAAGAAGTAAGTTTTTCTTATATATTTATGTTTTTAATTATATGTGATTGATGAATACACAATAAGTATGCTTATGTAGTTATTTTTAAATCACATGTGATTTATCAGTTGTCAACAAGTATACTGATGTGATTATGATTGTAATCATATACGATTGATGAATGATCAAAATTTATTGTAATGTGATTATTATTATAATCATATGTGATTGATTATTTATCAAAAATCATACTAATGTTATTATTTGTTATAATCACAGGTGATTGTTGATTGATTAATTCTCAACAATCAACAATTATGTTGATGTAATTATTTTTTAATCATTTGTGATTTATTAATTGTTAACAAGCATTATGATTTGATTTTTTTGTTTAATCATATGTGATTAATATCATTTTTTTAATTTATTTTGGTTATGTCGTTATATATGAAACATATATGCATTGGTTTTTGTTCCATTCAGTGTTATTGATCATCATAAATCATCTGTTACTGTTGGAGCTGGGTTGCTAAGCACCGAGGATGTGGATTCATAAAAGTGGCTACTTGAACAATTTTTGAAGGATCATTTAAATAAACAACCATTATTGGTTTTAGCGGATCGAGATCCAGCATTAAAGCAATCTGTTGATTTGTTTTTTATCAGCCAAAGCATAGATTGTCTATGTGGCATATCATGAAGAAACTACTAAAAAGATATTTTTTGTATATGTTTTCTTCTGTTAATCATATATGATTGAACATATTTAGAAATATAATAGATTTATAATCACATATGATCTTAGTCATATATTAAATAGAAAGGTTAATACATTTAAGATTGTTATTAAATGTTAATCACATATGATTTCAGTCATATATTCATTTAAGGTTAATATATTTAAGATGTTATTGAATGTTATTTTGTTGTAACATATTCTAATCGCATATGATTAAATCACATTTTTTGTTGTTTTATGTTTATAATAATATGTGATTGAATCATTTTAAGTTATGAGATCTGATTATTATCTTTATATTTGAATATTAATATGTGAATCACATGTGATTATTACAACTATCTGTGGAATTTTTTAAAAACACTGATTTCAAGAAAAGGTTTAATAAGCTTGTTTGGGACATGTATATTGAGCGTGATATTTTTGAGTGGAATTGGGAACTGTTGATGAAAGAATTTAATCTTGAAGATGAGAGGTGGTTTAAAGATATTTTTTGAAAATTAGGAAGCATGGGTACCTGCATATTTCAGTGATTTTCCAATGTGCGGGTTGATGAAGACAACATCAAGGTTTGAGAGTATCAACTCCTTTTTCAATTCATACTCACAAACGGAAAATTTTCTTCTAAACTTTATGAAGAATTACGACAATGCCATTAAAAAAACAAAGATATAATCAACTTGAACTTGATCATAAAACTAAGGGAGAACATTATTCTTTGAAGTCTCCACATATGATACAAGAACATACATCAAACATCTACACGTGCAAGTTATTTTTTGAAGTTCAAAAAGAGATTTATAAAGGAGGATGGTATATTGATGTTAAAGATTTAGGCGAGGGAGATGGATGAGATCTTTTTAAAGTTATGCACATGAACCATAAGCATGAAGTAAAAGCAATGTAGAAGGTATTTTATTTTTTAATTATACCTTATTTTTTATATTATCGTAATGATATAATTAGATGTGTGTTTAGGTACATATGATTATAATCACATGCGATTATAATCCTATGTGACTAATGAAAAATTTAATTTTTTAAATCACATGTGATTATAATCAGATTTTATTATAGGTATATGTGATTAAAGTAACATGGGATCATACGTGCCACTCCAGATGTGATTATAGGTACATGTGATTAAAATCACATGTGAATATAAGTAGATGTTATTACAGGCAGATGTACAATTATATGTGATTATAAGTACATGTATAATCAGATGGTTAATGTATAAAAATATGTGATTTCGTATTGTTACAGGTGGAACTAAAATATCCTGAAAAAGAAGTGAAATGCAGTTGTGGACATTTTAATCGTTTTGGTATACTGTTTAGACATGCTTTTAGAATATCGATGACCAAAAATTTTGATGAAATTCCGGATAAATATGTTCTTAGGCGATGGAGAAAGGATGTAATATCTTCAAATTATCAACTATCAAGAGATTGTTTTGATGAAGAGGATGCAGATGTTACTAAACTGGTCAATAAAGTATAGTTCAATACTGAGTCTGCTTTAGATATTGTGAGAGATGATAAGGAGAAGCTAGCATCTCTTGCTGAAAAACACAGCTTTTGTTGGATGATGTGAAGAGTAATTCTTCAAATGAAGTGCCTATTACAAGTTCTAATGTTGTTGAGAGACTTTATAAGGTTACTATACCAGAAGATGTTTATATTTTTGTTCCATATGTTCAACACAATAAAGGATGTAGAAAGAAAAGGCTTATTGGTGAAGTTGAAAAATCAATTATGAAAGTTCAAAAGAAGAGTAGAAAATGCTCAGTGTGTGGTAAAAGTGAACCGCACAATAGCCGTACTTGTCCAAGTAGATTTGTTGCTCAGAAATGATGTATAGTATACAATGTTCATAAGAAGTGATAATCATATATGATTTTTTAAGTCATAATCACATTTGATTTTTATGAGATTTATTTTTTGATTATTAGTTTTTTTTTTATTTTTTAAGCATTATATGTTCATATAACTATGGATAATAATCATATTTGAGTTTGTTTTCAATTTTCATTATAAGTGATAATCATATGTGAGTGTCTTTGATTTAATTTTGTTTGTCTATATTACATATGATTATCATATGTGATTTAGTATTCAAACTATGTTTATGTTTGTAATCACATGTGATTGATGTAAAAATCATACATTGTTCATAATAGATGCAACTTAATCATATGTGATTCTTTTTTATTTAACATTTCTGATGAATGATCTTTTAATCACATGTGTTTGTGAAAATCATATGTTAATTCTTTCGTAAATGATTTTGAATATAATCAACACATAATTTTGCAAATAATATGTGATTACATTCATAATCACATGCCATTGTGCAAATAAATCATTATACAAGAGTTTATATATTTGTATAATTTTTATAATCACATGTGTTTATATTAATGTTTATATGTTTAATCACATATTATACTTTTTTTTTTGCTTTTATATCTATAATCATATGTGATTTAGTATTCAAGCTATGTTTATGTTTGTAATCACATGTGAGTGATGTATAAATCATACATTGTTCATAATAAATGCATATTAATCATATGTTAATTATTTCGTAAATAGTTATGAATGCAAATTAATCATATGCTAATTATTTCGTAAGTGATTATGAATATAATCACACATGATTTTCCAAATAATATGTGATTACATTTATAATGACATGTGATTGTGCAAATAAATCACTATACAAGAGTTTATGACTTTGTATAACTTTTCTAATCACATGTGTTTATATGTTTAATCACATATGTGATTGAAATTTATGTTTATATGTTTAATCACATATGTGATAGATATATAAATGTATTATAAAAAATGTTTATAATCATATGTGATTTAATCTATATTGTGATAATGACATGTGATTGTCTAAATCATATGCGATTAAATAAATAATAACATGTGATTGTCGATATCACATCGTATTGTACAAAGAATAAGGCATTTTATAACTGTTAGAAATATCAAAGTCATATGTTGTTTAAAATGAAACACTGTCTAAACTTTAATTTACAGTTAAACAAAAAAATAGAGATTGTTTGTAAAGTAATAAACTACTTATCCATATTAAGCTCCACATATCCATGATATCATATATATGTTCAAACATTTATCAAATTAAAACCTAATCATTGTCTTAATGAAGTACAAGCATTCATCTAATTAAAAAGTAAACATTGTCTAAATAAACCAACAATCAAATTATCCATTGACAGATAGTCCTTCAAACTTCACCATTTCCATCTTCACCTTCAACATTCTCCAATTCCATCTTCACCTTCATCCCTTCACCTTCAGCAGTTCCATCTTCATTTTCCTATTCACCACTTTTCCTTCAATGATCCTCATTGACAGTTATTTAACCTTTTATGAATTTCTGCACAAGCTTTTCTTTGATCGCTTTCTATCTTCTCTTTATTTTGTATGTTGTACTCATGAGCAAGTTCCATGAAATCAACCTTCAAGAAATTAATTTCAGAATTTATCAATGCATAAGCAAATCTGGTTCTCATCCAACCGAGCAATGCATCTTGAGTTTGTGACAACCCGAAAATTTTATTCTTGTAAAATTTCACGTTGGTCAAACTTATTCCTTCCATGATCTTAAATTAGATGGATTATTGGTTTATAAGTTTTGAAGCCTAGTTAACTAAGAGTGTTAAGGTTTGGAAGAGAAAAGCCTTAGCAATCAGGAACCTTCGCATATCCACAAGCCCTTCGGACCATGAACCCTCGGTTCACAGCCGTGAACTCCTCGTCCGTAATCACTTCGCTATATATAAGTGTTTGATGCATTTTATCTTCATTTCTTCTTCTCTTGGACACAAACAACCCATTCTTTGTCAAGTATCATGTAACACCCCGATTCTCAGGTATTGATTATATGAAAAGTTCTTTGATTTCAAGGTCTACTCGACGAGTTGGTTGCCTTACTCGTCGAGTAGCAGCGGGTTGGTCCGCGTGTTTTAGTGAACTACTCGTCGAGTTCCTAGAAGGGACTCGACGAGTAGGAGCTGGCAGATGAAACCCTAAATCCCGGGGTTTTGCACCCTATTTTAAGGATCAATAGCCTCCCTTTAGCCCCCTTGCAGTCTTTTGAGTACCAAACCAACCCTAATTCGTGTGTGTGCTTCATTTTGTGTGTTCTAAGTTTTGGAAGGTGAATCTTAGTGAGGAAAGCTTGGGGAAACAAGGAGCTAGAAGGAAGGAACGTGTGGGGATCAGAAATCTACCTCAGTTAGCATCAGTATCAAGTCGTCACCTTTACCTCATTTCTTTCTAGATCTCATTTGGGTGGAGTTTAGGGCTTTTTTGGCTTGGTTATGATGTTATTGTGGTGTATGAGCTAGATCTGAAGTTGCAACTTCAGATCTGGACCCTTATTGGGTTCTAGGTTCATAAAGTTTCGAGCTTGGTCATGTATGAAGCCTTCCTTGAGTGCAAAGCTGCATTGTAAGCTTGGATTTGTCATTAAGAGCCTTGAGAGCCATGCATGCACGTAAAGTTTGCAACTTTACGTGATAAACATGCCTTAGAAGCTTGGATCTGCAATATGGAGCCGCTGCATGGCTTAAAAAGTGCCTGTATGGATGAAGGTCTGAAGGGACTCGGCGAGTTGCATAGTCAACTCGGCGAGCCACATGAAGATGGCCATGTACTCGACGAGTTGGATGAACAACTCGGCGAGTCCGTTGAAGATGGTTATAGACTCGACGAGTCAGTAGAGTGACTTGGCGAGTCGGTTGGATTTTTCCCAACCTTTGGACACATGTGAGAACGGCGAGTTGTAAAGAGAAAACTCGGCGAGTTAGCCAAGGAGTTGCGACCACTGACACTAGGAACTCGACGAGTCACTCTAGTGACACGACGAGTTGGCGAGTCATGCTAGGAACTCGGCGAGTAGCTAAGGGTACTCGACGAGTTGAGGTCAACATGGACTGTTGACCTTGAAATTTGACTTGGACCTCAGACAAGGGTTGGCTATTGGACTTCTGGGAGTATCTTGGGAATTTATGGACTTTGTGATGTGTCGGATATAGGTGGTGGAGTTTGTGGTGGTGATACGGGAGCTGAGCTTTCTAGTTTCAGACGACAGTTGCGAGGTGAGTTATCCTCACTATATCCACAGGGTCTAAGGCACCAAGGTCGGCCCTTTATATATATGTATATTTGGATTATGGTATGACATGTTGTTGATTACATCCTGGTAGTTAGGATGGTGGTATGCTTATGCTTAGTGACCTGGTTAGGTGAGTGTCCTGGTTATAGGATGATGTTATGTTAGTGACCGGTTAGTTCTGTATCCCGGTTATTGGGATGTTGTCATGATTAGTGATCTGTTAGATCGGTTTTACTGTTATATATGCTAGCGTATGATATTATGTGCACATGTTGTTTGATTGGGGGTTGGGTTGAAGCGGACCTGCTTTGTGCTGAAGGCCAACATACCCAGGGCGGTCCGTATAGACTATAGGCCCAGGAGGGCATGTGAGTCAGACCGAAGGCCCGACAAGCGGTCCAGATAGGTTGTAGGCCCTGCGAGGCATTCCAGACGTGTCGAAGGCTTGGGGAGCGGTCCAGATGGGCTGAAGGCCTGCGAGGCGGTCCAGTCAGGCTGAAGGCTCATTATGCATGCTGAAAGTCTATATGTCAGGATTATGATTGTATGGTGTTGGTATTTTCGGGGTAACTCACTAAGCCTTCGAGCTTACATTTATCGATTATTGTTTCAGGTACTTCTGATGATCGCGGGAAGGCAAAGGCATGATCGTACCGCTCCTCACATTTTATGATTTTATGATCTGATTCTGGGATACCCTTCCAATATACTATTTTGAAAACAAATTTTTAATAATCATGTGTTTTAAATGTTTTGAAAACGTTTTAATTTGGAATGAAATTTTTGGGTGTGACATATCATCCTCCAGAACACCATCTTTCACTCTTAAACACCCTTTTTCCTTGCTAATCCTTAGAAGCTTACTAGGATCTTCAAACACTTTCCAAACCACCAAGATCTTCAAGTGTTCTTCATTTGGGCCGTGAACCATTCAAGTTGGGTCGTGAACTATTCAAGTTGGGCCGTGAACCATTCATCAAATTGGGTCGTGAACACCCTTTCAGCCTCCTAACTTGCTTCTAACACTCTTTTGGTGAGCTATTCTTGCATCCTAAGTTGTTTCCCCATCACCTTTCTATTTATAATCACTAATTTCATGCCTTTATGTATCATTATATGTCATTTAGGACTCGTTTGTGCCTTGGTACTTCATTCGTGAAACTTATCATCCTTACTCGAATCTTCAATTGAACCACCTACATAAGGTGAGTTCATACCCCTACAACTACACTTTTAAATGCTTTTAGGGGGGGGGGGATACAAGTAGAACACAATGAAATTGTGTTAACCATTTACATGTGAAAACAACATCCAAAAGGATTTCTTATACTCAAAACTTGTTAAAACTCTTTTAAAGCTTTTATAAACTTCTTTTATATCAAATCATATTTGTCTATCTATTTACGTATAAGTATGCTTTAACAGACTTAGGACTATTGCTAGATACCTTGACTCCTGTTCCTTGTTTGGTTGTGGGCTCAGGGTAGGATCACTAGTCCGGATGTCGGTTAAATCATAGTTATACTTATTAAATACATATATGAATATTAAACCCATTCTTATGGATTATACTTAACTGAGTTGCTTGGTGTGTAATTGAGTCTTTTCTACAAAACAGTAACAGTCAAACAATCATACTAGTAAACTATAATAGGTATAGCTTAGAGGATTACTATATACTACTTCTAGAACAGTGAAACTTACATGAGTCAGTTCATACATGAGTCAGTTTTTTCATACTATAACTAGAACAGAAAGGAACATAGATACTATAACTAGAACAGGAAGAAACATACATACTATAACAAGAATAATATAACAATAATGTGAGCCACTACTTCATGGCATAGCAATATATTTATTGTGTCACGTTTTGTAACCAGAGTCTCCTGGGAGGAGAGCGTGAGTGTGTGTATAGATCTATACGGGATTGGCCATCCTACACCTTGCTGCTAGCTACAGTGGGACCTGTAGGTCTACGGGTGACAAATGTCATACCATTTTCGACGTCTTTAGATCGCCGTGTTTTATACGAGTCAAATCAAGCATGGTTATAACCTCATCACATTTTAACTTAATTTAACAAATTGGTTTTAAGGTAGTTAGTACTTCAGTAGTTGTTTTATACAACACTACTGTATATCTTCGTTTTCCCATTACATTCATATAGTGATATTTTCACATCGAGTAATGTAATCTATTTCCTAGTAACATGAGCATTCAGTTAAAAGGGGGCCTATAATGCTAACTTTATGATTCCTTAGTTTATACATTAGGGTTATGTATTAATCAGATCCGACAGGCAGTAGGATGTGTGCTTTCCGTTTCATTTTTTGTTCCTTGTTTGGTTGTGGGCTTAGAGCAGATTCACACAGTCTACTATCTATTCGATCTTAGCTAAATATATAACCCGTATACACCACGTAATCATAGGGAGTAATAGGTATGGGTCAGGTCATATCATACAAATTCAGTATACCACTTTCTAGTACAAAAACATACTTTTCGGATAGATCATTAAGTAAGTAAAACTAGAAACTTATCTATAAAAGGTTTGATTCGCATTATTAAACCAATATAAGGACATTTAGTGGTTAATTCTATGATACCTTAGTTTATACATCAGGTTTATATATAATTAATATCCGACAGACAGTTGGATGTGTGTTTTTCCGCCTTACTTCATGTTCCTTGTTTGGTTGTGGGTTTAGGGCAGATTCACACATTTAACTGTCCGTTCGATATTAGATTATATATAACTAGTATAAACTAAGTGATTATAGAAGGAACTATTGTGGTTACCATTTTACTAAAGGAAATATATGATTTTCTTAAGGAATGTTTTCTTCAAATATAAAAGAACTATTACAGTTAACTCTGTAAGTACCACATGAATACGCTAGGGTTGTATACAATGAAGATCTAACAAACAATGGGATGTGTGACTTCCACCTCATTTCCTGTTCCTTGTTTGGTTGTGGGCTTAGGGCAGTTTCACACAATCGATTGTCTGTTTACTTTAATTTGTATATAACTTGTATCCATTTAGTACTCATAGAAGGAATTGTAGAGTCATTTTTACTTATCATTCATCACATCAGAAAATATAGAATTTTCTGGAGGAACAGACAGACTTTTCTAAAAGAAGTTATAGTATACTTTTCATAACTAAAATACTTATGAACTCACCAGCTTAAATGTTGATCTACTCTTTCAAAATAACTTGTATTCTCAGGAAACTAGTAGACAGGTACGCGCACTGGGATTCAGAAGATGGAGTATAGTAGCTTCATGTCTTGTTTTGTCATTTACTTTTGGAGTCAATCTTCTGTGAATCACATACTTTGTAAACACTTTAATATTAATGCAATGGTTTTTTGTTACTTTGATTACTATGATGCATGTGTTGTGATACTAAGCACGAAGTCCTCCGCCCCCGAACGTTTTCGCCGTTCCGGTTTGGGGGTGTGACAGAGTTCCTTCTTTTGGGAATCCAATTTTGTATTCTGTTTGAACCATATATGTTTCCATGTATCTCATCACAAATACTCTAAAATCTCTTTTGTTATTTTTACTTTTACATATCAGATGTGGTATTTGTGCTAATATATTTGGGTCTTGAAGGGCATGACGTCTTGGATGATTGATCTCATGCAGATATCTCAAGAAGTATTTTTCTGAAAATTAAAAATATATATAAAGTTAGTCACATACAATTAAACATATAAAAATGTTATTTGAATTTATATAATCAGATGTCATTAAAAATAATTTACATAATCACATTTGATTACCAGCATGAAATAATGTTTTATGCTTGAATTCAAACGTATAATCACATTTGATTTACAAATGTTTACTCATATTTTTTATTAAATCACATTTGATTTTTTTATGTAATCATATTTTATTATAAATATTTTATTCAATCACATTTGATTGTTTTACATAATCACATGTGATTACTTACCATGTTTTTGAGTTACATGCATGTACTTATCATTCATTGTTGCTGCTGAGATGTTGTTGTCCAGTATCACAATGTTTGCATTTTTTATGTTAAAAACAAATACAAACATGTGTTCTTGCCGGCAAACATGGAAAAATATCTGCATTTAAATATGTATTGTCATATTTAGAAAGGATATACACTATAATATTAATAATAAGATTTCTTTTTAAAAACAAAACTTACAAGATCAACATTTTTCGATTGTGTTTGTTCTTCGTCTCCATTCAACCAATCTATAAGGTATTTTCTAAATAGATTGTATCTGTTATCTTCTTTTTCTTTTGCTTCCCATTCCATTTTTCCTTCATTCTGTATTTAACTTTTTCTTATTCTCATCTTTTGTTTGTTTTCGAATGGGCTCATCCTCAATGTACTTTGTCTAAATGGTGAATCATGTGTTATTCAGTGCATAATAATTTATGTATTTAACAACTTTTACTAATTTAGTGTTAGAATCACATATGTTTAACTTACTGTGAGTTTGACACAGAATAATACTCTATATTGAGAATTTTTCAAGTCTCTATCCTTCTCGTGGTAATTTAGCAATTCAGCCTATGAGTCTATAACATAAGAAAACAAATATTCTCATGGATACAAGCTTTCCAACACATATCGGAAAACTGCTCGTTTGTTTTCTATAAACAACACTTGATCACTATATATATAAAAAATCATTTTGTTAGTTTATAATGTTATATTAATAAGTGTAATCACATGTGAATGATCCATGTTGAAAAAGTATACTTAAAAAAACTTTTTAATCATGTGATTATGTTTGGTAATCACATGTTATTAATCAATGTTTAACAAGTATGTTTGATGTGATTATTATATTCATAAGTTTATTCACATGTGTTTTTTTAATGTTGAAAAATCATACTTAACATAAATTTTAATAATATATGATTATGTTTAGTAATCACATGTGATTGATCACTGTTGAAAAAGTATTTGACAGAACTTTAATCATATGTGATTATGTTAGATAATCACATCTGATTAATAAATTTTGAACATGTGATTAATTAATGTGATTTTTTATAAGTGTTAATCACATATGAATAACTTACTATTCACTTCCTTGTAAGTTGAAGAGCCATTCACTGAGAATTTCTTCAATGGATGTTAAATTTGTCTTCAATGAAATGGCTCGTTCCTTATATGGAGACCTCCTTTCTTGCAAGGTTCGTTTTTCTCTTTTTTCGAGGCTCCTCCATGATATTTTCATTCTTTTGAACTTCCGGGACAGTTTCTTTTTTTGAAATGATTTTAATTTTGGTTTCTTTTTTAGGTTGAATTTCTTGCACCAAAGCTTCCT
Organism: Lactuca virosa; assembly: GCF_052849685.1. Lineage (NCBI taxonomy): Eukaryota > Viridiplantae > Streptophyta > Magnoliopsida > Asterales > Asteraceae > Lactuca > Lactuca virosa. Next base: position 4,304,331 of record NC_136428.1, on the reverse strand, counting down.
TATGATTGAGGTTTTCTGGTTGGGTAATTTTCTATTATTTATATGTGATTATTATTGTCAGAAATGTTATAATGATAAGTGATTATATACATAACATGAAATCAAACTAAAATAAACTACATATAATTACTTGTAATCACATTTGGTTTAGAGTTTAAGAAATATTGAATTCATATGTGTTTACAATTATAAACATATGATAGTGTACAAAACAAAAAAAATAATATTACCTCTAGTGGTGTGAGATGGGTTATGTTCAGATCATATGATGACATGAAACTTCTCTCTTTTTTTCTGTGTATTCTATCATTGTCTTTCCGTAAATAGAATTGACCTCATCATTGTGTAGCATTTGGGAATCTTGGATTTGTTGTGTGTTGGCAAGAATACTTGTCACAACATTTTGTATTGTTTTGTCAACAATATACGTGTTTATATTTTCTATAAAAATCACACAAATGAAAAAAATTAGTATTCATAGGTTGTTACAATTATATGTGATTATAAAATATGTTTTTAAGAATATATATGATTATAATCACATGTGACTATAACATAGGTTGTTACAAATTAATATGATTTTAATCACATGTGATTATAACACAGGTTGTTACAATTATATGTGATTATCAAATGTGAGTGATTATAGTGACTTGATTATAACATATGTTGTTATAATTATATGTGAATATAATCACATGTGAGTGATTATAATGACATGTGAGTATAACATAGGTTGTTACAATTATATGTGATTAAAATCACATGTTATTTATAACAAATATAATCACATCTAATTCTAACATATGTAATCATATATAATCATATGTGAATATAATCACATGTGATTATAATAACACGTAATTTATAAAAATATAATCATATGTGATTATAACATTTGTAATTATATATAATCATATATAATTGAAGCTCTTTCGTGTATTTTTAAAAATTGTAATCACATATTATTAAAGCAGGTTAAGGGTTGTTTATTTTTATAATCATAGTATATCATAATCATTTCATCATTTAAATAATTATATGCGATTATACAAAAAAATATCATATGTGATTATCAAATTACATCCAAAAGACTTTTAAATTATACATATTACATACAACAACATAATTTTAAATATTTAATACGTAAATAACGAATGTCTTAATTAATTTATAACATATTCTTCTCCTTCAGAGCTGAATATTGTTATTCAGTGATTTATAACACCTGATTATAACATATTCTTCCCATTCACAGCTGAATATTATTATCGGATAATTAATACAATATTTTCATCAAATAATGATATTCAATACCTTCTTCTTCACCAACATTTTTACCATCAATTATGTATATAAAAAATATAATGTTAATTATCATATATGGTCGTACAAATATCCAATACCTCCTCTAAAACACTGTATATATATAGGTTTTACTTTTTCTTTATCAGTATTTTTACCTTCCAGATTCTTCCCTTCCACAACTTTCTTATCTTCCAGATTCTTCCCCTCTACAGCTGAATACAATTAGAAAAGTTTATTAATTATTTGTAACTTGTACAAAGATATTATATTGATATGCGAATATAGTCACATGTGATTATAACATATGTAATCACATGTTATTATAACGTATGTAGTCATATCTATTGTATAAATGTATAAAAATGTATATTGTTACTTACCTTCTCTTTCAACATTCTTCACATCCAGATTTTCACCCCCTACACCTGAATATAATTAAAAAAATTGTTAATCACATACGATTATAATATATTCAATCATATGTGATTATTATCCATGTGATTTTAGAAAATGTAATCATATGTGATTATAACATATGTAATGATGTAGAATCATATCTGAATATAATCATATGTAATTATAACATATGTAATGATATATAATCATACGTGAATATAATCACATGGTGATTATATCATATGTTATTATATATAAATATCAATATTTTTTAATGATCATAAGTGATTATACAAAAAACATATTAACATTTATAGAGAATATGTAGTCACATGTGATTATAACATATGTAATCATATCTATTGTATAAATGTACATTGTTGCTTACCTGCTCCTTCAACCTTTTGTGATTGTTCTCCATTTTCTCCTTCTCCAGTTTTATCATTGTTCACATCTAGATTCTTACCCTCCACACCTGAATATACATATTAAAAAATTGTTAATCACATCTGATTATAACATATGAAATCATATGTGATTATAGAAATGTTTATATGTGATTATAACATATGCAATCATGTACAATCACATCTGATTATAACATATGCATTCATATGTGATTATAAAAATATTTATATGTCATTATAATATATGTAATAATATATAGTCATATGTAAATATAATCACATCTGATTATAATATATGTAGCAAATATTCATATATTATTTACTAATATATACTGGTTTTGCCTGTTTTTTGAACATTCTCTTTCCCTTATCATATGTGACAATCCGAAATTTCTATCTGTAAGTCAATTCAAATCAATAAAAGTCAGACTCGCTTCTGCTATCGTTTTATTTTGTTTAGGGTCAGTTTGAGAGTCTCTAAGCGTAGTACACTTAAGAGTTGGATGTTGAGAAGTGTTAGCTTGGGATTTGAGGAATGCAATCGAACCAGAAAACTCATCAGAGGGTGTTCACGGCTGCAAACTAGGTTCACGGCCGTGAACCCATGTTTGGCCGTGAACCCCTCTACATACATACATACATATATATATATATATATATATATATATATATATATATATATATATATCCTTCATTTATTCCTCATTTCTTCCCTCCTTGGCCGAAAACTCCTCTAGACTCTCTCAAGACTCATCCAACAAAAGCCCTCTTTCCACCCCACCAAAGTAAGTGATTCTTCCCTTTTCACTTGTTATTCATCTTATTCATGTAAAGTGCTTCATATTCATCCATTGATTCATCACTTTCATCACCATCTTTATGATCTTCAAGAGTTCACGGCCATGAACCCTTCATAGGGCCGTGAACCCTTCATAGATGGGCCATAAACCCTTCAAGTGTTCATGAGTGGGCCGTGAACCCTTCATGTGTTCATTGGTCGTGAACACATCTTAGGCCGTGAACCCATGGTTGTTGTCCATGAACTCCATTTTTTCCCTCATTCTTGGTTTTAACACTTCATTGTAAGTGTTTCCTACATCCTAAGGTTGTGTCCTATACTTATTAGTGGTTATAGACACTAATTGTAGGCCTATACATGTTATTATGTCCTTAATAGGAACATTTTGTGCTCGGGACTTCACTTAGCATACCAAGCATCCTATCCCTGTCAGTCATCCAAGTCACTCACAATCAGGTAACTTCATACCCCTACACCTTTACTATTTCAACGTTTTCTGGGGGAATACAAGCCAAATATCATTGATCTTGTGAAATTTTACAAAAGGATTTCAATACACTTAAAAATGATGTAATTGATACAATTATACAGTTTGCACGCTTTTATAAAATATTTAGATATTTTATCCCTTTTGTAAAATGTTGAGCATAAGGGAAGTTTTTCAACAAAATCACAGAGTTTTAAGTATAAAACATGAAATTAATACATTAATGAACATATAGACTATAATAGGTATGGTTTATGGAACAATCATCTTATCAATGTACAAAACACAGATTCAATGCGATCAAACCTATAAGCTATATAGAGTATGGTTTATGAAACATATAGACATCATGTTAAATTCATAGGATTCATTTTATTCTATACCTAATCGTTAGTATAGCATTTTATGAGTGAGCATTCTTTGCGTACGTACTTAAGTACTAACAAAAGTCCTGAGATTTTAACCAGAGTCTCCTTGCTGGAGAACGTGAGTTTGTGTATAGATCTATACGGGTTTGACAATCCCGCACCATAACTGTTAGCTACAGTTAGGCCGGTAGGCCTGGGTGAAAAAGTCATTTCGATTCCGACACCTGAAGAACGTCGTTCAGACAATTCAATGGTCAAGAATGGTTATAAAAACTCATAAGTTTGGTACTAAAATATACGATTAATGTATGAATGGTAATAACTTCAATTCGTTTTACTTTAATTAATGAAACTACTATACATACTGGTAGTAACCAGGGTTTTTCCAACTGAACATTCTATACATACTGGTGATAGCCAGGGTCTCGTACTTGTAGATCACGGTAACAAACTTATAAATTAGAAAATATTGGATTTTCTTGGAAATATATAAACATTTGAACTGATTCACTAACAGGTTTTCATTACAAAAACATGCTTATGAACTCACCAGCTTAATGCTGATACTCTTTCCAAACGGCTTGTATTCTTAGGAAACCAGTAGGCAGGTACCCCACAGCTTTTGAGAAGACAGAGCGTTAGAGTCACGTCTTTTACATTTTGTTATACTTTTGATGTATATAAATATGAATCAAACAGATGTAAATATTTTACTTATTCAATGTATGGTTGTGTTTACATTGATTACTATGATGCAATTGTTATGATACTATACATGACGTCCTTCACCCCAGAACGTTTCCGCCATTTTGGTTTGGAGGTGTGACAGATTGGTATCAGAGCTATTGTGTATAGTGAATTAAGTATACCGAACCTTACATGGTATACAACTACAAACACTAAAGGGGCCGGAGTGCTCTGAAACTAAAAGTATACTTTAAAAATACAAGTATTTTTACGATAAGTATACAAGTATGCATACCTACAAGAAGCTATAACATAGTAAGAACTACATAAAAGTATTTAGGCCAAGTTGGACACTACGGTTAAACCTGGATAGTTATGTAATCATATGTGGGGCCAATATAACCTGATCAACTATATTTGTCCGAGATATGACCAACATGTGTTTGGGAGTGACTATGGCGTGCGACAAGTCTAAAACTCACCAAATCCTATACTAATGAAAACACATAGTTAAAATACTATAGGAGTATTTTATGATTCTATAACACTGCATAAGTAGTACTAACCCTTACAAACGAAAGACTTGCAATTCCTTGTTATTGTTAGTAGCTATCATTGTAGGTATCTATTATCGTTGTAGGATTAAGATATATCTTGCTCGAAAATATTCGATTCATGATCGTATAGGAGACTTATCGTTATTTTCCTCTTGTATCTTTTTAGAGAAAAGATACCTCCCAGAAAGAGACCCAACATGAAGAACAACGATCCTCCACCGCTGCCACCTCTTCAGTTTGATCCTGCTATGTTCCAGGCAGCAGTTACAGCCGTTGTGGTTGCCGCGATGGCGCAAATAAATCCTGGTGGCTCTAGCAGATCAGGAAGTGGTACCCATTCCCAGAATCTTGACGGCAATATGGGAAACCCGAATGAGTGTTCCTATAAAGATTTCATGAATGCTAAGCCCAAATCTTTCGATGGTAATGGAGGAGTCATTGCCCTAACCCGGTGGTTCGAGAAGATCGAATCAATTTTCGAGATTTGCGCATGTTCTGAGGCAAACAAGGTGAAGTTTGCCGCCTGCACCTTCACCGATAGAGCATTGACTTGGTGGAATAGCCGGGTTAAATCCTTAACTTTGCCAGTAGCAAATGCCATGGGTTGGGAGAGTTTAAAGAAACTTATGCTTGCTGAGTACTGCCCGAGGGGCGAGATGCAGAAGTTGGAGCACGAGCTCTGGAACCTAAAGATGAAGGGTTCCGATATTGCTACTTATACAGCTAGATTTCGCGATCTGACTCTTTTTTGTCCGGGGATGGTCACCCCGAAAAGCAAGAAAATAGAGAGGTACATTTTGGGATTGACACCCCCAACTCAAGGGAATGTCTTGGCTGCTAAACCTTCCACTTTCGATAGCGCCAAGTGTTTAGCGCAAACTCTTATAGATCATGGGGTTGATCTTGATGCAATAGCAGCCGTTCCCGAACCACCAAAGGAGAGTGGTAGGAAGAAAAAGTTCTAGAACAAGCGTAAGGGCCAGTCTTCGCAGGAGGCCTCCAAGAAACAACAAGTAGTGGCAGTTCATGCCGCTACCACTCCTGCTGCTGTTCCCACTACTCCAACAACTCCCATCCGTTATGCTGGAAACCTACCCTTGTGCAACAAATGCAACTTCCATCATTTGGGAGTTTGTAGAGAGATGCAATGCGACAAATGTGGCAAAAAAGGGCACACAGCTTGATATTGCAAGACACCAGCCCAACCGACCAATCAGGCTACAGGAGCGGGCATTGGTCAAGCCTGTTATGGCTGTGGGGAAATCGGGCACTTCAAGAGGAATTGCACAAAGGCAACAACAACTGGCAACATAGGGAGAATGCTAGCGATGGGCCAGGAGGAGACAGTTGCTGATCCCACCGTTGTTACAGATACGTTCCTCCTCGACAAATCTTATGCATGTATTATTTTCGATTCCGGTGCGGAGAGAAGTTTTGTTAGGCATGAATTTAGGCATTTACTCAATCAAAAATCCCAACCTTTAACCGAAACATTTACTGTCGAGATGGCTAACGGAAAGAAAGATAGCACTAACGACGTATTCATAGGCTGTACTCTTACCCTAAACGATCAATCTTTTCCAACCGACCTTATGCCAGTTTCCACAAAAAGCTTCGATGTCATCATCGGCATGGATTGGTTGAGCCCCAATCGTGCTGATATCCTTTGTTATGAAAAAGCCATTCGCCTCAATCTGCCTTCGGGCGAATCCCTCATAGTCTATGGTGATAAGCTCAGCTCAAATCTTCGTATAATTTCATGCATCAAAGCCTAGAAATATCTGCAAAAAGAGTGCCATGCATTCCTAGCCTATGTCATTATCGAGAAGCAGGAAGTTAAAGGCCTTGAGAGCATCCCCGAAGTCTTCAACTTTTCGGATGTCTTTCCCGAAGATCTTCCAGGAATCCCTCCCGAGCGCTAAGTCGAGTTCTATATCGACTTAATTCCCGGAGCTACTCCTGTAGCAAAATCCCCATACCCTCTAACGCCGGCAGAAATGCAAGAGCTATCCAGCCAGCTCAATGAACTGCATACCAAAGGATTCATCAGACCAGGTTCCTCACGTTGGGGAGCCCCGATTCTATTCGTGAAAAAGAAGGATGGATCCTTTCGGATGTGCATAGATTATCGTGAACTGAACAAGCTTACCATCAAAAACCGTTACCCCTTACCCAGAATCGACAACCTCTTCGATCAACTTCAAGGAGCCAACTATTTCTCCAAGATAGACCTAAGGTCAGGGTACCATCAATTACGAGTCCATGAGGGTGATGTTCCTAAGCCAGCATTTCGGACTCCCTATGGCCACTATGAGTTTGTAGTGATGCCCTTTGGTCTAACCAACGCACCCGCAATATTCATGGATCTGATGAATCGGGTGTGCCGCCATTTCCTAGATAAGTTCGTGATGGTGTTCATTGATGATATACTTGTCTACTCTCGGAGTGAGGAAGATCATAGACAGCACTTGAGGCAAGTGCTAGAAATTCTGAGGGTGGAGAAGTTATATGCAAAATTCTCAAAGTGTGAATTCTTGATCAAAAAAGTAACGTTCCTCGGTCACGTGGTCAGCGAAGAAGGCATACACGTGGACCCTTCCAAAATCAAAGCAATTGAGAATTGGTCAGCACCGAAGACACCCACAGAAATCTGACAATTCTTGGGTCTCGCTGGTTATTATCGCAATTTTATCCAGTACTTCTCCAGAATTGCTAAGCCCTTAACCACCCTGAATCAGAAAAGGTGTAACCTTTAGTTGGGGAGAAACGCAAGATACTTCGTTCCATACATTGAAGCAGGCCTTATGCAGCGCACCTATCTTATCCCTGCTAGAAGGGATGGAGGACTTCATTGTCTAATGCGATGCATGCAATCAGAGTCTAGGCTGTGTGCTCATGCAACGAGGAAAAGTTATTGCTTATGCCTCGAGACAGCTGAAAGCACACAAAGTCAACTATACAACTCACGATCTGGAGTTGGGAGCAGTGGTCTTTGCATTGAAGATTTGGAGACATTATCTCTATGGAACCATGTGTACTGTCTTCACCGACCATAAAAGCCTACAACATATCTTCGATCAGAAAGAGTTGAACATGAGGCAACAGAGATGGGTAGAACTACTCAGTGATTATGAGTGCGGAATACGCTACCATCCCGGGAAGGCCAATGTGGTAGCAGATGCCCTCAGCCGGAAGGAATATTCAGGTCGTAAAGTGAAGGCACTGACAATGACCATCCATTCCCATCTGTCCGCTCAAATTAGAGAGGCTCAGTTGGAAGCCTTAAAACCAGATAACATGTTGGATGAAGCCTTGAGGGGAATGGAAAAGAACTTGGAGATCATAGGAGACAGAATTTACTATTTCATGAACCAGATCTGGACCCTAAAGTTCGGCGGTTACAGGGAGGTTGTCACGAACGAAGCTGACAAGACTAGATACTCCGTTCACCCAGGTTCGGAGAAGATGTTCCTGGACCTCAAAAAGCTTTATTGGTAGCCAAACATGAAAGCGGAGATCACCACCTTCGTGGGGAAGTGCCTGACTTGCGCCAAGGTGAAGGTGTAATATAAAAAGCCCTCAGATTTACTTCAGCAGCCAGAAATACCTGAGTGGAAGTGGGAAAGGATTACGATGGATTTCATCACTAAGTTGCCCAAGTCTTCGAGTGGGTACGATGCCATCTGGGTAATTGTCGATCGATTGACTAAATCCGCCCACTTCCTGCCAATCAAAGAGACATTCAAGATGAAGAGACTTACACGAATCTACATCCAAGAGATAGTTTGTTTGCATGGTGTGCCTGTGTCCATTATCTTCGATCGGGATAGCATATTTACCTCGAGATTTTGGCAGTCACTGCAGAAGGCTCTTGGAACTAAGTTGGATATGAGCACATCTTACCATCCACAGACCGATGGGCAGAGTGAGAGGGCCATCCAGACAGTGGAAGACATGTTGAGAGCATGTGTCATAGATTTTGGTAAATCGTGGGATACCCATTTGCCCTTGGTTGAGTTCTCTTACAACAACATCTATCATACTAGCATCAAGGCTGCGTCGTATGAAGCCCTTTATGGTCGTAAGTGCAGATCCCCTCTGTGTTGGGCTGAGGTGGGCGACACACAACTAGCTAAACGTCAAGTCCCCGATAGCACTCTCACAGGCCCAGAAATCATCCGAGAAACCACAAAAAAGATTGTACAAATCAGAGAAAGGCTAAAAGCTTCAAGAGATAGACAAAAGAGCTACGCCGATAAGAGACGAAAACCCTTGGAGTTCAAGGTTAGTGACCGCGTCCTGTTGAAGGTCTCACCCTGGAAGGGGATGATACGCTTTGGAAAGCGTGGAAAGCTAAATCCAAGATACATAGGACCATTCGAGATCCTCGCTAGGATCGGTCACGTAGCATACAAACTTCGTTTACCCAAAGAGCTTAGAAATATTCATCCCGTCTTCCACGTTTCGAACCATAAAAAGTGTCTATCCAACAAATCCTTAGTGACCCCTCTTGATGAGATCGAGATCAACTATAACCTTAATTTCATGGAAGAACTAGTCGAAATCTTGGAATCGGGAAGTCAAACGAACGAAACAAAGTCGCATACTGATAGTGAAGGTCCACTGGAATGCCAAACGGGGACCTGAATTCACTTGGGAACGCGAAGATTAAATGAAACAGAAATATCCTCATCTTTTTCCGAATCCATGATTCGTACTCTATGATGTGACAACCCAAAATTTCTATCTGTAAGTCAATTCAAATCAATAAAAGTCAGACTCGCAACTGCTATCGTTTTATTGTGTTTCAGGTCAGTTTGAGAGTCTCTAAGCCTAGTACACTTAAGAGTTGGATGTTGAGACGTGTTAGCTTGGGATTTGAGGAATGCAATCGAACCAGAAAACGCATCAAAGGGTGTTCACGGCCGCAAACTAGGTTCACGGCCGTGAACCCATGTTTGGCCATGAACCCCTATATATATATATATATATATATATATATATATATATATATATATATATATATATATATATTCCTTCATTTATTCCTCATTTCTTCCCTCCTTGGCCGAAAACTCCTCAAGACTCTCTCAAGACTCATCCAACAAAAGCCCTCTTTCCACCCCACCAAAGTAAGTGATTCTTCCCTTTTCACTTGTTATTCATCTTATTCATGTAAAGTGCTTCGTATTCACCCATTGATTCATCACTTTCATCACCATCTTTATGATCTTCAAGAGTTCACGGCCGTGAACCCTTCATAGATGGGCCGTAAACCCTTCAAGTGTTCATGAGTGGGCCGTGAACCCTTCATGTGTTCATGGTCCGTGAACACATCTTAGGCCATGAACACATGGTTGTTGGCCGTGAACTCCATTTTCTCCTTCATTCTTGGTTTTAACACTTCATTGTAAGTGTTTTCTACATGCTAAGGTTGTGTCCTATACTTATTAGTTGTTATAGACACTAATTGTAGGCCTATACATGTTATTATGTGCTTAATAGTACCGTTTTATGCTCGGGACTGCACTTAGCATACCATACATCCTATCCCTGTCATTCATCCAAGTCACTCACAATCAGGTGAGTTCATACCCCAACACCTTTACTGTTTTAACGTTTTCAGGGGTGGGGGGAATACAAGCCAAATATCATTCATCTTGTGAAATTTTACAAAAGGATTTCAATACACTTAAAAATGATGTAATTGATACAATTATACGGTTTCCACGCTTTTATAAAATATTTAGATATTTTATCCCTTTTGTAAAATGCTAAGCATAAGGGAAGTTTTTCAACATAATCATAGAGTTTTCAGTGTAAAACATGAAATTAATATATTAATGAACATATAAACTATAATAGGTATGGTTTATGGAACAATCATCTTATCAATGTACAAAACACAGATTCAATGCGATCAAACCTATAAGCTATATAGAGTATGGTTTATGAAACATATAGACAGCAAGTTAAATTCAATGGATTCAGTTTATTCTACACCTAATCGTTAGTATAGCATTTTATGAGTGAGCATTCTTCGCGTACTTACTTAAGTACTAACAAAAGTCCTGAGATTATAACTAAAGTCTCCTTGCTGGAGAACATGAGTTTGTGTATAGATCTATACGAGTTTGACAATCCCGCACCATAACTGTTAGCTACAGTTAGGCCGGCAGGCCTGGATGACAAAGTCATTTCGATTCCGACACCTAAAGAACGTCGTTCAGGCAATTCAATGGTCAATTATGGTTATAACAACTTATAAATTTGGTACTAAAATATACGATTAATGTATGAATGGTAATAACTTCAATTAGTTTTACTTTAATTAATGAAACTACTATACATACTGGTAGTAACCAGGGTTTTTCCAACTGAACATTCTATACATACTGGTGATAGCCAGGGTCTCGTACTTGTAGATCACGGTAACAAACTTATACATTAGAAAATATTGGATTTTCTTGGAAATATATAAACATTTTCACTGATTCACTAACAGGTTTTCATCACAAAAACATGCTTATGAACTCACCAGCTTAATCCTGATACTCTTTCAAAACTGCTTGTATTCTCAGGAAACCAGTAGGCAGGTACCCCACAGCTTTTGAGAAAACAGAGCGTATAGATTCACGTCTTTTACATTTTGTTATACTTTTGATGTATATAAATATGAATCAAACAGATGTAAATATTTTACTTATTCAATTTATGGTTGTGTTACTTTGATTATTATGATTCAATTGTTATGATACTATACATGACGTCCTCCACTCCCGAATGTTTCCACCGTTTCGGTTTGGGGGTGTGACATCATCAATATTTTTTTTCCAAATTCTTCATGTACATTTCCACCAAAACCTATATATAAAAATATATGTAGTTAATCATATGTGATTCTATAAAGATATTTATAATAATTATATACGATTGAAAAAAAGTATTCCATTACTTATTACTTACCTCCATGTTCATTATCTGGCCCTCCTTCATTATTCTTTTTTGCTTCATATTTCTTCTCTCCTGTAACATTATCGCCGCCTTCAGTTCCCTTATCCTTGTCTTCTTCCTCATTTTTTTCTCCTATAACATTATAAAATATGTAATCACATCGAAAAAAATATTAGATTCAAAATTGTGAAAAAAAAAGTAGCTAATCATATCTGATTCTATTAAAATGTTTATAATAATCATATATAATTCAGAAAAATATTCTATTACTTACCTCCTCCTTCATTATTTTTCCCTTCTTCATTATTCTTTTCTGCTTCATTTTCCACTCCTCCTGTAACATTATCACGTCCTTCACTTCCCTTATCTTTGTTTTCTTCCTCACTTTCCTCTCCTATAACATTCTCACCACCTTCACCTCCCTTATCCTCGTTTTCTTCATCATTTTCACCGCCTTCAATATTTTCATTATCATCATCATCATCACTTACGTTTTCTTCTTCACCATCTTCATCATCATCATCATAAATATCTTCCAAACTATTTTTCAAATGATTTAATGTTACATTTCCAGGGAATTGATCAAGTCCCTTATCAGTTAACATTTGTAGCTTCTTAAACCTCATAATAATCATATTTTTTATAATCCTAAATCACAAATGAAAGTATATATTAATATATATGATTAAATATTAAGATTATTAAAAAATGACGCTAATTAGGTTTACCTCCTCATTCAACTGTTCCTGAATTAACTCCTCATTCAATTCTCCTCTTCCAAAATCTCCTAGCTCTTCCTTCTCATAATTTTCTCTCATCTTCATCTTCTATGTACTCCAGTGGCAGATCGCTGGACATTTTCTTTCATCTTTTATAAGCTCAACTTTGACACTGTCTACATATAGTAACTGCAAAAAAAACAATTAATTGTCAATTCTGTAATATATGATTAAATCAAATGTGATTATAACAATCAAAAATTTTATTTGATCAATCACATGTGATTTTAAGTATATTTTTTTTAACATTTGTATTAAAAACTAAAAACCACATGTGATTATAGCTATTTATTTTTTATTTTAATCAAATTTGATTATAGCTATTCATGTTATAAAATTTGTTATATATAATGAAGATGATATGTGTTTAAAAAATTTTCTTTTAAATCACATGTGATTATATCTATTCAATCACATGTGATTATTATAACTATATTGAAATAGAAGAGAATTTATTAAACATGCCACCAAATAAGCAGATGGTCCATTAAAATTGCTTGTTGCACTGGATGGATCAAAGGATTTTTTGGTTTTAACCAAACATTCTATCGAATAGGAGCACCAATCAATTTTGTTTATTTTTTTCTTCTTTGTTATGTAGTTCAACGGGTGCGTGTTTTCTTTTCCTGAAGAGCTTGATTCTATCAAAGAGTTTATCAACAAAGCTATAAAATTCATCTTGAAGTTCATATCTGCTTTGTTTGAGGAAACTATCTTCATCTTTTTCTCTTGTAGATGAATCATGGTCTTGTTTTCAAATTGGTTTTTCCATTCTTCATAGGTTTTATCGTTGTTCGTTCTGAATGGATGTTTTGAAAACTCAATGCTTCCCAATGGAAATCCAAGCATTTGACGGTATGATTCTCTAGTAACATACATTTTTACTTTTCCAAGAGCAATTTTTTGTAGGGGAATCAAAACTCTGAAGAACGAAACAACTTAATGCCCCCGGAACCTTTGTCAACTTCATTTTTAAAAGCCCCCCAAATCCCAACCTTTTTACACGTTCTTTCTTAATATTATTAATATTTTGCATTATAGACAAGAATGCTCCAGGGGAACACCTATAATCAAATACGATAAATGATGATTTAAATTCATATGTGATTATAAGAGTTAATGAACTTAGTATATATGAGTGATATTTACTAGAAAAACACAAGAAATATAATCATATGTCATTTGTGTGTTTTGTATACATAAAAGATTATCAAAATCATATGTGATTATTTGTTTGTGATATTTAAATCACATGTGATTTAACTGAAAAACAAATTAAATATAATCACATGCGATTTTTGTCTGTATATATATAAGATTATCATAATCATATTTTATTATATTTATGTCTGATATTTTAAATGAAATGCGATTTAATGGAAAAATACTGTAAATATAATCACATGTGATTTTTTTCTTTTGTATATATAATGGCCTTTTTTTTATCAAAACACATGTTAATCATATGTGATTAGAAATAGAATATATTAAAGATGGTAATCACAAAAAATATACCCGTTTCTGATTGAGTCAAAATGCTTTTTATCTATCTTTTTCTTTCTTCTCTTTTTATCCTTTTTTTCGAAGTCAGAATCTTCACTTTCATCAGCAATCTATTTTTCTCTTTTTAAAGCTATACATTTTCTCTTTTTTGACTCATTTTTTTCTTCAAATGGTACGATAGCTGTAATGGAAATCACATGTGCAAACAAATCAATAATAGATAAGTATACATTCACCAAGACATGTGATTGAAGTAATAAGTTTTTAAAATTGGTTATAATCATATGTGATAGAGTTATACCTTTTTCTTCTTTTTGATTAGACCTCTCTTCTGTTGTTTATTATTCAATGATTCTTTTTCCTTTTCCTTTAGATTTTTCTCAGACAAATAAATATAGATATAAATCACAAAGTATAAAAAAATGTTATTATAATAAAACATACATTGTTATTTGATAGATGTTAAGCACAAGTGGTTGTATTTATTTTGTATATATAAAAGATTGTAATCACATTTGATTTAAAAGTGTGGGTTATATTTATGTGTATAATCATATTTGATTTAATTATACCTTTCTCATTATTTTCTTCTATATTTCTTTTGTTACACTCTCCTTTTTCCCTTTTTGTCCTTTTATTTTGGATTTTTTGAGATATAAAAATACGTATATAATCAGAAAATTACAAAGCCAATTTTAATCACATGTGATTAAATATCTTTTGTGTACATATAATGTTCACAACAGATAATAATCACATGTTCTTGAATCTGTTTTGGTACATAAAAGATATCAGTCATATGTAATTAATAATAGAGTGTTTGTTTTTTTTGTTTTATAATCATTTGTGATTGAAATATACAATTTTCAACTATCTTTCTTGGAGATTTTCTTGTTGTTTTGCTTTCGGTAGGTTTTTTGATGTGTAGGTTTTTCTTTGTTTTGTTCTGAATAAGAAAATATATATATAATTAGAAAAGCATATTTGATTATACACATAAAATATATGAATCAGAACTAATTATTGAATGATTTAAGTGTTACCATTGTGAGTTGGTCTTCTAGCTGATGCTTTTGTAAATTTTTGAGTACTAGTTTCTTTAGGTGTTGGATGCTCTTTATTGGTTTCTGAGATGTAGAAATATATGTATTATAAGAAAATCATATATGATTATTTCAATTCATGACAAATAAATAATATACTGTCTATATATATTGTGATCACATGTCATTCAATCTTTGTTCTATGTATAAATGTAATCACATGTGATTCAATCATTTTGGAGACTATAACATCAACAAATCATATATGATTACAAACGATCATTATAAGTAAGAATTCATCAGCAAATCATATATGATTGAACACAGTCATATGATTTATCACCTTCATGCATGTTTTTTTTGGAACTATCCTCTTTCTGGAATATTTTTTTCAAACATTTTAGTAACATCTGCAAGTTCAAACCGACTTTATTTACACAATACATGAATAACAAAACACTAAATCGAGAAATTAAACGTTAATATTCGTAAAAATGAGTGTTATTAAACAGAAAACCTTTAGTAACTTGTTTGACAACGAAAACTATGATTTTAGTTCGAAATAACTTTTGAATAAATGCAGATTTCGTGTACAATGAACAAATCAACAGTAGAAAAACTTGATATAGTCGTAACTAGGGTTTTAGTTCGAAATAACTTTTGAATAAATGCATATTTCATGTATAATGAACAAAGCAATAATAGAAAAACTCGATATACTCGTAACTAGGGTTTTAGTTTGAAATAACTTTTGAATAAATGCCGATTTCATGTATATTGAACAAAGCAGGAGCAGAAAAAATCGATATACTCGTAAAATTGAGTGTTATTTAACAGAAAACCTTCAGTAAATTGTTCGACATCGAAACTAGGGTTTGATTTCAAAAAAAACTTTTGAATAATGCCGATTTCCTATATATTGATGAAACTAACAGTAGGAAAACTCGATAATCATGAAAATCGAGTGATATTCATAAAAAAACTCGATAATCATGAAAATCGAGTGATATTCAACAAAAAACGTCAAATATGCGTTTTGATACCTTTTGATGAAGCTTTTGATGACGTTTTCTCTGTTTTTGACAACATTTTCTTCGTTTTCGTTGAAAATCAGTGAAATGTTAGAGAGAAACAAGGGTTTTTTGTTGAGTGAAATGAGGGTTTTTGTTTTCGTAAATCGACGATTCCGACGATGTATGTATTCACAATTCAGTTTCTATTCCTTTTTAAAATTATACCCCCGTTAGTTTTTTAAATGTCATATGTTTGAAACCAATTGTTAAGTTATTTACAATTATGCCACCTTGTAAAATTAAAGTGTAATTTTTGTTGTCAAATTTTCTCGCAATAAAAATGTTCTCGATTGAACGCTCCTCTCTCTTTCTCTCTCTCTCTCTCTCTCTCTCTCTCTCTCTCTATATATATATATATATATATATATATATATATATATATATATATATATATATATATAACAAAATGCAATACACTTTAAAACATAAACGGTAACTTTAAACTCTAACGAAACACAATATACTCTAAAACGTAAATCCTAAACTTATAAAACCCAATTAACTTATAGGCTAAAATACGTTATAAAAGCCATTATAGCGTCACATTGGGATTTTTTTGGAACGACAGAAATATATAAAACTAGCAGGTAGCTAGAAAACAATTACATGATAATAGAAAAGGGATTATGAAGCCAAGTAGTCTAACCTAACTTAGCTTTACTACACCTATTAGATATCCAAAAGAACGTCTTATCAACAACTTTATCAAAAAGCAAGGCTTTTTTTTGGCAAAACCGTTCCAAAAATGGTAGCATTCCTAAAGTTCCAAATGCACAAAACTTAATCAGAATAACAACATCAAAAAAAATTCATTGGCCTCCCCTTAACGTGGTTGTGTCAGCCCAAAAGAGAAGAAAATAGAGCTGACTAGGGGGCGTAAACCCCACCAAATAGCAATACGGGTCCAAATGTCAATCAAAGCAGAACATCATGTGAAAAGATGATCAGTGGTCTCCATAGAAAAAGAGCAAGTTGAACACATGATTGTGGCCACCGAAATACATATAGAGGAAAGTCTCTCTCTCTCTCTTTCTCTCCCTCTCTCTCTCTCTCTCTCTCTCTCTCTCTCTCTTTCTCTCTCTCGTAAGAATACTCTGAAGTTTCACCCGCCAGATAAGAATATTGAGTTTTATAGGAACCCAATTATTCCATCTAGTAGCCATATTACCCGAGGTAATCAAATCGGTATCAAGAAAAGACTGGGCCGAAGATAAAGAAAATATATCTGATACTTCTAGGAGCCAACCCAATCTATCCGGGACACTATTTAGTTGGACATCCTGCAAAATTCTGGAAAAAGTAACCCACTGGTTCTGCTCAATACCCCGTCTAGGAAGTCTTCTAAAATTGTTTATATCCCACCCAAAAGAAATACGGTCTCTAATTGTAGCATTACGGTGACTATCCAAAGCATACAACGTATGAAAAGACACTTCAAGGGGAATATCTCCCAACTAAACATCATGCCAAAAGGAAGTATAAGCTCCATCCCCAATCCGAATAGGGAAGAGGGCCTGAAAATCAAATCCACAATCCTTAAGATTAGACAACATTTAAATAAGATCATGCCAAAAGGAAGTATAAAAGGAGGAGTCTGACCCTTCATACCGTAAATTACTTTCATCACCCTAACCCATTGTTGGGTTTTCTATGTCTCAAATACACTCTAAACTAGGTAGCAAAAAAATCAAAACAATGATATGCCTAAGTGTACATGCAACCTATGGATCTATGGTTTCATGCTAATTACATCTACCCTAGAAAACAAAAACATAAAGAAGAAAAACATACCTCTTATGTAGCCCTTGATCTCCATGCTTGATATCTTGATCATCCATGAAGTTTCTTGGATGAGAGGACCCAAACCAGAATCCCTCCAATGGTATCACGCCCAATGACACCAAAGAATGGAATAAAAATAACTAAGAGAAGGGTCAATTTCACAAACCCTAAGAGGGGTTAGAAATCGTCCCTATGGGAGGAGGAAGAAGAGGCGAAAATTTCACGCCAAGAATGAGCAAGGAAGAACGGATCCCTAAGGCACTATTTATAGCATTGGATGCCTTCCAGGGTTCTATCCTCAAGCGCATGTGGGATAGATAACCCTAAGAACGAAATTCCCTTTATCCTAAGGGAATTTTCATCCACCACCCTTCTTCTTAGGGTCTTGGAATATTCCTGATCAACCAAGTATTGATTAATTGAATATTCAACCATTTGATTAATTAAACTGTTAATTAATTCCCAAAATATATTTCCAATTAGTTTCTAATTAATTATTAACCATAATAATTAGCAAACCAATTTCTCCTTTATTTATTCTACTCAATTTGGGTCTTGAGGGCAACCCAAAAGGACTCTGTTATTATTAGAAGTATTACCAATAATTAATGACCTTGGACACTATTTCCAACACCCAAAACAAATTCGGGTTATTAAAAAACGCCAATTCCATCTCAGAAGGAGAGCCCTAATATAAGCAAAAAGGTTTCTAACCCCGAATACACTATGATCAAGCGAAGAAAGAACCCTACCTCACTAAATCCAGTGCATCCGGCCCTGATCCAGATCAGCACCCTAGAAAAAAGAAACTCTCATCTTCTCTAATGAGTTTAGAACGGTGATTGGAACAGGAAAAATACACATCAAGTAGTTGCCTAAAGAGCCCAGAACAGCCTGAACCAGAGTAAGGTGCCCCCCAATGGAAAGGCATTTAGCCTTCCAACCCGGCAATCTACTCCTTAAGTGATCAATAATTGAATATCAAGCCACAATTCTGGTTATATTCTGACCAACTAGAACTCCCAAGTGAATGAACGGAAGAGTATCTGAAATACCACACACGCACTAAGCCATGGAAGATAGTTGATCAACGCTAACTACCACACCATGCAACTTACTCTTGATTAAGTTAATTTTCAACCCCAAGACCATAAAAAAACTTATGAGAGTACGAACAATATTATGAGCATTCGTTTGGTCCCACTCAGCTAACATAACAATATAATAGGCATAAAGGAAATGCGATATAACAATACCCTAATGGATACACCCCTATACATATTAGCTACCTAAGTCCTGATCAAAGCAACATGCAGACCCTCTATAACCAGCACAAAAAGAAAGGGAGATAAAGGATACCCCTATCTCAAACCTCTAAACATTTGGAATTCTTTAGAAGAAGAACCATTCATAAGAACCGAGGTTATAGACAAAGTCAATATCTTCAAGATCCAACCACACAACAAAGGACCAAATCCCATAATCTGCATAATCTCCATAAGGTAATCCCCAGAAATAGAATCATAGGCCTTCTCGAAATCCACTTTGAAAATCAAAAGAGTATTTTTTGAATCCTCAAAGAAATGATCTTATTAAGAAGAAAAGGGTCATCCAAAATTTGTATGCCTTTGTTAAAAGCGGACGGCTCCATGCTCATCACACTACCGATAACGTACGACAATCTGTTAGCTAAAAGTTTACCAATAATCATATATTTCCAAACAAATAGGCTAATAGGTTTAAAATATTTCACAATCTTCGGGTCTCTAACCTTGGGGATCAAAGTAAAAAACGAAGCATTACACCCCTCAAGAATCAAGGAGTAAGAATAAAAAAGAGTCATAAAATCGAACACATCCTCCTCCAAAATATCCCAATAACGCTTAGAAACACAGAAGAAAATCCATCCGGTCTAGGAGCCTTTGAAGAACCACAATCCTATATTGCCTATTTTTTCCTCACATGTGAAGGGAGCTTGCAGATAACGAATCTGAGAATAAGATAAAGTAGAGAAATGACAAGGATTAGAGATCGGCCGGGGGCCAAATTGTTTCGAAAAAAGAGATTGGTAATAATCTCTAAAATCCTCCTTCACAATGTTTGGCACATCAACCCACACCCCATCTCGTAAAACACCATGGATAGCCATTTGAAACTCTTACATTATATAGTCCCATGAAAAAAAACTCGAATTTTCATCCCCCTCGATGCTCCACTGAATCATAGCTTTTTGAGCTAGATCCAAATGAGTAATATGATCAAAATATTTGAGTCTTATAAGAATAGTAACACGTTTCTCATGTAAATTAGTTGTACCCCCTTATTCTATAACCTAAGAGTCGATAGAATCCAAAGTCTCCTTAATTTCCCTGCGCTTATTACCCATGAGAAACCGACTACTAGTATTATATAACCGTAGATTAGATTTTAGAAGTTCTAATTTCTTCTTAAATCTAACCCTAGGATGAAAAGGCACCATCTCTTCATGATCTTGACACCAAGAGTGTCATACGACCTCATCAAACCATCCATACTGAACCAAGAGTGAAACAAACAAAAGGGAACTAGACCATGATCAACCTCGTGCTCCAATAAGAGAATAGACCTTTGATCTGGAATATATTTTTCCAAAACCAAATTGAAAAGGTTGGGAAACGAATCCAAAAGTCCAGCTAACACTAAAAATCGGTCAAGATTACTGAATTTAGAAACCCACTAGTCACCTCGAGTAAAGTGGGGACAACCAAATGGAATATCTGTCAAATCAGTCTGCTCAATAAAATATTAAACACTTAGCTGTCAGATGATTAAAATGAGACCCCATTCTCTCCGACTCATCCCACACAACATTAAAGTCACCCATCAAGACACACTCCCCACAAAAAGAAGCAATTAAATGAGAGATATTGCTACATAGATATCTTTTACAATCAGCCCCTTGGGAAGCATAAACTGTAATAAATAACACATCCAAACCTGAAGACATCCAAACAGCCTCAATAGCAACAAAATAATCTGAAGTGTAAAACTTTTTAAATGTAATACGATCCAAGTCATAAATAACGAGAATGCCCCCCGACGCACCACAAGAAGGAGAGATAGCATGAGAAAACGAGTTATTACCCGCAAAAGACCTCACCGTAGCTAAATCAATAACATCCATCTTCGTTTCTTGAACAACTAAAAAATTAACATTATGTTTGTGACATAAATTTCTAATCCAACCCCACTTATCTTTATAACCCGCTCCTTGAATGTTTATAGAAAGACAATTCATTTCAAACCCATTCTATTCTCACTTCCTTCCACTATTTCTTTAACACATTCAAAACATCTTTCTAAGTTGTAAGGTCACACCTTATGATCTGATAAGTCAAAAATTACTCACACGCTGTCCACCAACGTCTGCACCAGCGCCAGCGCCAAAGTAAGCATTAGCGCCAGCGCCAACGTGTACACAACATTAGCGACAACGTGCATTTTTGTATATAGTCTGATTCTTTTGTATAATAGTCAGTTAGATACTTTGTAATTATAGATACCTTCGTATTTATAGAATAGATATCTGATCTATCATTTTAGTTATTAGGGTCAGACTGTATGTTGATTAGATTGCATCCCTAAAATAAAGGGATTTCTATTTATTGTAATCGTATAGAGTCATGCATTAGGGCCAAACCCTATTGCATCATTTTGATCGTCTTTGTGACCGCTTTGTGCACCGTTCTCTTTGTAAGAACACTTTTCTTAGTGAAAAACCATCTTTGTGATAATCATTGTTCTTCTATTCTCTTGTTCTTCCTTGTGTTTATACTTATTTGTATCAGATCATGTGAACCTTCAATTGGCATCAGAGCGGGTTCATAGATACATTCAAGTAAAAATTTCATCTTCATCCCAATACATTCCTAAATCCTCTCTTGAAAATAAGATTCATGTGTTCGATGAAAACAAATTGCCTCATGGCATACTCAAGCCATGATTGTTCTCGAGATCATGGATCCTGATATGCTTGACATCATCAATGGATTGAAGCTAAAGCCAAAGCTCGGTTACAGTAAAGAGGACAAAAGACTCATAAGATTAGATGTGAAGGCAAGAACTTCCATAGGAAACTCTCTTCCTTATTACATTTATCGCTTGGTCCAAAACTATGAGTTAGCTAAAGAGATGATGGAAAAATTAACTGTTGTGTACAATGAAGAAAAATCTTCTGATGATGACGAGGAGCCAAAATGAAAATTTCTAATGGCATGCATTGATGACTTTTACACATATGATTCTAAAATCCAGTCCAACACATTCAATGTTGATTTCTCTCAAGCTGCAATAAAATCAAAGGTTCAAGATTGGGACTCCTCTTCCATGTATCAGGTTAAGAATTTTATTATTATTCTTCAAAAGAAAATGATGATATGTTCGATTATTTGCGTCTTGATCTTTTTCACTCTAGACAAGAAAAATTCACTCTCAAATCTGAGATGAAATATTTAAAAGAAAAGCCCATTACCATTGAAAATTCTTTCTCTCTTTTGAATAAAGAAAATGGTAGTCTCTCACTGTCAAATAATTTCTTCACTGAAAAGGAAAAATCTGTTGAATGTGCTAAAAACATTCAAATTATTATAAATAAATGGGCACATTCTCACTTTAAAGTAACTAAAATAATTAATGCTCAAATTACTAATCAGTGACACGATGGTAATATTGATGAAGCTGTCTCTATTTTAAAAAGTATTGAAACTGAACAAACTTTTTATAATGCTAGTGATCTTGAGGAGGACTACGAAATTAGATTTTTCAGTAACTCTTTTATAAATCAAACCTTGATTCTAATGGTCACTCCAAATGTAAATCTCATCTTTCTGTTCTTGATCCTTCTCAACAACGTCCTAATCGTGATTATGTGTTGCCTAAGATTGAGGTTTTGCTGAAAATTTTCATTTATAATGGTGAAATAAACTTAGTGAATGAAATTATTAGTGAATTTCCTCACTGCACCGTTAGTGATCTTGAAGTTAATTGTCACTCACTTTCCTCTAACACTGATGATTCCTCTCATTAAACCATCAATAGTATACATAGTTCCAGATCAAAAGTAAGAGTTTTTAAATTAAATAAAAAGGATTCCACTCATTAGAAGTCAAAATTTAAAAGAAATCAAAGTTTTAGTTCCAAATAAAAAAAACTTTGGAATCAGGGTATGTTACAGATGTGGAGACTCCTCTCACAAAGTCACTGAGTGTATTTTTAAGAGAACACCAAACGTACTGATAATATCATTTCATGGAATATAAAATGGATCATAAAGGAAAAATCCTTAAACTGCCTTCAGGATGAATGTTATAATCTTTTATCTCTTAAGAGACCCATTGCAAAATGGGTCAACGAGTGCTAGCTTTTTGACTAAGCATTGCGGGGTCAGGAGCATATCTGGTACTTAGCCAGTGGATGCTTAAGACATATGACAAGATTCAAGTCTCTTCTGAATGATTATGTTAAAGATGATGGCCCTACAGTTACTTATGGAGACAACAACAAAGGAGCAAAAAAAGGTTTTGGTGTAATCTAATTCAAATACATGGACCCGAAGATTCCGTTTTATGTAGAAGGCCTTCAAAATAATCTCATCTAAATCATTCTATTCTGTGATGCTGGTTATAAGGACTTCTTCATTGAGGAGAAAGGAAAAATTATGGATTCAAGGAGTTCTATTGTGCTTTCTACATTCAGGAAGAACAATGTTTATATTTTCGCTAATTCTATCTATTAAACACATTTTATTGTTTTTCGCTTTAAATAACTTCTCAAATATAAATTTATTGCTTTAAGAAATAAAATATCTAGCTTCTGTTCTATCAAAGGAGTATACATTTTATATGTTTGTCTAATGTCTACTATATGTTTTCTTCATTCTAGACCTCTTTGTCATGGAATCATCTATTTCTTCTTTAATGCTAATCATTAATGTTAATCCTTTAGAGAAGAAAAATGTTTGTTCTTCCCTTACCTTCCTATTGGTGCAGGGTAATCTTTTGAAGTTGGCTCCGCATCTTTTCTTCAACACCAACATCCTTCATCTGAAAGCTGATTGTTAGGCTGTGTGACATGGAGCATATTACGGTCAACTCATGCTAAGGAAGAATTATGCTTGAACTTGTTTTTTTGGACACTTCTCTTGTCCTTTCCTATAGACTATTTATGTTTCAATGGGATGAAGTGATGTTATGTAGCATTGAATCACTGATTTTCATATACACTTACATTACATCACCTCTTCCCATCGGAGATTCAAAGAACACATTGTCAAGATAATGGTCCTTATCGCTTCTCTCACGATTCAAAATGAATGGAACCTTCGAGTATTATCTTAGTGAATCTCATACCTCAAAGGTTACAAATATCGGAACCTTATAACTCGTTGGTTACAAAGACTGCTTAGTTGGATCTCTTTTATTCTTGGTGAACATGAAGCTTCGAATCATCATCAGAACTTCATTGAGTGGAGGAATTTCTCTATTTTTTGTGATTTGTTGTGATTTTCCTGATCTTGTTTGTATCTCTAGATTGTGCTAAGGGGAAGATTTCTCGTAGAAAGGAAGCTTAATAATGACCCTTCAAGTCAAAAGATTTGTTAGATCGTGTCTTTATTACTTTTCTGAAAAAGTTGCATGTCTATCGTTTTGGAGAACTTCCTTGTTTGACTAATTCTTTTGTTTTATTCATTTATCTCTTTATTTGTTTTATTTCATATTATTTTACTATTTCTCATTGTACTTTTTAATAGAATTAATTGTGAATCCTTGATTCCAGATCTGCAACTCAACTCTACGATACGAAAGTTAAACCATTTTTTGTTGATGAGCTGACATTGTTTATGATTCACACTGATTTCACCTCAGCGTGATTGAAACGTTCCAATTCTCTCCCATAAGTCTTCTTTAAAGCTTTATGGTTCAACGTATGAAACCAGACGCTGATGAGAGCTTGAAAAATCAGTGTTGATGGTTAGGTTATGTACTGTAGCTTATCACATGCACCAATCCTTTCTTGCCCTATCTTCTTCTTTACAGATTTATGATTCAGCATATGAAACCAGATATCGCTGAGAGTTTGACAAAATCTGTGTCGATGGTCAGTCTATGTCCCGTAGCTTATTACAACCACCAATCCTTTCTTACCCCATCTTCTTCTTTAAAGTTTTAAGATTCAACATCTAATACTAGACGCCGATGAGAAATTGAAAAATTTGTGTCAATGGGTATATCATTTACCTTGATGTATTCCACGCACTTATCCATTATCGCCCTAAAAATCTTCTATCAAAGAGGTTAACTATTCACTGTATTTTCCATACACTGATAAAACTTTGACACTCTATGTCGATGGGTACACTAAAACACGAAAGTGTATTACACGCGTGCCTCCTCTCTTATCCATATTCTTCTAATAAAAGAAGTATATGATTTAGCATAACAAACCATACGCTAATGAAACTAAGCAAGACAATGTCATCGATTCATAGTAAAATCACATGCTATCAGGAGACATCACAATCTTATCTATCCTTTTACTTCAATCCCCTGAAACACTGATTCTTCCCATTGATATGATAGTTTTGATGACATCATGGCACACCGATGTTAACGGTAACTTTTTAACATTTATTGTCATAAATTCAACCGTCGTTGTGGGATTCGACGCTCTTACGACATTCTCTTTGTCGGTTACCATTACGTGGAGAGTGGGTTGATTTTTCAAATAAAAAGCTTATATTTCAATCATCTTCTTCATTGTCTCAAGTTCTGTAAATTTCTTAAAATTAATTTTACAGTCATAAATGGTTCCACCTTTTTTATTTGTCTTCATTCCTATTGCAAATGTTGTCAAAGCCCCAAACACCCCTGAAACAACAATTGTTGTTCAAGCAAACAATGTCGCCTTCTCCACCACTATTCTTCCTCAACATCAAGATTTGGGCATCGAAGATTTCATTAATTTCTTCAAGAGTTATCCATTACATTATGCACTCAGTGATGTTCCTGAGCCCTTCTTCACAAAACAAGTGTGTGAGTTCTACTATTCACTATTGATGCAAGTGGCCAAACTATCTATGGAACTATTGGAGATGGTCATTCTAGGGTTTACATCTCAACAACCACCATTCGTCAAGTTCTTCTTCTTCCCCACATGGTGGACTATGAAAGAACCCCTTCTAAAGCCAGATGCCGATCAAGTCTACCTCATCTTAATTATGATTTCTCTTACCAGGATATAAAATGTGACTCTAAGTACGTTCTTCGTTAGCATCTTCTTGTTGGCTGGAAGTATGTGACAGGGGTGATTGGAAAATGTCTTGGTCATAAATTCCTAGTCTAGACCAGTTGACATTGCAAGAACAGCCTTCACCTCATGTTGACATTGCTCTTTTTTACAGTCATCTCTTGTTCAATCTACTGCGTAAATTCCTGTATCACCTGCACGACAAGTTGTTGTTTCTATCCTTCTGATATCTACTCTTCAAATTGTTGCTACTTTTCAGGGGGAGTCTAGCTCTTCAAAATGTCAAGCATCAGTTCTTTCTCATCGTAAAAATTTGGTTAATTTAAGAGAGTCCTTGGGGAAAAAACTTAGTAAAATTAAAGCTAATGTGGCGAATATTAAACGCATCGTAACTATCCTGGACAATACTGAAGAGATTGGTGATTCTCCAGTGAACTCCCCACATTGACTAATGATGATAAACATGGAGATTGTACTCGTGTCTTGCTGATACCTTCATTCTATGACGATTCTACGTCTTTCTGACATTCTGTTGATGCCAAAAAAAAGGGAGAGTCATACACCTTCTCAGGGGAAACCACAGACAAAAGTGTTCAAAGTGTCTTAGAAGCATTCATTTTCTTAGGGGGAGCTCAAATATGCAGCTGAAAGAAAAAAAAATTAATTTTGACATCATCAGATAGGGGGGATTGTATGGTCACACCTTATGATCGGATGAGTCAAACATTATTCACACGTTGTTCACCAGCGTCTGCACCAACGTAAGCATCAGTGCCAATGCCAACGTCTACACAGCATCAACGACAACGTGAAGTTTTGTATATAGTTTGAATCTTTTGTCCTAAAACTTTTGTATATTAGTCGGTTAGAAATATAAATCAAAAATATGTAGCAATTCTCTGAAATATATATCTAAAATGCTTTAATTCGGAGAAATCTATTAAAAGATTGATTTTTTTGCGGGGGGGGGGGGGGGGGTGGGGAATTTTCAGAAAAGTCCCAAAGTTTTTGGATAATTTATGATCTAGTCATATATTAAATTTCATTACCAAAAAAGGACAGGAAACCAACTCTTGTAATCACTTTAACACTTTTTACATTTTCGGCAGGTTTCCCCCTTTAACCCTTCTTCTTCCCCTCTCCCCCCCCCCCCCCCGCGCGCGCGCGTTTGTCTCCAATTACGATTCTCTCATCTCAACTTCGGCAACAACTCCGACGTATAGAAGATGTTAGAATTTGGCCATTTTTTCTGAAATTTAGGTTCCTTAACTCCCTATTTCTCAATCTCTTCCTCCCTACGAAAAAAGAGATGGGCGAGGTCACCACCATTTCTCTCTTTCTCCCTCTCTGGCACCGAAAATACACTAGGACCATAGAGAGATATGAAAAAACGCAACCAAATTGTTGAAACACCATGTATCATTACAACTATCGAAACGAAAGGTTAGGTTTTTTATTGTTGTTTTATGTTCTAGTGTTCAATTATAGTGTACTTAGGGTTTAATGTTTTTTTATGTTTAGTGTTTGTAAAAATGATTGAAAAAGGGGTGAAGCAGAAGCATACATTTGGAATGCGGCCCATTACACCAATAGCTTGTATGAAAACCTTTTTTTACGTTTTGATAATAAAGCCACAACTTGTCAACGTGCAACAATGTTCTTCAGCCTGTTGGAAGTTAGATTCACTATCGTATATGTTATAAGAGGCATAAAACTACATGCAATAGCTAGGCAATAGTCAAGAAATCAAAGATTTTACTGACATCATTATAACGAATACAGCTATGAACATGATAATTACTTGTGTTTTCCTCTAGTTCTGATATGTGATTCTTTGTCCATGAATATTCTGTTGTGATGAAACCATGTTATGTGGAGACTTTATTGCCTGATTTTAGGTATACATAGAAAATACTACTCATCATTAAAGGATTTATACTATAATACATTGCAAAGAACCATCTACGTAATGTGTATTAGTAATTTATTTAAATTTTTGTAACAAGTATTGTATAGTCAAAGCACATTGTACATGTTCTTTCATTTTTATAACAATACTTTCAACATAAGGAGTATAGGGGTAAGTACCACTTATACAATGTTATTAGCTTTCACTTTATTCTCATGTGTTGTACCTTTTCAGTCATCTCTTCTTACATCTATTATATGTTTGGCGTGCAGCTTCTTGTGAGAAATGCTATAATCAAAATGAGGTTGCCATAGTAATGTATAGAGAAATCAAAGAGAACATCAATATGAATTTTGAAATTTTAAGTTAATCTTCAGGTGATATGGTTGGATTTTTTTAGGCTCTTGGCATATGCATAAATCGTTGAAAATATGCCTTTTTAGGTGGTACATAATGAGTGTTACATTAAGAAGAAACGATAAAGAAAACAGATCTGAGGAATTCGACAAAAAATATAAACGAAAATCAAATCAAAGCACAAAGCACAAAAAATACTAACAATCTCCCTCTTATAGGTTTGATCATCATTCAACTGTCATCCAATTTTGTATCCTCTGTAACACTCCTCTCTCTCTCTCTCTCTCTCTCTCTCTCTAGTCTATGCCTCTTTCTCAAGTTCCTGTAAGCCGAGTTGAAGCCATGCACCACTTCAACTTATCAGTTGGTACCACCTTAGTAAACATATTAGTTGGATTTTTTGTACCAAGGATTTTCTTCACAGTGGAGAACACAATCTTCTTGTTTTATTCCCAGTTAGAAAAAAAATTCTTCAACCATATCAACCATTTGATTGCTTCTGCAATGGCCAGATATTCTGCCTCCATTGTTGAAAGGGAAACACCTTTCTGAAGTCTGTACATCCAACGCACTGTTGTACCTCCGATAGTGAAAATATACCCAGTAGTGACTTTTCCCGAATCTACACATCCCCCTAAATCAGCATCAGTAAATCCTTCCAAAGCCACTTTATTTATATGGAAACATAGAGCGACTTCAGAAGGACCTTTCAAGTAACGCAACAACCATTCACTTCCCATTGCTCTATACCCAAATTTGACATAAATTTGCTCACATATCCCACTGCCTTTTTAATGTCCGGTCTGGTGCACACCAAGCATACATCAAGCTGTCAACTTCTTATGCATACAAGATTTTGGACATTTATTCTTTGTCTTCATCCGTCTTTAGGGACTGTTTCTTGGAAAGTTTTATCTGACTTCCCAAAAGTGTACTTCTTAGTTTTGCATCAGTCATGTTGAACTTCTCTAGAATCTTTCTGATATACTTCTTTTGTGAAAGATTTAAAGTTCCAATAACTCTGTCTTTAACTATGATTATCTCGAGAATTTGTTTGGCAGCTCCCAAGTCCTTCATCTCAAACTCTCTGGAGAGTTGCAGCTTTAGTCTGCTAATTTCCTATATATCTGATCCAACAACCAACATATCCTCAACATATAATAGATGAATAATGTAAGAGGATCTAAACTTCTTCATATAAAAACAATCAACCAGATCTCTAGTACCCATTCTTCTGCATGAAGTTGTCGAATTTCAAATACCACTGCCTTAGGGATTGTTTCAGTCCATATAAACTCTTTTTTCAGTTTACACATCATATACTCCTTACCATTTACCATAAAACCTTCTGGTTAGGATATATAAATATATTCCTCAAGGTCACCATGTAAGAATACAGTCTTAACATCCATTTGTTCCATATGTAAATTTTCAGTAGCCATAATACTAAAGACCAGTCGAATATTAGTCATCTTCACAACAGGTGATAAGATTTCATTGTAATCAACCCCCTCCTTTTGTTGGAAATGCTTTACAACTAGTCTGTCTTTATACCTCTTGTTTCATCAGCTTCATCCTTGACTCTGTACACCCATTTGTTTTGCAAAGCTCTCTTTCCTGCTGGTAATTTGACCACGAACCAGGTATGGTTATTGGCAAGTGAATCCAACTCCTCTTTCATTGATTTCTTCCATTTTATAGTGTTTTGCAGGTTCAGCACCTCTGGATAAGACTCAGGCTCTCTATTTTCTTTCAGTAACAAGCAATTAACTGATGGAAAATAATTTCTAGTGGGTCTCAGATCTCTGGTCGATTTTTTGAGATTAGGAGTTTCAACATCTATCGGATTTGGGGCTTAGTTTTCTAACTGATCTGGGATTTTGGTTTCTGACTCCTTATCTTCTTCAAAACTCCCACTGACTTCAGTACTTACTATCTCTTAAGCACTCCCATTATTTTTTGATCCTTCACCTATTTCAGGTTGTAAAACATAAGCATCTATCAATTCTTCAAACACCGCCTTTTGACTTGTTTGATTTTGCTTCGAGTTGTAGCTAGAGCATCTTTATAGAGGGAATATTCATTAAAAGTGGCATCTCTTCTCCTGATCACTTTCATGGTTTCATTATCCCAGCATATATAGCCCATATCATCCATCTTGTACCCATTAAAGATACACCTCTTAGCTTTGGCTTCAAGTTTGTCTTTTTCTACATCTTTAACCTTGACATGATCATTACAAAAAATAATTTAAGGTGGGAGAGAGATACTTCCCTTTTCTGCCATTTCACTTCTGGAATTTTAAACCCAATAGGGACTGAGGGTCCCAGGATTTATAAGGTAAGCAGTTGTGCTCACTGCGTCTGCCCAGAACATTTTTAGCATCCATGCATGTAACCTCATGCTTTTATCTATCGCATTTAATGTTCTGTTCATCCTCTCCGCAACACCATTTTGTTGAGGTGTTTTTGGCAATGTCTTCAACATTCTGATTTCATGTTCTGCATAGTAATCGGTACTCTCCTTACTTCTGTATTCACCTTATTATATGACTTCAGGCATTTTATCTTCCGATTTATTTCATTCTCCACAAGAGCTTTGAACCTTATAAAAGTACAGAAAACGTTAGATTTATTTTTCATAAAGTAAACCCATACCTTTCTTGTAGCATCATCTATAAAGGTAACGTAATACCGTGAACCTCATGTTGATTAAACTGATGTGGGAACGAAGACATCATAATGTCTCAGCTTAATCTTCTCTGATTTTGGTTGCCCACCCTTCTTCATGAAAGTAACACTTTTTTGTTTACCGAATATACATGGTTCACAGAAGTCGACTGTCAGATTCTTTAGTTGTGGGTTCCTACCCTTTGAAGCAAGTATCTTCTTTCCCTTCTCACTCATATGTCCAAGTCTTTGGTGCCATAAAGTAGAGGACTCCCCATCTACAATAGTTGCATTTTCTTCTCTTGAGGTCAACTCCACCATATATAGAGTTCCCTTCTTCTTTCCTTTAGCAATGACCAAGTTCCTTTTAATAACCTTCCATTTACCTTTCCAAACTTTACATAATCTCCCTCTTCTTCTAGCTATTCCACTAAGATCAACATTTTCTTCAGGTCAGGAATGTATTTCACATCCTTCAAAATCCATGTAGTAACCATTGAAGTTTTTAGAGCTACATCAACAATACCAGTGAACTACAAAATTTTACCATCCACTAGATGAACATTATTGTTGTAAGGTTTGAAATTTCTCATGATTTATTTGTTGTGGAAAACGTGAAACAATGCTCCTGAATCCATCACCCAAGACTTGACTGAATTTTATACACAACAAATCAGTGCATCATCATAGTCTTCAGCCACATTCATCTCCTTGTTGCCATTATTTGTATGAGGTTTAGGACATTTATTTCTGAAATGTCCTATTTCATTGCACTTCCAAAATATGATTTCTTTGTGGATTCATGATTGTCCTCTCTTCTTTGACTTTAATCTTTTTCTTCCATGTCCACCTCTATTTTGTTTCCTTCCCCTCTCTTACGTATTGAGTAAAGTGGGGGAACCTTCTCCTGCATTCCTTTTCCAAACATCTTGCCAAGAATCAGATCTATGATGCTTTCGAATGTGTATTTCATATTTCCTAAAGAACTACTGGCTGCAGTAACTGTTCCACCCCAACTTTCGGGCAATGAAGATAATAATAATAAAGCGTAGACTTCGTCTTCGTATCTAATTTTAACAGATCCTAACCTAGATATTATCGAGTTGAACTCGTTGATGTGTTTTGTCACAGATGCTCCTTCCTTCATCTTTGTGTTTCCATGTGTCTGATAAAAAAAACCTTTTTTGCTGCAGATGGTTGTTAATACATGTTGGGCAACGCCTTTATCAATTCAAACGTGGTCTTCTCATTGATGATGTTGTACACGACGTTCTTCACCAGTGATAATCTAAAAATGTTAAGGGCTTGTCAGTCCAGCAAGTGTCATTCTGCCATATTCATCTTCTCAGTTTCTGTTAAAATAACGATAAGTGTAATTTTTTCTGATATAAGTAATCCTCAATCTGCATCTTCTAGAATCCAAAATCAAGGCCTTCAAATTTATCAATATTCACCTTCCGGTCTTCAGCCATAACTTTGAAACAAGCTGTTATGTTAAGAAGAAACGATAAAGAAAATAGATTTGAGGAATACGAGAAAAAACCATAAATGACAATCAAATCAAAGCACATAAAACACCAAGATTTAAGTGGTTCACACTATCTTGCGATAGGCTACATCCACTGTCGAACCAGATATATATATATATATATATATATATATATATATATATATATATATATATATATATATATATATATAATTCCGCACATGCTTTTTCTGCTGCAATGTTACAAATACGGTCGTCCATAAGTATATAAACAACAAGGTTTAACCTAAACATCTAAAAGGCCAAGCCCGAGAGAAAAACACAAAAAAACGAAGCCCGTGAAAAAATTGGCCCAGCCAAAAAATTTCAGTCTATAAAATTCAAAATCTGATGATAAGTCTCCATATCTAACAAGGAGCAATGGAAATAAGATGTTGAAGACATGAGAGGGTTATGAACGCCTTAGAGGAAGCGAAATTGAGGCGAGAATAGAAGGTATATCGATGTGTAACGTCCCAATTTCACCATCAAATTTTTCATTTTTAGAATTAAATAAAAACATTGTTTTCATAAAACCATCTTAAGAAAACCATGAGTATCCAAATACAGGCATCCCAAAATCAGAGTACCATATTAAAGTGAAATCATAACCTATGAGTATGTACAACCATGCCTTTGCCTTCCCACGATCATCTGAAGTACCTAAAACACATTTAAATCCACAATTGTAAGCACAAAGCATAGTGAGTTCCCAAAAATATCACATATAGTACAACATAATAAACAAGTATGAGTTATCAATAACCCTACGACTATCATCATTTTGGAAGACTATCAACAATCATGTGGGCTCATAGCATCCCTATGGGTTATCAGCAACCCTGCGGACTATCAGCAGCCCTAAAGTTATCAACAACTCAATAATTACACATAACAACAATCGTAAAATAAGACTGAGTTAGTCTACCATGCACCCTACTATGACATAGGTAATATAGTAAGATGACTCACCTTGCAGATAGCAGCTCCACACAACAGCTCTCAAATAATGATGATTAGTACACGAGACACCTAAACATAGTATACGAATACCCACTCAATCTACACCCTAAAACCATTAAGTTGACTAAAAGTCAACAATGGTCAAAAAGCCAACTGTCGAAGTCAACAATCAAAGTCAGCCACAGATGAACCCCACAACGTAGCCACCCTTTGGCCACGTCATGGCAACATAAGGATAATACAGTTGCAAAGATTGTCTGTCGCCACGACATAGTGGCCAACTCGCCACGTCGTGGAAGCTGCTCAAATCAACATAATGCATTAAGCTCTTAAACCTTCAAGTCAATCATTCATACTTTCCAAAGGGCGTTATTACTCTTAATACTCCATAAAAATCATTGCTTTATAGACATGCATGTCCAATCCATGTCTTGAGCTCAAGTTAGGTCAAAATTGGTGAAAATGAGGTTAAGATCTCATGCATGGAACCCATAACTCAATAACTCTTCAGATTCAGCGTAACATCTTGAATTACAGGTATTTCCCATTTGTGGCATTGATATGATATTTGTTTTCATATCTATCCCAAATGGAATTTTTTTGTAAATTTGGAGACTTCATGCGTACGTTGCGCATATGTGGCAAGGATGCAAACCCTAATGTTAGGATTTGTACCTTGTTTAAACCTCATTATAGCCTCAAAACGCTTTCATTTATCAGCCTTCATCCTCCAACTCGACCTTAGCTAACCCTAATCTATTGAGTGAAGCAATCTTGACCTTGAGTGTGCATCTTTGTGTTCTTGAAGGAGGAAGAAGGAAGAGGAAACCATCTTAGAAGAGTGGAGCATTTTGGATCTAGAATCACATCATCATTTGACACCATTTGGATGTAAAAGGCTTTGATCTTGATGAAGT
Organism: Lactuca virosa; assembly: GCF_052849685.1. Lineage (NCBI taxonomy): Eukaryota > Viridiplantae > Streptophyta > Magnoliopsida > Asterales > Asteraceae > Lactuca > Lactuca virosa. Next base: position 4,269,562 of record NC_136428.1, on the reverse strand, counting down.
TTTACTTCAATCTTTTTTAGCCATGGTTTTGTGTTTCTTTTGGTCCCATAAGCTTGGTATTATTATTAGGGATTACTCTAATTCATATGAGTTGTCCTTTCAGACGTTTTAGAGTGTTTAAAAGCATAAAAATGTGATCTTGGACCTTAGTTTCCTTCCGTGCATGAACTGGGATGTCTTGATGAGTTAAGAAGTTAGGGTTTTTGGTATTGAGCACTTAATAGCCATGCAAGACCATAAAGTTGGAACTTTTATGGCCAAGGACGTCATTTGAGGGCAAGATCTAGATTTTGGATGAAAGTACTTAATGGAATAAGCACTTATTAGTGAAAATGATTGGCTGGCATGTGTGATGGGTGTACCAAAGGGTACATTGTACGTACGTGGTCAACAACCCATAATCTGGTAAAGCTGTGAGTATGCCCTACATACAAGCTGAGTACGTCCAGTGTACTCTATTGAGTCAAATCAATGATTCCTTTTACTTTTGACCTTGACCAGGATTTGACCAAGTTTGACCTAAGGGTATTTTGGGTATTTTGATATGTTATTGATATTTGTCAATAGTTGATATATACGTGGCTGGTAGAGTTGATATTCAGAGCAGTGACCTAGTTAGCTATCTGTTCAGACTGAGAGGTGAGTTTTCCTCAATATACATATAGGTTGAAGGCACCAACGTCGACCCACTTGGTTATGTATCCCGGTTTAGAGAATGTTGTTATGATGTATTGATTTGTTAGTATTGAGTCTTGGTATATAGGATGTTGCTATTTGATAGTAATTTATAGATCTATATGTTAGTCTGTTGACTAGTTATATGATTATCTACTACTGTTATATGTTATGTATATGTCGATATAGTATGGATGGGTTGAGGAGTTTCTACTTTTTGCGAAAGCCATCAAACCTAGGAGCAAGCCAGACATAAGTTGGCAAGCCAGACCTATGGTATGGGTTCGCGAGTAAGCCAGACATGAGTTGTGGGCCGAAAGGCGAGACAGACTCATGCTGAGGACTCAGGGTAATTGAGTCTGTTAGTTGTGGACCCAATATGCATGTTGTTATATGCTGTGTGGTGCTACTTTTGGGGAACTCACTAAGCTTTGGCATACAATTTCAGTTTTATGTTTGCGGTACTTCAGATGATCGTGGGAAAGCGAAGGCGTGATCGTTCACATCCTCTTGGTTTTGATGATATTTATGTGGGCACTCTGATATATGATTTCTATGTTTAGGAACAATGTTTTGTAAACGATTGGGTTGAGTTGGGATTTTGTTTGAAAACATTGATTTCACTTGATTTCAAAATGAAAAAATTTTACCTAGATTTTTGGGATGTTACACGTTGATATTAGAGCCCTAGTTGGAGAGAATTGGATGAACATTCGAGTGAATCCAGACTTAAACTAAGGATCTATAAAAGTTTTCAAAATAATTTTAAAAATTGATTGCAAAAGTAACCAAGCAAGGACGATATGTGTACGATTAGCTGGTGCGAGCAAGTATACCCCAAGTTTCCACATTGTTATTTGTTATTCATGATTATGATAGAACTGCATGCTAGTGATAGGTTAGGAATCTTCAGGGATTGCATGATAGAATTTCCTGATGTATGATGCCTTAAGCCTAGGAGGACTTCTGATATGTTAGATGAAATTGACATCATTACTGTAGTTGCTTAGTGTATGCATCATGGTTGTACATAACTAAGATTCTATAGCCTGAGAATGTTTGGTTTTGCCTTACTTCTTGTTTTTTTCTGATAAAGGGCTTAGGGTAGAATCAAGTATTCGACTATCTATGCGATCCAACGTTATGTATGACTAGTATACATGAGCGACTACAGGGTTGGTGGAAGTTTCATGAGTGAGTATGTGAGTAGCCGGCTATATGAGGAACGATGAGCCAATATCGAGAGAATGAGGATATGATGTATGCTTATCCTAGTCGTTGGATGTTTTTGGGTAGTTTTTGATGATCCATTGACACAAATATGGGTAGGTGTGGAAGGTAGTATAGGCCTATACTATTGGAAGCATAGAACCCGTACGCATAGCAAAGAAGTCACAAACCTCGAGGGTTTAGGCTCTCTGTGATGATTGTATAGTATAAATGGTGAAATTTTTTAATGTATCTATTGGTTCTTTTTCACTATGGTGTTCACGAGAGTTTCTAGTTCAGGAGCTGGTGGCCAGGATAGGCCGAGACTGAATGATGATGACATTCGTGAGTTGATCGCTACCGAGGTAGCTGCTGCTATTTGGGGATCTATTCCGGAGCTGTTATGTCTATCATGACCACTATGATTGAGCTCTTTAATTATCCTTACACTGGACTCACTGATGCTGCTGCTACAACTACCACGACTGTTGTTGCTACGGGGATTCGAAAGGATAGATCATTATAGTACCAGGACTTCGACAACACGAAGCCTTCGCAGTTCGATGGGGAAGAGGACCCGATTGTAGCAATGAGCTGGCTGTCTGATATGGAGGGTTTTTCTTCACATGTTCTTGTTCGGATAACCAGAAGCTCAAGTGTGCCCTGAACCTTCTCCAGTTAGAGGCGAATGATCGTTGGATATTGGTGACAGGGTCATACACTCCTAAGCAGAGGGTTGCTGTTTCTTGGGAGCAGTTCTCAAAGATGTTCCGTACGAGATATGTTCCCCTGGTGAAGAGGGAGAGATTGGCTTAGTAGTACCTAGATCTGAGACAAACGACTAAGATGGTGATGGAGATCACCAAGATCTTTATGGAGAGGGCTTTGCTTTGTCTTGAGTTTGTTGCTTCAGAGCAGTTTCAGATGAAGCGGTACTTGAGTATGCTCCAGACCGACATCCGGTAGTTCATTTCCACCTAGCGCTATGGTAGCCTTTACGAGATTTGGGATGCCGCGAGGAGGAGAGAGACCGACATGGAGCATCAGACGAGGGAGCAGCGGCAGGCTCCCATTCAGTCACATCCGGCAATGAAGCGTTTTTTCCGCTGATTCACATTCTAGGGGTCAGAGGGGCCACACTTATGGGAAGTGCGGCAAAGTTCATAAGGTTGTTTGTCGGTCTTTTTCTTCTGGGATCCACAAGTGTGGCAATATAGGGCATTATGTGAAGGATTGTCATCAGCAGGCCCCGATGTTGAGCATCAGGCTTTGTTATCACTGTGATCAGGTTGGCCATGTGAAGGCCAACTATCCCCTACTCACTACGAGGCCGGTGCAGGCTCCAACACTGGCCACCTTGAGGATTACGGATAGAGAATAGGGTAGGGCGGAGCCCCCGAGGGCTCAAGGTCGTGCTTTCCAACTCACTGCAGAGGAGGCTAGTGCGGCACCGGACGCCTTATTGGTATGTTTCATTTATTATTTCTATCACTTATTTTATGGTATGCTTATGTTTATGATTATGTTAGGTACCTTCTTAGTGAACTCTTTGCCTGCTCTTGTGCTTTTTGACTCAGGTGCGAGTCAGTCCTTTGTATCTCAGTCCTTCAGTAGAAGTTTTGATATAACTCTTGGAGAGTTGGAGTGTCTTTTGTAGGTTTCTATCGCCAAAAAAACACATGATTTCCTCATCAAATGTTTATTAGGTTTGTGTTTTTGAGATTTTTGGGGTGCCTTATCTGATTGATCTGATCACTATTCCCATGGGAGATGTGTGCGTGATTGTAGGGATAGATTGACTGAGTAGATTTGGTGCAATGATTGACTGCGAGAGATAGCGGGTAATAGTTCAAACTCCAAGTAGGGTAGAACTGGTTATTTATGGATAGGGTACCAAGGTTGGATCAACCTTTTGTTCTGCTGCTAGGTCTCATCAGTATCTACATCATGGATGTATGGTTTATCTCGTGTATGTGGTTGACACCCGGGTCGGGAAGGAGGTTACTGTTTCGGATGTGCCTCTAGTTAGAGAGTTCCTTGATGTGTTTCAAGGGAAATTACCCGATGTGCCTTCTAAGAAGCTGGTGGAGTTCAGGATCGATTTGGTCCCCGGTGCGGCCCCGATAGCTAAGGCTTGTACCGTTTGGCACCACCAGAGATGCAGGAGTTATCCTCTTAGCTTTAGGAGCTGTTGGACATGCAGTTTATTAGACCGAGTAGTTCACCGTGGGGAACCATTATCTTGTTCGTGAAGAAGAAGGATGGGTCTCACTGAATGTGTATTGATTACCGGGAGTTGAACAAGTTAACGGTGAAGAACCGTTATATGATTCTACGGATTGATGACCTCTTCGATCAGTTACATGGTGCATATTGGTTTACCAAGATCTATTTGAGTTTGGGCTATCATCAAATGAGGGCTAGAGAGGAGGACGTGGAGAAGACCGCGTTTCAGACTCGTTATGGTCATTACGAGTTCATGGTGATGCCGTTTGGGCTCACAAATACGCCGACAACATTCATGGATTTGATGAATCGAGTGTGCAGGCTAATGCTCAATCGTTTATTCATTGTTTTCATTGATGATATCTTGGTCTATTCCAAGAAGAGGGAGCAGCATGAGGAGCACCTTCAAGATCATCTAGGAGTTTTGAGACGGGAACGATTATATGAAAAGTTCTCGAAGTGTGAGTTTTGGTTACGAGAGGTCCAGTTCTTGGGGTACCTTGTTAATCAAAATGGAATTTTGGTCGACCCGACCAAGATCAAGGAGGTTATGCAGTGGGAGGTTCCGAAGTCTCCCTCAAAGATCAAGTGTTTTCTGGGATTAGTGGGGTATTATCGGATGTTTATTCAGGATTTCTCCAAATGTCGGAGAGTGCATGTCGCGCCATCAAGCCTTGCCCTTGCCCTTGCCCTTAGGCTCAGAAGTACCTGAAACAATTCAATAAAACGTAAGCTAATGCTTAGTGAGTTCCCAAGAGCACACTCCACACAGTCCACATAATCACATATACCATATTAGCTATAAAAGCTACATAAACCACATAAGCCATGCATACAACATATAGGGATGTCGTGGGCTCCCCCCAGGGTCTTACTCCAGGATGTCATGGGATCCCCACATGGTCTTACACCTAAGTTCAATGGGCTCTCCCATAGTCTTTAATAGGAAAGGCATGGGCTCCCCACATGGTCTTACATCTAAGTGTCATGGGCTCCCCATGGTCTTTAATAGGAAAGCCATGGGCTCTCCACATGATCTGACATCCAAGTGTCATGGGCTCCCCCATGGTCTTTCATACAAGTATAGCACATATACAACTAGCATACCTCCTAGCATATAACCAACCAACATGCCACATAACACTACATCAACTAGTTTACCACATATCATAAAATGGGCCGGCTTTGGTCCCTTAGTCCCATTGGTATGGTGAGGAGACTCACCTCTCAAAAATGTTGAACTGAAAAGATAAGATCAGATAAGTCCCAACGCGCAGCTTCAACTCAACTGCCTACAATCATCATGTGACTAGTTTTTGTCAAAATCCCGAAATACCAAAAATATCCTCAAAGTCAAACTTGGTCAACCATGGTTAAAGTCAAGGTCAACGGTCCATGTTGACCCAACTCATCGAGTTCCTTTAGTGTTCAGAAAATCGGGGAAAACCCTAACCAACTCGCCGAGTTATCCCATCAACTTGCCGAGTTACTCGTCAGACCGAAAACGGGAAAAACCTGATCCAACTCCTCGAGTTATCTTATCAACTCGCCAAGTTTACTCTACAGACCGAAAAGAGGAAAACCTGCTCCAAGTCGCCAAGTCACCAGGGCAATTTGTCAAGTTTTCCCTTGTCTCAACATAATGAATCCTTCCAGTCGAATCCAAACCTCCAAACTACAAATCCAGTCCCTTAATAACGAAATACCACCTAAAGTTGCAAACTTTACGTGCATGCAAGGCCTCAAAAGGCTAAAGCACTAAAACTAAGGTTCATACAATGTTTAGGGCATGGAAAAGGGCCTAGACTAGGTAAAGCGAGCAACTTTATATCCATGAAGACCTAGAGGTGTCTAGATCTGGAACCATATCATCATGACAAGTCCAAATCCGATTATGACACCATTTTTCACGAAAAGTGACCATATACTTTCATAATATGAGATCTAAGCAAAAAGAGATCAAGGTAGCAACGTTTTACCTCCAAATAGATGCTAACACCGGGTAGATGTCGGATCTAAATCCCTCTCCTCACTTCAATCTCTTCAATCTTCAAGTTTCCTTCCAAAAAGCTCAAGATTCACTCTCCAAAGCTCACATACACCCAAGAAGGCACTAAAACACGGCTAGGGTTTCTCTCTGGACAGTTAGGACGATGAGGGAGGATAAGTTCCTTAAATAGGGTAAAAACCCCTGAAAATTAGGGTTTTCCTTTACAGTGTCTACTCTTCGAGTTGTGGCCTTCCAACTCGTCGAGTAGACCCTAAGTCCCGCATCAAATATCGAGGCCCGAGCAGTAATCCTGAACGGTCCAATATATCGACGCCCTAGCTTTCCCCTCTTCCGAAACCTAATGACACCCTTCCATGGTGATACTTTCAGCAAGACGAAATCCCCCACCTAAAACTCAAGATTCGATTGGCGCCGGTCAGCATAGATTTTTTGACGACTCTGTGCAACTCGTTGACTGTCACGCACCTGCTGAATCAACTCAGTAGTCTTGAGCACCACCTCGGTGCTCCTCATGACTTGGTGCCTTACCTCACCCCAACAAACAGGGGTCCTACACCTCTGACCATACAACATATCAAATGGTGGTCGATCGATACTTGCATGATAACTATTGTTGTATGAAAACTCTACTAGTGGGAGGTATGTATCCCAACTCCCTCCAAAATCCAATACACATGCCCGAAGCATATCCTCCAGTGTCTAGATCGTCTTCTCACCTTGGCCATCTGTCTGGGGGTGGTAAGTGGTGCTGAAAAGTAATTGAGTGCCCAGTTCCTCGTGGAACTTCCTCCAGAATCTGGATGTAAATCGAACATCCCGGTCAGAGACTACTAACACTAGCACCCCGTGCCTAGCTACCACCTCTCGCATGTAAATATCTGCTAATTTCTCAGCAGAGATGCTCTCGGAGATCGGAATAAAGTGGGAACTCTTCGTCAGTCTATCCATAATAACCCATATGGCATCCACACCCCTCCCCGTCCTTGGTAACTTTATGATGAAGTCCATACTGATCTCTTCCCATTTCCACATCGAAATGGGTAACGGCTGAACCTTTCCGTGAGGTCTCTGATGCTCGGTCTTGACCTTCCAACAAGTCAAGCACCGCTCCACGAACCATGCAATCTCCCGCTTCATGCAGGGCCACCAGTAACTTAACCTCATATTCATGTACATCTTTGTGGCCCCCGGGTGAATTGAGAACTTAGATTTTTGTGCCTCCTCCAAAATCTTCTACCTCACACCCCCGGTTACCGGTACCCACACCCTGGCACACTGTGTCAGAAGACCTTGACTATCCTGAACAAACAAGGGATACTGACCCGGAATCTGCTCTATCTTCCGATTCTCTTTCTTCACACCCTCCACCTGGGCTTGCTTGATCATATCCATCAATGGAGAGATCACCGTCATCCTCAAACAAGCGTTCCCGATCGGTGCAATTGCCGCTTTGCGGCTCAAAGAATCGGACACCATATTGGCCTTCCCTGGATGGTACAAGCTCTCGCAATCATAATCTTTTAGTACATTCATCCACCTCCTCTGCTGCATGTTCAGGTTCTGCTGATCCATCAAATATTTCAAACTTTTGTGATCAGTGAAGATGGTGCACCGAACTCCATACAAATAGTGCCTCCGAATCTTGAGGGCAAACGCCACTGCCCCTAATTCCAGGTCGTGAGTGGGGTAGTTCGCTTCGTGGGGATTCAACTGCCTTCAGGCGTACGCGATAACATGCCCTCTTTGCATCAGTACAACGCCTAACCCCATGATAGACGCATCACAGTACACCACCAAATCATCCAACTCATTGGGTAGTGCTAAAATCGGGGCCTCACATAACCTTTGTCTTAAGGTCTCGAAAACCAACTACTGATCTGGGCCCCATCGAAATGTCACATTCTTCTTGGTCAAGTGGGTCAAAGGCACCGCAATCTTGGAGAAATCTTGGATGAATCTCTAATAGTACGCTGCTAGAACCAAGAAGCTATGTATCTCTGATGCATTCTTCGGCACCTCCCACCGCATCACTGCCTCAATCTTGGTTGGATCAACTAAAATACCCTCTTGGTTGATGATGTGCCACAAAAACTACACCTCTCTCAACCAGAAATCACACTTTGAGAACTTGGCATAAAGCCTTTCCATCATCAGTGTCTCCAATACCTCCCTCAGATGCTGCTCGTGTTGCTCCTTGGTCTTAGAATAGACCAAAATATCATCGATAAACACGATCACTGACCGATCCAACATCGGCCTACACACCCTGTTCATGAGATCCATAAACGCTGATGGGGCATTAGTAAGCCCGAATGGCATCACCACAAACTCATAATGCCCATACCGAGTCCTGAAAGTTGTCTTCGGTATATCCTCATCCCAAATCCTTATCTGATGGTACCCCGACCGAAGAACAATCTTGGAAAACCAAGACGCACCCTCCAGTTGATCCTCGGAAGTGGATAACGGTTTTTTACCGTTAGCTTGTTCAGCTCTCGATAATCAATACATATCCTGTGTGACCCATCCTTCTTTTTCAGGAAAAGGATCGGTGCTCCCCACAGGGACCTGCTCTGATGGATAAACCCTCGGTCTAGCAGCTCCTTAAGCTGCATAGATAGCTCCTGCATCTCGGGCGGAGCTAGCCGGTACAATGCCTTGGCTGTCAGAGTAGCACCCGACACGAAATCAATGTGAAACTCCACTTTCCTCTCCAGAGGCACTCCAGGTAACTCCTCAGGAAAGACATCTCGATACTCCTTTACAACCGGTACACTGCCTAAATCTTTCGAGGTCTCAACCCTCGTATCTGAGACATATGCCAGAAATCCCAAACAACCCAGCTGAAGAAGTCTCTTAGCCCTCGCATCTAAATAGAGGGTTGGCTCCTGCGAGGCCCTTTCTCCATGAATAACTAGTTCCCCCCCCCCACCACTTGCGGTTCGAACCCTCACTAGTTGGCGCTCGCAACTGATCATGGCCCTATTGGCCCACAACCAGTCCATCCTGACGATCACCTTTAGCCCTCGTAACGGTATCGGGACTAGATCAACACGAAACCTCTCCCCAAGCACATTTAAGACACAGTCCCGATACACCCTCGCAACACTCACTGTACGGTCATCCGCAATCTCAACCTCAAGCGGGGAATCCAAAGTCCCCGGCGCATCCCGAAACTTCTTGCTAAGTGCAAGAGATACAAATGATCGGGTAGCACCCAAATCGAATAGAACGTGAGTCGACATACTATTTGACCAAAAAGGTCCCTATACATGAGCACATATATACACATAAGCAATACAAATCAATATCAAGCAGGAAAGATAAAACACGTACCAGCCACGATGTCTGGCGCTGCCCGATCCTCCTCGGTAGTCAACTGAAATGCACGGCTCTTCACCTCTGGAGCATCCGTCTTAGCAGCGCGGCCATCAGTGATCCTCATTTTGGCGGGCACAGGTGTCGCCACTGCTCCTTCTCCTCCCTGCAACCTCGGACAATCGACCCATTTGTGGTCGGTCTGGTTGCAGTGGAAACAAATCAAGCCCTTCTTGGGGCAATCCCTGATCACGTGGCCCGACTGGCCACGTGCGTAGAATCCCAAGCCTACCGTTCGACAAGCCCCACTGTACGGTTTACCGCACTTGGCACACCGGCCACGGCCCTGCTGGCACCTACTGGAAGAATCCACGACCCTGTTGGCCCCTACTGACCTACTGTTATATGTGCCTGCTCAGGCTTCCGCTTGGTGTGGAAGTCCAACTCCATCTCCTGCTCACGGGCCTTCTCCACCTTCTCATTCAGGGTTTTGCGCCCTGTAAAGCTCACAAACTCTTGGATATCATCCCTCAGCATGGAATGATACCTCGTCCTCCTCATATCCTCATCTATAGTATACTGTGGGATCAACAGTGCTCGTTCCCGAAACTTGGCGGTGATCTCCGCCACAGTCTCGGTGGTCTGCTGGAGCTCATGAAACTCCCTCACTAGTTGTTGCACCTCAATAGGTGGTGCAAACTCTAAATCGAAACGCCTGACGAACTCTGCCCATGACATCTCAGCCATGCCAGTTGCTCCTACCTGGCTAGTCACCTCCTCCCACCAATCCCTGTCTCGGTCCCTCAACATACACGAGGCAAACCCTACCTTTGCCGCATCAGGGCAAAAGCTCGTGCGCTGGGCATTCTCCATGTCCGCCACCCAGCGTCGGCTAACTATGGGGTCCCCGACCTCGAAGAACTTCGGCGCTCCACACAGCTTGAACTCGTTGAACGAGGGGGTTCGGACCCCAACCTGGCCCGCAACAATCTCGGCTTGGAAAGACCTGAGCCTCACCTCCATAATCTCCATCATCCCTTCCTTGACCATCCCAAAAATCATTGGGGTAGCGTCAAGGATGTCCCTGGTAACCTCGGCCGCGATAAGCTCGCGTAGCCTCTCATCAATGGGTTCGATATCATAGCCTGACCCGGATCCCGATCCTGATCCTGATCGTGATCCCCCAGCTCCATGTCGTGTCACCACCATACTGCACTGCAATATCATAAAACATAATAATCAGGATGTCTAAAGAGGGGATCCTCCCACAGTGGTTCTCCTTAGAGCTTCCAGATCTAACATTGGTTCGGGTACAGGTGATGTGAGGTCCAATACTACCTTCCACACCTACCTATACCTTCCCCAAGGCTCTACCTGATGATTCTAATTCGTCCCAGAACAAAACATATCTCGCAGGCTACCGCATAGCTCAAATCCTAGGCTATCCTAAGATTCATCCATAACAAACCAGAATTCAACCATAACAGGTTGCCTTTATGCATCCAAATTATACACAGAACAGGATCAAATAGACTTTAGAATAATAGATTCTACCCTAGGACCACAACCAGACAAGGAACAGGAAATAAGGCCAAATCAATCATTCTAAGTATAAGCTCCTAACCGTATATAATTTTAAAAGCATACACATAGCAAAAACCATCCGACTATCATAATCCAAATATCAGTATCACATGGCTAACATATTGGGGAACCACTTACTTGAGCTCGGCTGATCACGCGCATTATATTCTCCTCTTTTTTCATTTTAAGAAGTTTTTAACTTTTGATTATTGAAAACAATTTTACCATTTCCTTAGTTTGAGTCCTGACACACCCGAGAGTGTGCCCGAATCCCTCAAACCAAGGCTCTAATACCAACTTGTAACAACCCAATTTCTCCAAAGAATTTTTTTCATTGTTAGTTAATCAAACATCCCCATAAAATGTGAAATATCAATGACAATTTTCAAATCCATAACATCAATATTTTATTTCAAATATCAGAGTGTCCCATCAAATCTAATGTCGGAGAGTGCATGCCGTGCCATCAAGCTTTACCCTTTCCCTTAGGCTCAGAAGTACCTGAAAGAATTCAACAAAACGTAAGCTAATGCTTAGTGAGTTACCCAGAGCATACCCCACACAATCCACATAATCACATATACCATATTAGCATATAGGGATGCCGTGGGCTCCCCCCCCCCCCCCCCCCGCCAGTGTCTTACTCCAGGATTTCATGGGCTCCCCCATAGTCTTTAATAGGAAGGCCATGGGCTCCCCACATGGTCTTACATCCAAGTGTCATGGGCTCCCCCCCATGGTCTTTAATAGGAAAGCCATGGGCTCTCCACATGGTTTGACATCCAAGTGTCATGGGCTCCCTCATGGTCTTTCATACAAATATACCGCATATACAACTAGCATACCTCCTAGCATATAACCAACCAACATACCACCTAACACTACATCAACTAGTGTACCACATATCATAAAATGGGCCGGCCTTGGTGCCTTAGACCCATTCGTATGGTGAGGAGACTCACCTCTTAAAAATGCTGAACTGATAAGATAAGATCAGATAAGTCCTAAGGCGTAGCTCCAACTCAACTGCCTACAATCATCATGTGACTGGTTTTGTCAAAATCCCGAAATACCAAAAATATCCTCAAAGGAAAACTTGGTCAACCATGGTCAAAGTCAAGGTCAACAGTCCATGTTGACCCAACTCGTCGAGTGCATCTAGCAACTCGTCGAGTTCCTTCAGTGTTCAGAAAACCAAGAAAAACCCTAACCAAATCGCCGAATTATCTCATCAACTCGTCGAGTTACTCTTCAGACTGAAAATGGTAAAAGCCCGATGCAACTCGTCAAGTTATCTTATCAACTCGCCGAGTTTACTCAGTAGACCGAAAAGGGGAAAACCCGCTCCAACTCGCCGATTCGTTAGGGCAACTCATCGAGTTTTCCCTTGTCTTAACATAATCAGTCCTTCCAGTCGAATCCAAACTTCCAAAATACATATCCAGTCCCTTAAGACTGAAATACTACATAAAGTTGCAAACTTTACGTGCATGCAAGTCCTCGAAAGGCTAAAGCACTAAAACTAAGGTTCATACAATGTTTAGGGCATGGACAAGGGCCTAGACTAGGTAAAGAGAGAAACTTTACGTCCATGAAGACCTAGAGGTGTCTATATCTGGAACCATATCCTCATGACAAGTCCAAATCCGAGTATGACACCATTTCGCACCAAAAGTGACCATATACTTTTATAAGATGAGATCTAAGCAAATAGAGATCAAGGTAGCAACTTTTTACCTCCAAATGGATGCTAACACCAGGTAGATACCGGATCTAAAGCCCTCTCCTCACTTTAAAATCTTCAATCTTCAAGTTTCCATCCAAAAATCTCAAGATTCACTCTCCAAAGCTCACACACACTCAAGAAGGCACTAAAAGACGGCTAGGGTTTCTCTCTGGATAGTTAGGACGTTGAGGGAGGCCCCAAATGACCCATGAGCTCTTTAAATAGGGTACAAAGCCCTGGAAATTAGGGTTTTCCATTACAGTGTCTACTCGTTGATTTGGGGCCTTCCAACTCGTCGAGTGGACCCTAAGTCTCGCGTCTCATATCGATCTCTACTCGTCGAGTTGGGCTCCCCAACTCGTCGAGTCCCAGTGCAAAACCCTAAAAACTTGAAAATTAAATGATATCTGGAACAGGTGTTACATTATGGATCAACTGAATTTGAACATGAGACATCGTAGGTGGCTTAACGTGGTCAAGGATTATGACTGTGAGATTCTGTACCACTCGAGAATAGCAAATTTGGTCGTTGATGCTTTGAGTCGCAAGTCGGCTAGTTCCTCGGTTGGGAGTTTATGTATGAGGGTTTTGATTATTTTGCCACTTCTTGATATGATTAAGGAGGCGCAGGCTGAGGGAGTCAAGAAGAAGCATTAGAAACATGAGAGGATTAGGGGTAAGATTGACAAGTTTTCCACCGACAGTCATGGATTGTTTACCCGGTGTGGACGGGTTTGGATGTCGAATATTGGTGGGATCAGGCACACTGTATTGGAGGAGGCGCATAAGTCCAGATTTTCGATACACCCTGGAGCCGCCAAGATGTATTGGGATTTGTGACTTAGTTACTAGTGGTCGTGTATGAAGAGGGAGATAACCTGGTATATTGAGAGGTGTTTGACCTATCGGATGGTCAAGCTGAGTACCAGAGGCCACATGGAAAGCTTCAAACTTTGGAGGTTCCCATGTGGAAATGGGAACATATTTCCATGGATTTCATCACCAAGCTACCTTAGACGGCTAAGGGGTTTGATGTGATTTGGGTGATAGTAAACCATTTGACCAAGAGTGCCCACTTCTTAGCTATCTGTGAGAGCTCGTCGGTCGAGAAATTAGCCGATATTTATATGGAGAATATCATCGCTCGACATGGTGTTCCGGTTTCTATTGTATCAGATCGGGATGTTGGGTTCACTTCGTGATTTTGGCAGAGGTTCCACGAGGGACTAGGTACCAAATTGCTCTTTAGCATTGCTTATCATCCGCAGACTGACGGCCAGAGCAAGAGGACCACATAGACGCTCAAGGATATTTTGAGAGCATGTGTCATGGATTTTGGTGGGAGCTCGGATACCTACCTTCCTTTGGTTGAGTTCTCTTACAACAACAGTTATCACCCCAGCATTGGTGCGCCGTCGTTTGAACTTATTTACAGGAAGAAGTGTCGTACCCCAGTTTTTTGTAGAAAGGTCGATCATTGGGTTATAGGAAGGACCAAGGTGGTCCTTCAAAGGACATAGCTTATTCAACATATAAAACAGAGGTTGCAGACACCTCTGATTCGGCAGAAGAGTTATATCGATAGAAGCCAATCAGAGTTGGACTTCCTGGTCAGTGATATGGTGCTACTGAAGGTATTAACCTAGAAGGGAGTAATACACTTCAGGAATAGGGGAAAGTTGGGCCCCGATTTATTGGACCATTTCGAGTGATTGCCAAGGTCGGTAGGGTAGCTTACCGGTTGGATTTGCCTATAGAGCTCGGTCAGATTCACAACACCTTCCATGTTTCTTAGCTTTGGAAGTGTGTGGCTGATGATTCAACGGTTGTTCCTTTGAATGATATTCAGGTTGATGATTAGTTGAATTGTGTGGAGAGACCAGTAACGATCTTGGATCGGAAGACGAAAGCCTTGCACAACAAGGTGGTGTCTCTGGTCAAGGTTTAGTGGCAGCATCGGAAGGGTTCCGAATGGACTTGGGAACCCGAATCAGTGATACCTTTTACTTTTAACCTTGACAATGATTTGACCAAGTTTGACCTACGAGTATTTTGGGTATTTTGAATTGTAGTTGAGATTTGTCACTATTTGATGTATAGGTGACTAGTAGAGCTGATATTCGGAGCAGTGGCCTATTCAGCTATCTGTTCAGATTGAGAGGTGAGTGTTCCTCACTGTTCTTGTGGGTCAAAGGCACCAATTTCAGCTCACTGGGTTATGTATCCTGGTTTAGAGAATATTGTTATGTTATATTGATCTGTTAATACTGAGTCCTGGTATATATGATGTTGTTATACGATAGTGATCAATAGATCTGCTGTTAGTTTGTTGACTGGTTATATGATTATCTGGTACTGTTATATGTTATGTATATGTCGATATAGTATGGTTGGGTTGAGGAGTTACTGCTTTTTGTGGAAGCCAACAAACCTGGGAGTAAGCCAGACATAAGATGTGGGCCCAAGGGGCAAGCCAGACTTATGTTGTGGGCTCGGGAGTAAGCCAGACATGAGTTGTGGGCCGAAAGGCAAGCCATAATCATGTTCTGGACTCAGGGGTAATCCAATTTGATAGTTGTGGACCCAATATGCATGTTTTTATATGTTGTGCGGTGGTACGTTTAGGGAACTCACAAAGCTTTGGCCTACAGTTTTAGTTTTATGTTTTAGGTGCTTCAGATGACCTTGGGAAAGCGAATGCATAATCGTGCATATCCTCTTGGTTTTGATGATATTGATTTGGGACACGTTGATATATTATTTTTATGTATGGGAACAATGTTTTGTAAACGAATGGCTTGATTTTGGATTTTGTTTGAAAACAATGATTTCACTTGATTTAAAAATCAAAAGTTTTGACCTAGATTTATGGGATGCTACATCCGGGATAAGAGACCACAAAGGAACCTCAAGGACCCATAAATTTGCCAACTCTATCGAATCAAAACACTCAAACCACCTCAAACATGGAGGAAAATGGATAAAAATATAGATCGAGCATGCTTGAACACAAAAAGGTAGAATCTTGAGGACTTACAAGAGTTTGAAAACAACACAAGATGATGAGGAGGAGATTTTCTTGCTGGAACAATGCACCAAAAACACGTTCTTCTTCTTCTTCTTCAAGGGATTGAAATCAGGAAAAAAAAAGCTCAAAAGGTCAACAATCGAGGCTAGGGTTTTCTCTAGGTTGAAAGGGAGGTGATGGAGGCTAAGTGTGTGAAAAACCTAGCCATCACATCCCTTAAATAAGTCACAAAACCCAGAAAAATTAGGGTTTACATATTGGCGGCCACCACGTCGTGGCTAGACACTTACCACGTCGTGGTTCACACAGATGATGCGTCGTGGTGTATCTGTCACCACGGCGTGGCCATCACAAAACCCATATTTTAATTCTTTAATTGCAAAAAGTATAGATGAATTATTTACCTAGAATAGGTGTTACGATTCTCCTCCAGTTGAGCTATATTTATCACTTGAAATCCCCAGCTGAAAATAGATTCGGGTAGTGCTCACGCATCTCCGCCTCGGGCTCCCAAGTCTACTCGGTACCCTTCTTTAATGTCCCAAAAATTACAAATAGATTTTTGATGCATAAAATAGATTAATAAATTAAAACCCTTGATTCAAAAACCATTGAGTGACAGTTATTTGATTAAAACCATACATTATTAGATTCAAATTAAAAACCGCGGAAACAAATATCTACAATGTGTGTATACAATCCCATCAAGCTCTTCCTTCGAACAACCTGCAAAACATTTAATCCACAACTATAATCATAAAGCCTAGTGAGTTCCCCTGTATACTACACATTCTATTATATATACAATGCTTCTACAAAAAGTGGTCAAATTTGCCGACCTTCCAAATCTCCTATCAACATAACGAGTCTACTCCAACTCCAAATGAATGTTATGGGCCAAAGGATAGTCTTAAAGTTACATCTTACCATGGGCCAAATCATGGTCTTTACTTTTACAAGTGATAGGAGCCAGATCTTGGTCTTACATACAATTTCTAGGGGCCAAGTCCTGGTCTTCTATGTAAATGTCAGGGGCAAAACCCCAGTCTTTTATAGTAATGCAAAGGGCAAGATCCTGGTCTTCCATATCATACATAGAGTCATATGTATTCTGGGTTTAGATAGACTATCGAACAGATGATCCACCCAAGAGTGAACAATCAGACAAGAACACTGCAATTAGGCATTAGATCAAGAGTTCTCAGGCTATCCAACTTAAACTACATAGAACCAAATTTATCATTACCACATAATCATATAACATAAACACATAATATACACTAGCATCTTACATTCCCTTGGCAACTATCTTCCCTAGTTACGATACCATCGACCACTTCTTAATTAAGTTCTTCGCCGGTTAATAATTAAGGATTAAAATCAACTAACTTGAATTCTCTTTTCTCCAATTAAAGATGTCAAACTCTGATAATGATGGTCTTCCTCGATGTACTGGAAATGTTTTTCCTCTACCTTCTAAAGATGATCTTCTACATTCTGGTCAAGGTGAAAGTATGTTCCCTTCATCGAGCAATGGTGGAAATCGATATCATGCTTCTTCAACTCTTCCTCCTCCTCCTCTGGTAACTCTCCCTAATTCATGTTTCCTTCAAGCTGAAAAATACAAAGTTACTCAAGCCCTGTTGGCATGTAAACATCAAGATGGAAAATTTGTGTGTGCGTATGTTCTGAAAATGAAATCGTACATTGACAGATTGGGTATGTTGGGTGTCGTTTTCCCAAGAGAGCTAGCCATTGACTTGGTTCTACTATCGCTTCCTGAGTCATATAGTCATTTCATTAAATATTGCTATATGACTGACCATGATGAGACCCTAATTGATATGACACATATGTTGATTGTTGCTAAAGTAGAAATTCGTAAGAGCACAAGTGAAGCAAAAGTGTTTGAATGATCTATGTCCCAAATTTCCATGGGCAATGAGCATGGTAGTCCAGAAAAGGTTTGTCCTCCCAATGGAAAGGGATCGACCAAGGTCAAACCGTTTGACCATATGATAAGGAGAAAGGCTATTTCTGATATGATTCCATGTGCTAATCCTAAAAGGTCCATATGTTTCTATTGCCAATTGGAGGGACATTGGTTGCGAAGCTGCCCAGACTACCTGAAAGATCTTAGAGATGGTAAAGTCAAATCGTATGACTCTACTTCAGGTACATCCATTATCTAACTCCATTATTTAAATAAGTTCATATTCGTAGATTCTTAATACATGATGTGATGATCACATTTTCATGTTACAAGAAGAGTGAGCTCAATCTGATCGTGAGAGATGGATTTCAGTCGCATGGTTCGATGATCAGATTTTGGAAGCTACTACTTGGGAGTTATGATAATTTAATAGATTTCTAGAAACATTGTTTTCATATTTTAGCATTGTAAGGACAAAAATTTTCCGCTCATTATCAACAAACGTGAATTTTTGATTTATCTGTTTACTTTATATTTCCTTGCAATGGCATTTATGAAAGTGTTGGTTACATTTCTATTATTAGCAATATTAATTGTGGATTTGATGCTTAATTATATCGTTTGGTATTGTCATGATTAACCAAGTGATAAAAAATTCTCATCACCCAGGGTTCAATTGGAAAGACACTTGAAGTCATGCAAGTTAAATTGCATGATGTATGAGAATCTTGTTCGTTGGAAAATTGTGACTAATTCATTGATCGCATGTTTATATGAGTCAAAGTGAAGGACTAATTGATCTAGTACATATTGATATGGACATATTAGATCCACCACAAAGGACGATAAGTCTATTCGTCATGATTTACTGATGGTTCAGTAAACATGGTTATAATTCAGACACTTTCAAACAGATTCAAAGAGCAGCAGAACGAATAAAAGAATCTATTAGGCAGAAAGATAAAAGGTTATCCAATCTAGAAAGAAAGGGGAGTACTTTAGTATCATGTTTTGTGATCATCTTCATGATTGTGGAACTGTATCACAAATTGATCCTTGAAGAACATCTTAGTGCAATTGTTTGAATAATAAGGGGAATCGGATATTGTTAAAATGGTTCAATCATGAGATGAGTCATACTTTGTATCCAATTAAAATTTTAGAGTCGTACTCTAGTAACTATAAATCATATCTTGAAGCTTGTTTTGTACTAATTAGGTTTATGACACCTCATCAAAACGTGGAGTAATAATGTTTTCTTACTCTAGCACATTGGAATTGGAAGTTGTTGTGTTTTGGTTAAAACAAAGCATAAGTTAAGACCAATTCTGTGAAGTGTTTTCTTGTTGAGAATCCACTCTGACTTTTGAATATGTGTTCTAGCATGTCAAGGAATGTCCCTTAAATAGAAAACTTATATGTCAAGAAGTCAGTGGGAGTCATATTAATCTTGAAGAGTTTCAGGAGTCAATCAAGAATAAACCTTTTATTTATCGCTAGCACACAATCTAACCCCATACAATCCTGACCACCTCCTCGCGGATGATCTCCCTGACACGATCCTATGTCCATGCTGGCCTATCCTGGCCGATAGTCTCGGGTGCTTTCGAGGCACCCTGACTGCCCTGTCCCGATCCCGATCCGGATCCAGTCACAAAACGCCTCGTAACTACCATACTGAAAATACACCAAGAAGATATCAGATAATCCGCATGAATAACAGGGAACCAACTCCCAACTAACCCGTAGGGGTTGTGATTTCCTTGCTACACGTATGGGTCATGTGCTTTCAGTAGTACGGGCCCATACTACCTTCCACACCTACCCATATTTGTCTAAAGTATCATCACAGCGCCGTAACAATATATATATGCATGGTGATCGCTCAATCCTCACTCCTAGAGGAAGGCTGAGTATCTCATAACTGGCCAACTGACCCCGCATAACTCACCCATGAAACTTCCACCATCCCTACAGCACTAGTGTATGCTAGTCATACATAACGTTGGACCCTATAGACTTTCGAATACCTGATCCTACCCTAAGCCCTTCATCAAACAAGAACAGGAAATACGGCCAAACCAAACATTCTCAGGTTTCGCTCTAATTCATGAAAATGATTATGAGGAAACACTTTTGCTGGTAGATTTTAAAGATTTGATAAATATCATTATGGATGGTGGTTTTGATAATTGCATTCTCAAATTCGCAATATGATTACGGCATCCCTTTTCATAGTTCGAATTGTGAGAAATGGCAAGAAATAGTTTGAACATTTAGGACTTATAGCTATAAGTTCTAAAAGGGTTTAAACACACACATATGTTGTGTAATGAAGGTGTATAAGCTTGAGAAGTCTAGATGAAGACTTGTCACGTATCAGAAATTTGCACTTTAGTAAGAAAGTCAAGAGTATTGATTTCTCGAAGTCCACTTGATTTCTGAATACATGTCAAAGCAAGTGGGAGCATAATTGTTGTGCTATTAAGAACATAATTGTTATTGTAGTGGGAGCATAGGTGTTATGCTAAGTGTTGCAAGTTGGCAATACTAATTATAGGAAACCAAGATTTCAAAATTTGCAAATTGCAAAGTTTTGGAATTGTTTCGCTACAAAAAGATTTAGGGGAGAAGGCATTTATACTTTATTTCAAATCTAAAAGTTTAGATTGAAGTTCTAATAAAACTTAGTCTTGGACATATATGAATATTCTGTTCAAATGGTTCAACATAGGAAATTCGATATATGGAAATATTATAGAGAGAGACTGATCATATATCATGCCTTTATGTAAGACATTGTGTCTCTAGTCCCATATGCTTCGGATATAGGATCGTTTACATATGCTATAATATTTACTTGTTCTGATTTTTCCAAATGCCTAGGGCATTGAGAGGGGAAAGGGACTAGAACTTGGTGTGATTAAATTTTTTAAATAACTATCAAGCACACTCTGAGGGTTACTAAAGATCGGTTGCTTATGGACAGTTGGAAGTATAGTATAGTATTTGGACATACCATATTGACATAATTCTGGGTGGAGGTGACTCTTCTTCTGAATTGATGGTCATATGGGAATATGGAAATGTTTCCATAGTGAAAGTTGATGATAAAATCTAAATGTGTGTTAGGAACTTTAAAGCAAGGAAGGTGTTCAAGAAGTGTACATTGAATTTGAAAATTCGTTTCCATGAAATTGTTTTGAGTAACAAAGTTTCAATGGAACATCTTTGTAATATTATTGGCAATGTCTCCGTGACTTTGAAGCCTCGAAATTACAAAAGATCATTGCATGTAAGGTTGAACGCTAACATATTCTAGTAGTGACAAGAATTTGAAATTGTGAAATGAGCATCATTAGAATAGTGTTCAATCAATATGTTCATAGAGGAAGGGCCATAAAGAGACCTAGTATGCATGTTTATAACATGGCATGACTGATGTTTAATTCAAGTGCTTAGTTGATTCCTCAAAACATTATACAATGAATAAAGTCTAATTTATATGGTGATTAACTAATAAGAGTTTTATTGATATTCAATAGTTTTGAGACCATAGTTAATTAGGTTATTATTGTGTTTCACTTCGCATGTTTTACTCCCCGAATAATTGGATTATTCAAACATCCACAGTCGCTCATACTTTTGGAAGTAAGTAGCGAATTAAGACTGTCATGAATTGAATTGTAAATTATCTAAAGGTTTAGAAGTTTTGCTGCAATGTTCATGAGTACTTGAAAATGGGGATTTTAAGTATTGGATAAACTCACGCTCAGAAAATTACTTCATGGATTTTATCACGAGTAATTTTGAGATGATAATATCTTATATTCTTGAAACAAAGATACATTAGTTGTTATTTACAATTCAGTTGTGCATTGATAATACGTAAATGCATCAGTAACTTAATGTTATAAAACGTATTGCTATACGTGATTTGATGAGTGAATAGTGCAAGCATAAGTCGAACTTTATCCATTCCTTTTGCCCTAACAGGAAAAGCAATATCTGTGGGCCCCTCGATAATTGATGTCGACATCTAAAGTGCTTGGCCAAGCCTGGACTGAATTGATGTGTTCAATTAATAGTCTAATTTCAGTCGTCATAAATCAAGATTCGGGAAACAAAAATTGAACAATGAGATTGACTATAATCCATGTCTCATGCCCATATAATATCTTCTAGAACGGAGGAATATTTGATCATTTATGTAACATCCATAAAAATCAGGCCAATTTAAAACTTTGTTAACCATTCAAAACCATTAAGTTATTACAAAGTGTCTTCAAAATAGTTTAGACATAACAGTATCCCAGAAATCAAGATCATAAAAATGAGAGCAGGTGCACGATCACGCCTTCACCTTCCCGCGATCATCTGTAGTACTTGAAACAAAATCCAAAACTGTAAGCCCGAAGCTTAGTGAGTTCCCCCAAAATACCCATACACATAACAATATACATGTAATCACAAACAGCATACTATGGGTCCAATCAACCATCCAGTTGGAATACCCTAGGACCTCAACCATCGGATTGGAATTCCAACATATTATGGGTCCAGTCATCCTCGGGATGGTATACCTTCGGCCCACAACCATCGAGTCCAATCATCCTCGGGATGGAATACTCACGGCCCACAACCATCGGTTTAGAATGCCCAAATCTGTTGGCTCTCGCACAAAGCCGATAAGCCTTAACCACTAATCAAACATGTGCACATATATATATGATAATCACATAACAGTCTATAGACAGACAAACTGATCTAACTGTTGGGTTTTGAGCATTCTAACACTCCTAAGTGTACATGCAACCCTAAATACCTTGGATCTATGTTTTCTCTATTATACATGCAAACATCAATTTCCAAGGTATTATCCTAACTAGCATACATTCATATGTATTAGGATAACAAAAAACTAGATAGAAGACATACCTTTTGTTGTAGCTTGATTCCATGGAGCTTAAGAGCCTAGTGCCCCAAGTGTGACACCTCAAACGGTTCTCACAACACCATGAACATCTTGGAATAACCATGAGAGAGGATACTTGACTCATAGAAATTGGCTTGCCCTTCTTTTGTATGCACTAGTCCCAATTTCACCAACCAATGGGGTCTTTATATAGTGTGCACATTAGTGTTACACCATGTAACCCATGACTTTACCCATTCCTTATGCTCCATGGGTTTTAACCTCCATAGAGCATCCATGGATCACTCCATGGGTTTAGCCCAACATAAGGAATCATGGATCATAAGCCTACATATATAAGAATCAATGATTTACACAATCAATCCCCATATATTTAATTAGTCTCTTTTTTATCACTAAATTAATTCCAAATTAATTCTTGATCAATACTAATTAAATAATATGATTTCATATTAATATATTAGAACTTATAATATATTAATATGTCACAAATATCCTCTTCTCATAAAAGGTCTACCCAAATGTCCCGATGCCATGCAACCCAAATGGACTATGCTGGGTCGGGTCAAGTATATACCAATTATAGTTATGGACTTAGACACTAATCCAACAGTCTCCCACTTGGATAAGTCTAATAACTATTATTGCAAGTATGACTTCATAACCTGACTAGCAATCGTAGCTCTTTAAGCCGCTGTCGAACTCTGAACAAATCAATGACGCGTCCATTAGATAAGTGATCATATATTCCTCCATTCTAGATATCATATGGACTGAGACATGGATTATAATCATTCTATCTGTCCATTTGTTGTTTCCCGATTTCTGATTTATGACGACCGACTAATTGAACATATCAAATCAGTCCAGGCTTGGCCAAGAACTTAGGAGTGTCATCACTAAATCATCGAGGGGCCCACATATATCGCTTTTATCCCTTTAAGGGTAAAAGGAATGGATAAACTTTGACTCATATTCTTGTACTAACTACATGTTGAATCATACACAAAGGCACATTTTATAACATCGAGTTACCAATGCGTTTTCATGCAATCAATGTATAACCAACTCATAGTCAACAAATCATATCTCTAGGTTTGAAGAATATAATATATTATCGTCTCATGATTCACTCGTGATAAAATCCATGAAGTGATTCAAATGAGGGTGGGTTTAATCCAATACTCAGAACTTATGAGAACTCATGAATGTTGTAGCAACTCTTGCTATGTCCACTACCTTGGACATCTACAAACCAGCTTCATGACAGTCTTGATTCATATCTACTTCCAACATATGACTGACTGTGGATGGTTTGAATAACTTAGTCATTCAGAAAGAATGACCTAGTTATTCTGGAAGTCAAAACACGCGAAGTAAAACACAAGAATAATACTAATCCTATATGGCCCCAAAACTCTTTGAGTGTAAATAAAAACATCTGTTATCTAAGCACCATATTGATTACTCATTATTCATTGTATACTGTTTCGAATTATCAACTTAATACTTGAATTAAAAACAATAGTCATGCCATGCTCCAAGCATGCACATTATGTTTGTCCAAACAATAGCTATGCCATACTCCAAGTATGCACATTATGTTTATCCATGATCCTTACTTTGTGAAACAGATCGATTGACAATATTTCAATGATGCTTATTTCACAATCCCAATCCTTACTGCAAATGTAAGAGTACCCAACTCTTGCCATTTACTATAATCTACTAGATTCTAAACTTATATGCAACGATCCCCTTGTAATGACTATGCCCAAGTCACAAAGACTTGGCATCAAACATTACAAAGTATTCCAATGGAGATCAATTCCGTGGAAACGAAGTCTCACGTTCAAAGTACATTCCTTTGAACATCCTTCTTGCATTAAGTTTTCTAATCTTAAACAGATTCAAAGAATAACTTCCAACTATGGAGACAATTCCATATTCCCAGTTTGACTATCACTTCTGAACAAGAGTTGTCTCCTTTCATAATATGTCAATATGTTCCTATCTCTATACTTCCAACTGTCCATGAGCAACCAATCTTTGGTAAACCTCAGATTGTCCTCGACAATTGCTTAATCATTTTAGTCAAATCCAGTTCTATTCCTTTTTCCCTCTTAACGCCCTAGGCATTTGGAAAATTTAGAAAGGATAAATATTATAGCACATGTAATCGATCCTATACCCAAAGCATATGGGACCCGATTCATGCTATAAAATTTTTTATTTGCCATGTTCTCAAAATTCGAACTATGAAGAGGGATGCCATAATCATAAACGAATTTTGAGAATGCAACATATATAGAAGTTCCTTATGTTGAACCATTCCAACATAATATTCATATATATCCTTGACTAAAGTTGATTAAAATCTCAATCTAAGCTTGTAGAATGGGAATGAAGTATAAAATCCTCTCCCTTAATTATAACAAAACAACTTTTCAAAGCGAATTGAAACTTTTGTTTTCTATAATTAACATTGCTAACTTGCAACACTAACCATAATAATCATGCTCCCACTAGCACAATGATTATTATGTTACTAGGAAAACACTAATGCTCCCACTAGCTTTGACATGTACCCAGAAATCAGCTGGACTTCTAGAAATCAATACTTTATTGACTTTCTTACAAAAGTTCAGATTTCTGACACGAGATGCTTTGATAAGTCTTTATCAAAATCATACACTTTTCCTTAGATAGCACACATGTGTGTCTAAACAATTATGAAGAGGGATTTCGTAATCATAATGTTTAGCCCTTTTTCCATTCTCACAAGTCCATGTCAGTGTGCCGGTTAACCACACGCGCTCCACTAATGACTTTGAGAATGAAAATATCACAATTGCTATCTGCCTAAAATCTACTTAGTGAAAGCGTTTCCTTACCATCATTTTCATGAATCGAAGAGAAACCTTATGACACTTAGATTTCCTATGGTGTATGTGTTCCTATCCATGTGAATTTGTCAAAACCATAATCACACGACAAGTTTAGTGACAAATCCAAACTCATATGGATTGAACTTCTTCAATCTTAATTTCTTGCCACCCGACAGCACAAGGGCCTACCATTGCTTCCAGGTTGTTATGCAACCAATTGAGAACTCATAGAGCTCATATGCAAAGTCAACTTTTATCTAGAATAGACACATAAATAAGAATATGTCAACACGATAGGTTACAAACCTCAAGTCGTGGGCTAGTGATTAACAATACTCTTGATTAGTTCTTGAAACTATCTCAATATCTTTTAAGACTCCCACTGACCTCTTGACATATAAGATTCTCTTTGTCAAGAACCATTCCTTGACAAAACAAATATTCAAGAATTAGTGCGGATTCTTTTCAAGCTAAACACTTCATACAATTGGTCTTAGTTGGTCTTTGTTTTATCCAAAACATCACAACAAACCAACTTCAAATGTACAAGAATAGGAAACATCTTACTCTACATTTGACAAGTGTTATAAACTTTCTAAAGATTATGTCTCTCAAGTTACAATCTTGGAGTATGACTCTAACAGTTGATTTTGGAACGAAGTATGATTTATCTTTTGATTTAACCATTTCAACAATTCATGATTCCTCTCATTAGTCAAACAAATGCACTAAGGTGTCCTTAGAGGATCAATTTTGATATGGTTTCATAATCGCTAAGATAATCATAAAACAAGATACTCAAGTACTCTCCCATCTCTTCAGATTGGAGAAACTTTTATCTTTCTGCCTAATTTGATTCTTCTCATCCGTTTTGCCATACATTGAAACTTTTCAAATGTTTCAGAATTACACTTAAACTTGTAAGTATAACCATATTTACTAAACTTTAGTAAATCATGACGAATAATCTTATCGACCTTTGTGGTGGACCTGACCAGCGCACAACCAAGTGTACCCAATCTTTTAGTCCTTCACTTTACTCACATATACATGTGAGCAAGGACTTAGTCTTAATTTCCCAAAGATGAAAAATTCTCATTCATCACACAATACAACTTGCATGATTCCAAGTTTCTATCCAACTGAAACTTGGGTGATGAGAATATTTCCTTATTCGGTAAATTATGACACTACCACAAATGAAAGAATCAAATCCATTTTTCAATATTGCTTATCAATGGAAACATATAAACAACAATTTTTTTTCCACAAATGCCATTGTAAGGATACTTAAAATAAATAAAACAATTTTTTTTTATTTTTAAACTTTGCGAAAAAATCTTATCCTTACAATGCAAATACATATGAAAAACATGTTGTTATCTATTCCTAAGCGACATATCATAACTCTTAAGCAGCAGCTCAAAATTTTGATCATCAAACCATGCGATCGAAATCCATCTTCGTGATCAGAATCAGCACACTCTTTCTTTAAGCTTCCTTTGATTCTTCCAAAACATCAAAATGTAATTACATTACATCATGTATTAAGAATCTCCAAAAAGAGACTTCATAGAGTTAGATAATGGGCTTTAACCTGAAGTAAAGTCAAACTTTTGACTTTACCAGATCTTTTAGGTAAATTCGGCAGCTTCGCAACCAATGTCCCTTCCTTTGGCAAAAGAAACATATGGACCTTTTGGAAACGGTACACTTGATTGTCTCAGACTTAGCATTTCTCTTTACCATTGGTCAAATGACTTAACCATGTCCAATCCCTTTCCATTGGGAAGAGAAAGCTTTTCTGGACTTCCAATGTCACCATTGTCAATGTCCAACTAGGTTTGGGAAGTAGATCTTCCAATCTAATTTGCTTTACCAATGCTTTAAATCATTGCTGATTTAGCAGCATCAAGCAAATAGGTAAGATCAGTAAGGGTCATGTCGTGATCTGTCAGCAGGGAGTGACTGAAGAACCAAGTCAACAGCCAGCTACCTCGAGACTTCGACACCCGACTCTCCCGGATTGTCAATATGTGACTTAACCTCCAAGATGTAAGCACATATAGTATTTGCTTGCCAATAGGTATTGAGTGACTTAGAACTTTTCAAGTCTTGAAACTTGTGGGATAGGGAGAATTATTGGAGAAGGTGAAGGAAGTGAAGCATGATTTCCAGTCCCATTAATGCACAACAAAGGGATTAATCTTTCACCTTGATTGCCATGTGGGATATCATCTTCAATAGGAAGGCTTGATCCTAAAGATTTGGGAAGACCATAGTTGTCGTAAATAGACATCTATAATGGGAGAAATTCAAGTTTAGTTGACTTAAAGTCCTTAATATAACACCCAATATTAAATATTAAGGCTAGGTCCCAACAACCTACTTATAACTGGAAGAGGGATGTCGTAATCCAAGCTATAAACTAGTTGAAGGTAGGTAAATGACCATTTACCAATTTCCACCATCAAACGGAATATAATTAAGTTTAATTGGATTTGAAACTCCTAGTTCTTTTGAGATACATTGAACTTTCAATGGCATGTTTGAATCTCGATTGTTCCCTCTCAAGTTTGTGACTGGGATGCCGAGGATCACAAACAAGGTGTGAATAACCATGCAAATTGACTTGGTACCCTCAACTTTATCAAATAATTGATGTGCCGGTTAACCACACACGCTCCACCAATCTATGATAAACTTAAGTTACCCTTTGCCACACATTGTCAGTCCCATGTTCGTGTGCCGGTTAACCACACACGCTCCACTAACGACTTAACAAAGGTGCAAAGTGTAATTTCATGGGTTAGCACCATTTCACATTTTCCTAAGTAACTAAGATTGGGAATTAATAAGTGTTTAGTTACTTAGTATTTATCATTATACTTTTAATGAAGGGCGAATTATAGTCTTTATCCTACCCGTTCGACTAACGACCCTCCACCAGTCAAGGAAGCGGTGGGTGAGAGTGGACACCCATTAAACTGCCATTTTATAGGCAGTAACCTTATACCCCCCTTAGACACCGGCTTCGTGAATAAGGCCTACTAACGGTAAGATTGACTTTATCTTATACATATCTATATAATTAAAATTATAATAATAGTATAAGGGTTGAATTTTAAACTTTTAAAATTCTAGGGTTTGATTTGGAATTAAAGCATTCATAAGGGGTAAACTTTACAAATTCCAAAACTTGAGGGCAAGTATTGAAACTATTCAAAAACTATTCAATTCCATAACTTATGAGTTTAAAGTAGTTTTAATTAAAAAACTCTTCAAGTTCCATAACTTGAGGACAAGTTATGGAAGACTTTAAACCATTAAAGAATGTGACTCTTCCTTATTCATAACTTATGGAAATCTTTATGATTTTTATGAATCTTAAATGTGACTTTTCATATAACTTGAGGACAAGTTACAAAAACACATTTTAGAATCAACTCTTAGATTAAAATGGATTGAAAACAACAATTTCACATAACTTTTCTATTAATCTAAGCAAGTCATAAGAACAAGATAATTCAATCAAAATTTTTAATGTAATTAGACTAACTATTAAACTAATACAAAACATGAGTCTATTGACAATTATCTTTGAAATTGGATTAGCATGAACATTACCACATCAAAAACATGTTTATAAGTTCAAAAACAACTTATGGTAATGTTCCTAGTCCATTTCCAGCCAAAAAACTCGAAGATATGTTGTCAGGGGGTCCAACTCGTCGAGTGCATGAACCAACTCGGCGAGTTGGATCGTTTTGAACACTTTTAAGGCATGGACTCGTCGAGTCTCCTGATGGACTCGCCGAGTCAGTTGCCCAGACAGCAAAAAACTTCGATTTTTAAGCAGATTTTGCAAGTATAACAAGAAAACAAGCCTAGGCTCTGATACCACAGTTGGGTTTTGAGCATTCTAACACTCCTAAGTGTACATACAACCCTAAATACCTTGGATCTATGTTTTCTCTATTATACATGCAAATATCAATTTCCAAGGTATTATCCTAACTAGCATACATTCATATGTATTAGGATAACAAAAAACTAGATAGAAGACATACCTTTTGTTGTAGCTTGATTCCATGGAGCTTAAGAGCCTAGTGCCCCAAGTGTGACACCTCAAACGGTTCACACAACACCATGAACATCTTGGAATAACCATGAGAGAGGATACTTGACTCATAGAAATTGGCTTGCCCTTCTTGTGTATGCACTAGTCCCAATTTCACCAACCAATGGGGTCTTTATATAGTGTGCACATTAGGGTTACACCATGTAACCCATGACTTTACCCATTCCTTATGCTCCATGGGTTTTAACCTCCATGGAGCATCCATGGATCACTCCATGGGTTTAGCCCAACATAAGGAATCATGGATCATAAGCCCACATATATAAGAATCAATGATTTACACAATCAATCCCCATATATTTAATTAGTCTCTTTTTGATCACTAAATTAATTCCAAATTAATTATTGATCAATACTAATTAAATAATATGATTTCATATTAATTTATTAGAACTTATAATATATTAATATGTCACAAATATCCTCTTCTCATAAAAGGTCTACCCAAATGTCCCAATGCCATGCAACCCAAATGGACCATGTCGGGTCGGGTCAAGTATATACCAATTATAGTCATGGACTTAGACACTAATCCAACACTAACATATCATAATACATCCTATCTACTAGGATACTGATCTAACCGATCATAATAACATAATAACATTTTATCTACCAGGATACCGATCTAACAGATGATACGATACTCGAGCATATAACATATCAGGATAACAATCCAAAAAGGGCCAGCCTTGGTACCTTAGACCCTTGAGTATAGTGAGGAAAACTCACATCACAATGTCGAACTGTAGTGATAAGATCAAACTCCTGAATCACAGTCACAAACTCCACCACCTATATCCACCATAGGACCACTTCCATAAATTACCAATTTACTAAAATACCCCTAGAAGTCAAACTAGTCAACCCTTGGTAAAAGTCAAAGTCAACGGTCAAGGTCAACAGTCCATGTTGACCCAACTCGTCGAGTGCAGCTCACTGACTCGTCGAGTCCTTCCAGAACTCGAGAAATCATGAAGATCCTAGTTGACTCGCCGAGTTTCCAGGTAACTCGTCGAGTCCATGCGTGTCCAAATGTCGGGAAAACCCTAACTGACTCGTCGAGCCGTCTCACTGAGTCGCCGAGTCCATACAGAAACCCACAACAGTCAATCTTCATCCGACTCGTCGAGTTGACCATGCAACTTATCGAGTCCCTTCAGTCCATTTCTCATTCAGACATTTTTAAGCTACCCCAAAGCTCCAAATTGCAGATCTAATCTCCTAGGGCATGGTTTTCACATAAAGTTGCAAACTTTATGTATATGCATGGTCCTAAATGCCAAAACCAAGCTAAAGGAAAGGTTTAACCCAAAGATAAGGGTCAATTCTTGCTAAATCTGATAACTTTATGACTATAGGGACCTAGATGAGTCCAGATCTGAAGTTACAACTTCAGATCATGACCAATACCCGAAATGACTCACAAATATGCTAAAAGTGGCCCTAAACCTATGCATGAATAGATCTAGATAAAGATAAGTCAAGGTAACGACTTGATACCTTCAAAATGATGCCAAGATGAAGTAGAGTCGGATCCACAAGCTTCTCTTTGCTCAAAGCTCCTTATACTTCAAGCCTTCTTCACAAAATCCACCTTTCAAGCTTCTTAACACACAACAATGGAGAGTAGGTGAGATTAGGGTTTTATGAGCTCAAGGGGAATGGTAAGGGAGGCTGAGAGAGGCTAATGACCCTTTAAATAGGGTGCAAAACCCTGGAAATTAGGGTTTCATTTTCCAACTCCTACTCGTCGAGTTGGGGTCCTCTAACTCGTCGAGTAGACCTCATAGCGTCATGCGGCATGAATCGTTTCTACACGACGAGTTGGAGCATCTAACTCGTCGAGTAGGTCTAAGAACATGACTATAAACATTAAATTTTTATATCTGGGAGTCGGGATGTTACAACTTATCTTAGGACACGTAACTGACTAGGTCAGAGTTTGACAATGGCTTTGAGAGCTACAATTTGCTAATCAGTTTTTGAAGTTATACTGGAAATTATAGTTATTAGACTTATCCAAGTGGGAGATTGTTGGATTAGGTGTCTAAGCCCATAACAATAATTGTTATATACTTGAATTGATAGTAGCATAGTCTTTTTACGTTGCCCTCATAACTAGCAACCAGACAGGATGACTTTTGGAGAGAGGTTGAATTTATTATTTGAATAATAAATTGAGATAAAAGATTTATTAATGTATTATGAAAATAATATATTAATTAGAAATCATATTATTTAATTAATATTTAATCAGAAATTAATTGGAATTAATTTTGGGATTAATTGAATTAATTAAAAGTGGAGGGGTTGTTTGGAAACTTATTGATAGTTGAGGAAATGGGCTCTAGAACCTCCCTATAAGGGATTGGATGAAAACTTCTAAGGAAGGCCCTAGAATTTTTGTCCAAGGGCTCTTGGATGGGAGTTCTTGGGCTGCTTGGTCCTTAAGCTAAGGGAATTAGGGTTTCCTCGTAAAACCCTAGCTTTGCCTCTAAGCTACCTCACATATTTAAAGGGCCTTACCCCTTCTCATTTTTAGCCACTTGATTCCTTAGAGGAATAGCCGAAATTCGCAAGCCTCCTCTCCTCTATCCTCTCATCCTCTTGTTTAGTTTAGGTGCGAACCATTAAAGGCGTGACACTTGTGACGCTTGCTCTCAAGCTTTCAAGAAGACTAGGATTTCATTGTTATTACTACATAACAATCAAGGTATGTTTTTCTAACCCTAGATCTAAATTTCGAAAATAACATAAGTTTCCTAGGGTTTGCCAATTGATGTTCAAGCGTTGTATGTTCAATTAGAGAAAACATAGATCGGGAAAATTAGGGTTGCATGCACACATAGGTTTTTGTTTGATATGCTCAAAACCCATCAAAAATATCATACGATCAAAAGGCATGACCGTATCGGTCTAACATACCATGACACCAAAGTGTTCTAACTGCACATGCATAACAAGGAGTTATCCTAGTTAACTAGTATATTCGTACCCTAACAATACCTTTTTCCTATCATGCAAATGTTATACAATAGGATACGTGGCATAGTGAGAAACTCACCTGAACTGAAAAACCGAAGAAGAACCACAACACTCTCACCCGTTGCACTAATCAATCCCACGAACCGACTAACACTAAATAGATAAATCCTCAATCATCAAAATAAATCCTCCAAGTTTGACCCCAAGCCAAATTGGTCAAAAGTCAATGGTAAATGGTCAACAAAAATCAACGGCCTCCACGACGTGAAGACCTCGTGGGCATATCGGGACAAAATATACGACATGCAAGGCTTCACCATGTCGTGGGCCATCCTTGGCCACATTAAGGGAAATCCATGACAATACAGTCGCGATTTCGAAGTTCACCAAGTCGAGGTCATTCCTTTGCTACATCGTGGTCACTGGTAGAACTTTCTTTTCTTCATTAAGAGCTTAATCCTTACAAACCTAAGCCCAAAACTCCAGATATAGTCCTTCTCAATGACTTAATGGATAAAGTTTCCAACTTTATCCCTTAGGACCTCACCACAAGACCAAATCTTAAATCCTAAGTCCATAAGGTCCTTAATATGACCTCAACTTGTGCATGGAGCAAAGGGCGCCAAGACTTAACATTTTTTCATCACCTAGGGCCAAAAGATGGTCACCAAACAAGCCTAAGGTTCTATAGCTATCCAAAACTCCAGGATCACTACTTCAACGGACTTTATTATATAAAAAGAAAGAAGAGGATGATAAAGGTAGAATTATTTACCTTCCTAAGCTCTACAAGATGTAGGAGATGCAAGATTTGAAGTAGATACAATCTTATAACTAGCATGCACACCTTCTTTTTCTTCCCAAAGTGCAAACCAAGGCTTCAAACCTCAAGAACACCAAGAATGTAACGATAATCATCAAAGGGGTGCTAGGGTTTCGTTTAGGCATGTTGGAGGCTAAATAGGATGCCATAATATTGAAGTTAGAGTCTTTAAATATGGGGGAAATGCTAAAAATTATGGGCTTGTGTTGCAACAGCTACCACGTGGTGGCCATCCTCTTGCCACGTCGTGGTGATCATTAAAACGCGCGTTCCTCGGATGCCATGCCACGTCGTGGCATTCCATGCACCACGTCGTGGCATATGGTTTTTCTAAAAAACCATGTCTTTGACTCCTTTCGGTTTCCAACTGATCCATTCTAGAAAATGGGTGTTACACCTTCTGGTCCTGACATTGTACCTTCACCATGCCAACCACCATGTTGGGCAAGTCTTTCGTCTTACTATCAAGGATCGCCATTGGTCGCTCAATATAACTAAGTCGATCATCAACCTGAATATCATCCAATAGAATAATAGCAGACTCATCGGTCACATGCTTTCGTAACTGCAACACATGGAAAGTGTTGTGGATCTGGTTGAGCTCCTCCTGTAGATCCAATCGGTATGCCACCGTGCACACTCTAGCTATGACACGGAAATGGCCAATAAACCTGGGACCCATCTTCCCCTGCTTCCTAAAGCGGATAATGTCCTTCCATTGGGATACTTTAAGAAGTACCATATCCTCGACCTGGAATTTCAATTCTAAATGGCGTTGGTCTACATAACCCTTCTGTCGGCTCTGGGCAATCATCAATTTCTATCTGACCTGTTGAATGAGTTTTTCGTCTTGAGTACCACCTATGTGCTCCCCATGACTTGCTAACAAACCTTTCCCAGCAAATCGGGGTCCGACACTTCATCCCATAGAGAAAATCGTAGGGAGGCATACCAATGTTGGCATGATGGTTGTTGTTGTAAGAAAACTCATCCAAAGGAATATAGGAGCCCCAACTAAAAAAAATCAATGATGCAGGCCCTTAACTTATCCTCGAGATTCTTGATAGTCCGCTCACTTTGGCCATTTGTCTGTGGATGATATGTAGTACTAAAGTGCAACCTAGTACCCAAAACCTTCTTGATCATAGTTAAGTATCGGGTCATCTGCACCTGCTTTGAAGAAGCGTACTCTCGACAGAATATCGATCTTTCATGGAACATCCTGATGATCTCAATCACAGACTCTGCCATCTTTCTGAGCGACAGGAACTCTTGAGCCAACCACTATCTCTACCAATGATGCATACTTATCGCATAACATCTTAGAAAACCACTCCCAAGTCACTGTGTCTCGCTCCACAGGAGATTAATCAGTAGGTACAAACATCCACCATACCTTCTCTCCTAAGCAACAAAGGTTTAATGCAAATCTAACCTTCAGATTCTCTAGACACGAACAGGTATAGAAGCATCCCTCAACATTAGAAATCTATCTCATCGCAGCTATCCGTTCCTTGGTCCCATCAAACTATGGGGGCTTCATGTTGTTGAATTCTCGGTACTACATCAAATCACCCCCCATGTGTTCTAGTGGTGGCCACATCTGTGGTGGCTATAGCAACAACATCCTCAGAGACAGAGGCTTAGCGTTCGTTGAACAACTCGGTTAGTGTGGTCCTAACAGACACGGACATCTCAAGAATTGCCTCCGTCATCATTGTGGCCACATCAACGACAACGATACTACGAATCTCATCATCACTGGTACCCAGCCTCTCCGTATCGCTAGAGCCTGAACCCCGGGTAGTCACCACCATACTGAAACATGCGAGGAAAAAAGGTCAAAATTAGGCTAGCATACACATACACTATATACACTCCTACTAGTTCCTTAGTAGACTCGGTACTCTTCCTGAATCTCATATGGATCCCATGCTTTCAGTAGTGCGTGCCCATACTACCTTCCACACCTATTGGTATTTGTTTCAGGATTCTTACCAAGGCTCCAAGTCACTAAGCTACTCCAAACTAAGTGATTCAGTACAAATATCTATATGCTCCAAGGAGCTACATCTAACTCCTAGGTACTCATGCTAGGTTCCTCTTCAACCACCTTCTCGCACTGCTAGAAGTCTCAACTAATTTTGCTAATTGCTTTGCGTATACCAATCATACATAATCCATGATCTGATAGACGGTTGAAAATGATTCCACCCCAAGTCGATAATCAAACAAGGAAGGATAAACCATATATTCTAGGGCTATAAAATCCTAATTATGTACAAGTATATAGTATACACATAACATTTAATAGCATTAATTTCAACTCCTAAAATCGCATCGCAAGCATTCCCCTAGGCTACAAGGCATCAAAAAATCAATCAACTTTATCATGAAATACCTGAAGGGATCCTGAAGCTATCAACTAACATGCATCTCTAACAACTCATATAATATCAACTCAAATACGACATTTAAATCAAGTATATATATATATATATATATATATATATATATATATATATATATATATATATATATATATATATATATATATATGGTAATCACATTTCTCGAGCTCCGACTGACTGTACAAACCACATCTTCTCTTTCCTTCCTTAAGAATCAATATTTTCAAAAAGGTTTATGGAAACTCTCAGATCCTTAGTTTAAGTTTGGAATTACACGAGTGTTCATCCAAATCCCTCAAACCAACGCTCTGATACCAACTTGTAACGTTCCAATTTCATAGTCAACTTTTTCATTTTTAAAATTAGATAAATACATTATTTCCATAAAACTATGTCAAGAAACCCATGAGTATCAAAATACAGTAATCCCAAACCAAAGTATCATAATAAAGCGAAATCACAAAACTGCCAATAAGTGTGTACAGCCATGCTTCGCCTTTCCACAGTCATCTGAAGTACCCTGAAACACATTTAAATCCACAACTATAAACACGAAGCTTAGTGAGTTCCCCAAAATACCACATACAACACAACATAATAAAAAACTGTTGGCTATCAGCAACCTGGGACTATCAATAGTCATGAGGACTATCAACAGTCCTGAGGACTATTAACAGTCCTGAGGACTATCGACAGTCATGTGGGCTTACAGCAACCCTATGGGTTATCCGTAACCATGCGGACTATTAGCAGTCCTGGAGTTATCTGTTGGATTAATGTCTAAGGCCATAACTATATTTGGTATGTACTTGACCCGACCCGGCATGGTCCATTTGGGTTGCACTTCACCGACACAATTTATATGGATAGTCTTTTGATAATAGTATATTTATGATTTATATTAATATATTATAAGTTCTAATATATTAATATGGAACCATATTATTTAATTAGTATTGATCAAGAATTAATTTAGAATTAATTAAGTGATCAAAAAGAACTAATTAAATATGGACTCTTATATATATGGAATGGGCCAAGTTCATTTAGGTTGGGCTAAGCTTTCATGGATGGTCCATGGAGATTTTAACCCATGGATCCTATGTAAATGAAAGGTCATGGGTATTAGGGTTTACATGGATGTAACCCTAATCCTCCATAATATATAAAGGGGTCCTTGGCTCACAAAATTGGAACAAGTGTGTGAAAATAAGAGTGGGCCGATTTTAGTGTGCATACATATTCTCTCAAGTTCTTCCAAGGTGTTTTGGTGACTTGTGATTCCATTTGAGGCTTCCACACTATTGGGGCTAAGCTCTTAAAGCTTGAAGACATCAAGCTACATCAAAAGGTATGTCATCTAACTAGAACTTTGTAGTATAGGTGCTTCATAATATGCTAGTTAGCATGAAACCTTGGAATAGTTAATATTTGCATGTATAATAGAGAAAACATAGATCCAAGGTTTATAGGGTTGCATGTACACCATAGGAGTGTTAGAATGCTCAAAACCCAACAGTGGTATCAGAGCCATGGGTTGTTTTCTGTTATATTGATGCAAATGTTTTATTTTCAAGTTGAAAAAAAAAAGGAAAAAAAAACATGACGTTTGTCAAATTTTAAGATAATTACTTGTTTTGTGAAAAACGAATTATTTGTAAAATTTGAATCATTTGTTATATGAGTTGAATTAGGTCAAATTTAGTAAAAGATAAAATGATATGATTTTTTTATTAGTTTTAAAAGTTTGATCTAAATGTTTTAAGGAGCTACATATTTTGTCATAAAATTTTGGAGCTCAAAAGTTTTTTTTAAAGTTGTGATCTTAAGGGTTTTTGAAACTTCCATAAGTTATGGATATGAAAGTTTTTTTTTTTAAAAAAAAATTTGATTCAAAGTTTTTATGGAGTTACAAAATTTGGTGTTAATGTTTTAAAGAATTCCATAACTTGTTCTTAAGTTATGGAACATGGAAAGTTTCATCATAAAACACCATTAATTCCATAAGTTATGGAATCCAAAGGTTTTCAAGAATCACAAAACTTGCCCTCAAGTTTTGGAATTTGAGAAAAGTTTTTTATGAAAAAAAGAATTGAATTCTAAAACTCTTTGGTTCATAACTTAAACAATTAATTAAATGGTTTTGATTTTGAGTTTAATAATTGGAATTATGATGTTTTGTTGAATAGTTCAAATTAACTCTTATGGACTTTATTAATAGTTAATTAAAGCGTTTAATTAAAAGAGTATTATTAAATCCATAAATATATGGTTTGAGTTTAATTAAATTAAAAGTCTAGTTTAATTAATAGATTAAACCACCAAGTATTTTAAATGTCTAAAATACACCCTTATACTATTATAATATTAAAAGTTTAATATATTATATGTATAAGAGCAAGTCGTCTTACCATTAGTAGGCCTCATTCACGAAGCCGGTCTATAAGGGGGGTATAAGGTTACTGCCTATAAAATGGCAGTTTAATGGGTGTCCACCCTCACTCACCGCTTCCTTGACCGGTGGAGGGTCGTTAGCCGAACAGGTAGGACAAGGACTATAATTCTCCCTTCATTATAAGTATAATGATAAATACTAAGTAACTAAACACTTATAAATTCCCAATCTTAGTTACTTAGGAAAATGTGAATAAGGTGCTAATCCATGAAATTACACTTTGCACTTTGTTTAAGCTGTTAGTGGAGCGTGTGTGGTTAACCGGCACACTAACCTGGACTTAACAAGGTAGGCAAAGGGTAACTTAATGTTTATCATAGTATCGTTGGAGCGTGTGTGGTTAACCGGCACATCGATTGAGGGGTAAATATTAAGGGTACCAAGTATATTTGCATGGTTACTTCACACCTTGTTTTGTGATCCTCGGCATCCCAGTCACAAAACCTGAAGGGCACACTCGAGATTGAAACATGCCATTGAAAAGTTCAATGAATCTCAAAAGAATCTAGGAGTTTCAAAACCAATTAAAACCTAATAATACATTTCGTTTATCTTGGTGGAAATTGGTGAATCGTCATTCACCTACCTTCAAATATTTTATAGCTTGGATTACGGCATCCCTCTTCCAAGTTATAAAATAGTTTGTTGGGTCCTAGCCTTAATATATCATATTGGGTGTTATATTAAGGACTTAAATCAACTTTACGTGAATTTCTCCCATTGTTGATGTCTGTTTTAGACAACAATGATCTTCCCAAACCAAGCTTTCCTAATGAATATGACTTCCCGAGTTTGGCTCATGGAAGTCATACTTCTCTTCCTCCACCTCCTCCAATTATTCTCCCTGACCCACAAGCTTAAAGACTTGAAAAGTTCAAGATCACTCAATCCCTACACACAATAAAACATCAAATTGGAAGTCCTGTGTGCACTCATGTCTTAGGACTGAAGTCACACAGTGACAGGTTAAGAATGTTGGGTGTCGTTGTCCCAAGGAAGTTGGCTATTGAATGGGTGTTTCAGTCACTTCCTGAGTCATATAGAAAGACTACTATGTGACAGATCACGACATGACCCTAATGGATCTTTCTTATTTTCTTATTGCTGCTGAATCAGAAATGATTTGGTGCAATAGTCAAGCAAATATGGATGGAAGGTCTATTTCTCAAACTTCCATGGACATGGACAATGGTAACATTGGAAGTCCAGAAAAGCTTTCTCTTCCCAATGGAAAGGGCTCGGCCTTGGTCAACCCGGTTGACCGGAAGGTAAAGTGAAAGTCTAAGTCTGGAATAGCCTTTTGTACCATTCCCAAAGAGTCTATACGTTTTCAGTGTGAAGAAAAGGGGCATTGGAAGCGAAGCTGCCCAAGCTACCTGAAAGAAAGAAGAATCAACAGTTTGACTCTGCTTCAGGTAGGTCCACTATCTAACTCTATTAAGTTACTAGTTGATGATTCTTAATACAAAATGTGACTCGGTTGCATTTTGATATTTAGTAGGACCAAGCAAAGGGAAGGAAACTTAAAGAAAAGAGTATGTTGAATCTGATCGCGAATATGGATTTCTATCGCTTGGTTGAAGATCGGATTCTTGAGCTACTTCTTAGGAGTTATGATAGATTGCTAGGAAACATGTAATAGCATAGTTTTCATTTCAAGTTGCATTATAAGGAAAAGTTTTTCCGCATTTTTATAAATAAATAAAAGTTTTACTTTATTTTATATCTCCTTGCAATGGCATTTATGAAAACTTGATGTTTGTATGTTTCTAGCAACATTGAAAAAATGAATTTGATTCTTTCATTTGTGGTAGTGTCTAAATTTACCAAGTAAGGAAAGATTCTCATCACCCAAGTTTCAATTGGACCGAAACTTGGAATCATGCAAGCTGTATAGTATGATGAATGAGAAGTTTCATTTTTGGAAAAATTTAAGACTAGTTCCTTGTTCACATGTATATGTGAGTCAAGTGAAGGACTAAGGGATCAAGTACACATCCTTGTGCACTGATCAGAGTCCACCACAAAAGATCAATAAGACTACTCGTCATGATTTACTAAATTTTAGTAAATATGGTTATACTTACAAGCTTAAGTATAAGTCTGAGACATTGGAAAAGTTCCAATGTATAGCAGAACGAATAAGAAGAATCAAATTAGGCAGAAAGATAAAAGTTTCTCAAATCTGAAAAGATGGGAGAGTACTTTAGTATCATGTTTGTGATCATCTTAATGATTTAGAAATCATATCACAATTAGTCCTCTAAAGGTCATCTTAGTGCATTCTTATGACTAAGAAGAGGAGTCATGAATTGTTGAAATGGTTAGATCAGGAAGATGAGTCATACTTCGTTCCAAAACAATTCTTAGAGTCATACTCCAAGATTGTAACTTGAGTGACATATCTTAAAGAAGGTTTATAACACTTGTCAAATGTAAGAGTAAAAGTTTTCTACTCTTGTACATTTGAAATTGGTAAGTTGTGATGTTTTGGATAAAACAAAGACCAACTAAGGCCAATTGTGTGAAGTGTTTGTCTTGATTAAGAATCTACACTACTTCTTGAATATTTGGCAAGAAAGTCTTATTGGTCAAGAAGACAGTGGGAGTCTAAAAGATCCTGAAATGGTTTCAAGAACTAATCAAGAATAAAACCTGTATTTCATCACTAGCACACAACTAGAGGTTTATAACCTATCGTGTTGACATTTCTGTGCCCATTCCATTTAAGTTGGCTATAACATTTGAGTTCTACATGTTCTCAATTGTTTGCATAACTACTTGGAAGCAATGGCAGGCCCTTGTGCTGCCAGGTGGCAAGAGGTTAAGATTGCACAAGTTCAATCCATATGAGTTAGGATTTGTCACTAGCCTAGTCTTGTGATTATGGTTTTGACAAATTCACGTGGATAAGAACACATACACCATAAAATCTAAGGGTCATAAGGTTTCTCTCCGATTCATGAAAATGATGGTGAGGAAACACTTCCACCAAGTAGATTTTAAGTAAGATAGCAATTGTAATCTTTGCATTCTCAAAGTCGTTAAGTGGAGCGTGCATGGTTATCCGGCACACTAACATGGACTTATGAGAAATGGCAAAAATAAAAACAGTTGAGACTATGATTACGGCATCCCTTTTCATAGTTTTGAAATTGTTTAGACACACCTGTGAGCTGTCTAAAATAAGGTTTATGATTTTGATAAAGTCTTATCAAAGCAATCTAGTATCAGAAATCTGAACTTTGGTAAGAAAGTCAATAAAGTATTGACTTCTAGAAGTCCAGCTGTTTTCTGGATACATGTCAAAGCTAGTGGGAGCATGAGTGTTATGCTAATAATCATCATGTTAGTGGGAGCATGATAATTATGATAAGTATTGCAAGTTAGCAATGTTAATTATAGAAAACAAAAGTTTCAATTCATGAGGCTGCAGGGATTGAAAAAGTTGTTTTGCTATAATTAAGGGAGAGGATATACTTCATTTCAGTTCTAAAGGCTTAGATTGAGACCTTAATCATCTTTAGTCAAGAATATATATATGAATTTCATGTTGGATTGGTTCAACTTAAGGAAATTCTAT
This sequence comes from Lactuca virosa, assembly GCF_052849685.1. Lineage (NCBI taxonomy): Eukaryota > Viridiplantae > Streptophyta > Magnoliopsida > Asterales > Asteraceae > Lactuca > Lactuca virosa. The sequence goes on along the minus strand of NC_136428.1, from coordinate 4,227,627 downwards.
ATATTGCGTTCTCAAAATTCGATTATGATTACGGCATCCCTCTTCATAGTCAAATTTTGAAAACATGGCAAATAAAATTATTGTAGCAAAAGACTGGTCTAGAATCATGTCTTTATGTGAGACATCATGAATCGTGTACCATTTGCTTTGGGTACAGGATCGATTTCATGTGCTATAATATTTGTCATTTCTAAATTTTTCAAATGCCCAGAGGCATTAAGAAGGGAAAAGGTCTAGAATTGGATATGACTAAAATGATTAAGCAATTGTCGAGGACAATATGAGGTTTACCAAAGATTGGTTGCTCAGGGACAGTTGGAAGTATAGTGCTAATTTTGGAAGGACCATATTGACATATTCTGAAAAGAGGCATCTCTTATTCAGAAGTGATAGTCAAAATGAGAATATGGAGTTGTCTCCATAGGTGGAAGTTATCTATGTAAGATTAGAAAACTTAATGCAAGAAGCATGTCCAAAGCAATGTACTTTGAATATGAGACTTAGTTTCCATGGAGTTGATCTCCATTGGAATACCTTATAATGACTGTTGACAAGTCTTTGTGACTTTGTACATATTCATTACAGGAGGGTCAGTGCATATAAGTTTAAAATCTAAACATATTTCGATAAATGATAAGAATTTGAAATTCTCACATTTTTCGATAAGGATTTGGGAGTGTGAAATTAGAATCATTGAAATTATGTTCAATTGGTTTATTTCACAAAGTAAGGATCATAGACAAACATAGAGTGCATACTTGGTGTATGGCAAAGCCATTGTTTAAGAAAAACATAGTGTACATGCTTGGAGCATGGGACAACTAGTGTTTTTAATTCAAGTATAAAGTTGATAAAACCGAAACAATGAATAATGAGTAATCAGTATGGTGATAAATAAAAGTGTTTATTTATATTCATAGGGTTTGATACCATATTTGATTCATTTATTATTGTGCTTCACTTTGCATGTTTTGACTTCCAGAATAACTAAGTCGCTCTTCCTGAATGATTAAGTTATTCAAACCATCCACAGTCGGTCATATGTTGGAAGTAGATATGAATCAAGACTGTCATGGGTTGGTTTGTAGAGGTCCAAGTTGGTGGACAAAGTGGTGCTACAACACTCATGAGTGCTCATAAGTTCTGAGTATTGGATTCAATCCGCGCTCATTTGAATCACTTCATGGATTTTATCACGAGTGATCATGAGACGATAATATCTTATATTCTTTAAACCTAGAGATATGAGTTGTTACTATGAGTTGGTTATACATTGATTGCACGAAAACGCATTTGGTAACTCGATGTTATAAAACGTGCCTTTGTGTATGATTCAACAAGCAGTAGAACAAGCCATATGAGTCGAAGGTTATCCATTCCTTTTACCTTCGGGATAAAAGCGATATCTGTGGGCCTCTCGATGATTTAGCGATGACACATGTGAGTGCTTGGCCAAGCCAGGACTGATTTGATTTGTTCAATCAGTCAGTCATCATAAATCGAAAATCGGGAAACAACAAATGGACAGAGAGAATGATTATAATCCATGTCTCAGTCCATATGATATCTAGAATGGAGGAATATATGATCCCTTATCTAATGGACAAGTCATTGACAAGGTCAGAGTTCGACAGAAGCTTTTGAGAGCTACGATTGCTAGTCAGGGTTTGAAGTCATACTCAATAAGAGTTTTAGACTTATCCAAGTGGGAGACTGTTGGATTAATGTCTAAGGCCATAACTATATTTGGTATGTACTTGACCCGACCCGGCATGGTCCATTTGGGTTGCACTTCACCGACACAATTTATATGGATAGTCTTTTGATAATAGTATATTTATGATTTATATTAATATATTATAAGTTCTAATATATTAATATGGAATCATATTATTTAATTAGTATTGATCAAGAATTAATTTAGAATTAATTAAGTGATCAAAAAGAACTAATTAAATATGGACTCTTATATATATGGAATGGGCCAAGTTCATTTAGGTTGGGCTAAGCTTTCATGGATGGTCCATGGAGTTTTTAACCCGTGGATCCTATGTAAATGAAATGTCATGGGTATTAGGGTTTACATGGATGTAACCCTAATCCTCCATAATATATAAAGGGGTCCTTGGCTCACAAAATTGGAACAAGTGTGTGAAAATAAGAGTGGGCCGATTTTAGTGTGCATACATATTCTCTCAAGTTCTTCCAAGGTGTTTTGGTGATTTGTGATTCCATTTGAGGCTTCCACACTATTGGGGCTAAGCTCTTAAAGCTTGAAGACATCAAGCTACATCAAAAGGTATGTCATCTAACTAGAACTTTGTAGTATAGGTGCTTCATAATATGCTAGTTAGGATGAAACCTTGGAATAGTTAATATTTGCATGTATAATAGAGAAAACATAGATCCAAGGTTTATAGGGTTGCATGTACACCATAGGAGTGTTAGAATGCTTAAAACCCAACATTATCAACAGCTCAATAATCACACATAAAAACAAATTAGCAAATAAGACTCAGCTAGCCTAGCATGCACCCTACTATGACAAAGGTAATATAGTGAGAAGACTTAATTCGCAGATAGCAGCTCGACACAAAAACTCTTAAATAGTAAAAACTGATACTACAAGACACCTAAACACATTATAGAAGTACCCACTCAGTTTACACCCTGAAAACCCTTAAGTTTACCAAAAGTAAACAATGATCAAAAAGTCAACGGTAAAAGTCAACCCCAGCTGACCCCCATGTCATGGCTACCCTTTGGCTACATCATGGCAGCATTAGGACAAAACAGTCCCAAAGATTGTCTGTCGCCACGGCGTGGTGGCCAACCCGTCACATCGTGGAAACTAATCAAATTAGCTTAATGCATTAAGCTCTTAATACTTCAAGCCACTCATTCATACTTTTCCAGAGGGATCTCTTACTCTCAATAATCCATTATAATCATTATTTTATAGACATGTGTGTCCAATGCATGTGTTGAGCTCAAGTTAGGTCAAAATGGTGAATTTTAGGTTAAGATTTCATGCATGGAACCCATAACTCAATAACTCTCTAGGTCTGGGACAAGAGACCACAAAGGAACCTCAAGGACCCAAAAAGTTGCCAAATTTATGGAATCTAAACACTCAAACCACCTCAAACATGGAGGAAAATGAATATAAACCTAGATCTAGTATGCTTGAACATAAAAAGGTAGAAGTTTGAGGACGTACAAGAGTCTTGAAACAACACAAGATGATGAGGATGAGATTTTCTTCCTGGAACAATGCACCAAAACACATTCTTCTTCTTCAAGGGACCATAATCACCACAAAAAGCTTATAAGGTCAACAATGGAGGCTAGGGTTTTCTCTAGGTTGAAAGAGGGGGGGGGGGGTTGATGGATGCTGAGGGTGTGAAAACCCTAATCACATCCCTTAAATAAAGCATAAAACCTGGAAAATTTAGGGTTTGGATACTAGTGGCCACCATGTTGTGGCCAGACACTTGCCACGTCATGGTGCACAGAAATGATGTGTGTTTCCTTTAGTCATGACCACGTCATGGTGTATCCTTCAACACGTCGCGACCATCATAAAACCCACATTTTAATTATTTAATTGTCAAAAATATAAATGAATTATTTACCTGGAATAGGTGTTACACGATGGGACTGTCGGGCTGATGTGGGGAGGAAGATGAAGATTATAACACTTTATAAATAAATTTGAGGAAATGATAACAATAAGTTCTTCTAACTCACATGGTAAGGTGTATGGTGTAGGAGTGAGACATCAAGGGTTCGAGTCTCTATGTCCTTTTTTCTCCTAAAAATCTGATTTTTTAAATTGTAGAGGAAGGGCATGCCACATCAGTTGCCAAGTGAGCCCAACGGTTTATTTGGTGCGCCACTTCAGCAACCATTCCACTTGGCGCCACCTCAATCGGTAACCTGGGCATGCCACATCAGTCGCCACGTTGGCCCAATGGTCTATTGGGCGCGCCATGTCAGCAAGCAATCCATTTAGCGCCACCTCAACCGGTAATCTGCTGAAAGGTAAAAAAAAGGTTAAAAAGTGATTACATTATCCGATTTCTTGTTCTTTTTTATTAATGAAGTTTAATTTAGGAGTTAAGAGCAGATTATAAACTGGCCCAATGAAATTTAACAATCACATAAACAAATATGAGTGTTTTGAATAGAAATCTTAAAAATAAAATTTCTGACTCTGAATCGAATAACGTTTCTTAAATGCGAGACTTACATTACAAAACTAAAAGCACTTACCGATATATATATATATATATATATATATATATATATATATATATATATATATATATATATATATATATATATATATATATATATATATATATATATAAATCTCATAAAATTTAACAATCAAATATATATGGCGTTTTTACACTACAAAAACCTAAAAAACTTTCTCAACCCCAAGTACATTTGGATATAATATCTAAATAGTAAATACTATAAAAAAGTATAATTAATTAAAAACATATGATATTAAATATTTCTTAGGTAGAAATCTATTTTTTTTGCAAACATAGGTTGCAAATGCCAAATGAAATAAGACATGTATAGTCTTAGGGTATTTTAAAATTCAGAAAAAGTTTGAGTCAGTTATTTATATTCCATATAAACATATGGTCATTTTCATATTATCCTATCAAATTACCTTTGAACATATGAATTTATTTAGGTATTTTTAGAATCGGCACAAGATATAATGTTATTTTGTCAGGGAGTGTTGCCTTTTTATATTTTGGTTTGTTGAAAAAGATATTAACTAATTATTTAATAAAAATGGAATTTAATTATTTAATAAAAATGGAATTTGAAAATGCATGGGAAAGAAACCCCTAGTTTAGATAGAATCAAGAAGTGGGAATCTTGTCATGGGAGTTTGAGAATAGAAGAATATAAGGAGAATGGAAGCTGGCAAATAATTTCAATTGATTGTCAAGGTTAACACCTTATTGCAAATATGGCCCCTCATTTTACAGAATTTCAAAAAATCCCTTGACTTTCCTACATTTTATTGATTTAACGAGTCATTATATCTTTATATGATCTCGTCCCTGTCTCGCGCTTGTTAGCATCTAGTTCTCTTTTTACACTTTAGTTCATTTTTTCCCAAATCTCAATGCATTTGTCCACACATTTTTTTCTAATTAATTCGGATTGCAATTTTTTTTTTTTTTAAAAAGAAAGTGCATTTCCATTCAAATTTTATTAATAAAACAATTAATATTAATTTGAATACTTGCTATACTGATAATAGATAAGAATGTGTAAATGATTTTTTAAATTCAAGTTTATATAAATTATATATTTTATTATGTAAACATTCATAACTGATGGAGACGTCCAAAGGGCTTGTAGTCCGATAGACCAATACTATCAAATGTATTGAAAATTTATCTCTTTTTTATGTGACCGAGGGTTTAAGTATCATGGAGAACAAAATATGTTGATTTAGAAAGTATAATTAATAAGGGAAAACTGCAATAAAGTCTCTATGTATTGCACGTATAATCGATTTAGCCCCTATATATAAGTATTTTTTTTGCAATTTAGTCCTAAATACCGGTAAACGTAATCAAAACGGGATATTTAATGGGTTAGCTGGTATCTAACTGATGTGGCAGCTTACGTGGAAGTCATCATGTTAAATAACATCCTACGTGCCATTTAAGAGGGCTAAATCAATGAATCGAGCTCTTCTTCTTCATTCCACAGTCAAAGGAGCGAACGATTAGGGCAAATTGGAAACAGGAAATCGATGTCGAGTTCCTCAAGCACCAACATCAGAATGTGCTATTGTGGAGATAGGGCTGGAATGTGGACATCATGGACTCGAAAGAATCCAGGTCGGGGGTTTTTGGGTTGCCCAGATTACATGGTATAGAATCTTCAAATCTCACTCAGATTCTTCTATTTCACTAAATTACCATTCTTCTATGTTAAAAACATGCATCTTTCTATGTTATGTAGGATGAAGAGAAGGACTGTGGGTATTTTCGTTGGATTGACCCTCCACTATTGAATAAGTGGTATAAAGAAAGAATGTATGAATTAGGAGCTATTGCTAATGGGGGTGTAGTTATTCCTTTCAATAACCCTGTTAATGAAGGTGAAATACATGTTGATGGCCCTATTGCCCCTGTGAACGTTGATGTCCCTATTGCCTCTGTGAATGCTCTTGAACCTGATAATCAAATTGCAATGCGTGAGAATACACATGTGCCTGGTAATGAATTTGGATTCTGCAAGTGGATGATGGTTTGTTTCGTTTGTTTCATTGTATGGATGATGTATGGTTAGTTTAGTGTAAGTTGTAGGGTATTATGGTATGGTAGGGATGATGTAATCTTTTGGTTTGTTACCATGATGTAATGGATAAATGTTCTTGTGGATCATGTAATGTTTTGGTTAATGAAATGGCAATATGTTATTATGGTTTGCATAAATGGTGTACACTTGACAAATATAACCATGAAGTATGCACACTTGTGGCTAAAATAATTAAACAACAAACTCCAATATGTCATTACCAACCATGTTAAGGGCATTCACAATGTTTCAATGTGTTTACAAAAGATGTACAAAATATGGCTATCAGTAATTTAAGGGCATTTACAAAAGATGTACAAAAGTAGCATTCACAAAAGATGCACAAAAGTAGCATTCACAAAAGATGTACCAAAATACCCTTACTACCCTTAACACCCTAACACCCTAATCCAACTCCAATGCTGAATTTGCAGAAGTCCCAACACATCCCATCTTCTTCAGCTTGGTTTTAACAATCCTCTCAGAGGGCCTTCTTCTTTTCACAATCCTAAGGTGTACTGGTAATTCCTGGGTGTCATTAATGCCTTCTTCTTCTTCTTCTTCTTCTTCTTCTTCTTCTTCTTCTTCACTTTCTGGTTGTGTCTCAGGGATAATTTCTTCAGCCCCATCTTGTGTCTCAGTCTGAGGTGGATACTATTCTTCCTGTAAAACATCAAGCAATTAATAACATAAATGAATGTTAGCATTAAGGTAATATAGAGGGTTTACCATAGACATAGGAAGAACTTGTTCAATAGTGTCATTGTAATCATTGAGTTGTTTCATATGTGAATCTGTCAGACTAAGTGTATTTTTAATTTCTTCAATTGAATACCCTGATAGTTTCAAATCTTCCATTGCCTTCCATAAATGGACTAAATATTTTTCAGGAATAGTGTCATCCTCATTTTCAACTCCACCACCTTCAACTTCAGCCACTCCACCACCTTCAATTCCAACATATGTCTTACTGCCCCTACCACCTCTTTTACTACCCCTAACACCTCTTTTACTACCTTTACCACCTCTGTTACCCTTTGCACCACCTGTGTTACCCACTGCACCACCTCTACTACCCCTTGCACCACCTCTACTGCCTCTGACACCACCTTTTACACCACCTCTAGTCCAATGACTGATATCAGGATCCAATCTTGGTTTACCCATTTTTTTTCTTGGGTTTGGGTTCTGGTGTTACCTTGGGATTCTTACAGGATGCCTTGTTATGACCCCTTTGAAGACAGTTTTTGCATTGGACTGTCCTTCCTATTCCACTAACCTTTATCTTATTTTGGGAGTATTTGTCTTGAGATTCAGTGACATGCCTCTTTCTTTTTAGAGTTGGTCTCCCTGGCATTCTTCTAGCTAAAGGGGGTAGAGGCTTTATGTATGATGTGCTAGGCCATAAATTTCTACCATTCACAGGTAGTATATTGTTTGCATATATGGCCTTGAACCTGTCCACATTAAACCACTCACTTATGAATTGAACAGGATCTTGTCCAGTGAATAATATTGCACACTGTGCATGTACACATGGAATTCCTGAGATATCCCAAAGCCTACAGCTGCACACTCCAGAATAGGTCTTCCTAAAGTTAGCATATATGTGTCTTGCACACTGTCTATGCTCCACATTTGGTAGTACTTCCTTGGTTGCTTCAAGCAATCCCTACAATGTAATGAATACATAAACATATAAGATGATGGTAAGGAAAAATCATAAATATGCTAAGAAATTACAAACCTTATGTTGATCAGAAATTACAGTAAACCCTCCTCCATTTAGCAGATTAAGATCCTCTGTGAGCAGTTCCAGAAACCATTTCCAATTAGCTTTGTTTTCAATGTCAACAACTGCCCAAGCAATTAGATAAACTTGGTTGTTTGCATCCCTCCCTATTGCTGGGAGTAATTCTCCTTTACATGTCCCTTTCAAGAAAGATCCATCTAGACCAATTACCCTACGACATCCTATTTTCCAACCTTCCTTGATTGCTTTAAAACACAAATACATCATGTGAAAGTATGTTGTTTGATCTGGATTTACAGTGACACCCACTTGGACAGTGCTACCGGGATTTGACCTTAGTAACTCATGACAATAGTCCCACACCCTAGCATAATGTTCTGTGAGTTTACCATCTATAATGGTCATTGCTCTACACCTTGTTCTGTAATCCTTAGATCAAGACACACCACAATGAAATTTGGTCCTAATTATTGATTGCATCTCCTTACACTTCAAGTTAGGTTTCATTATCAACTCCTTCAAAAAGTGTCTTGCTAGCCATCTGGGACTCAGTAAATTTGAAATATTGAAATTTCTAACACATTTGTGCTCATCGACTAAGGTTTTAATCTGAAAAGACTTTTCTTGAGTCATCCAGGAAGCATGAACTCTGAATGGACAGGGTTGAGACTTCATCTTAGTACCACATTTGGAAGTTAATCTCACAGTGTCACACTTCGCAAATTTAATGTTATACCCTGACTTAATAGCATAATTAGTGAGACATTGTTGCAACTGATGTGGTGATTCATACCTTTCTCCAAGAAGGGGCTTCATCTTATTCCACTTAACTGATGGGTCATGAATGGGGAAGCCTGCACCAACCGCATCTCCCAAATCAAGATCATTAACCGGCTGTGTCATCGATTTCCTCTTCTGAACCAAACCCTTCTTGATCTTCATCAACTAAGTCATTGTCTTCATCGACTTCATTATCTTCATAATCGGAACTGAAGTTAAGGAAAGCATCCTTGCATCTCTCTTTACCATGTGTCTTGAAATCATCTTCTTCCATTTCCACATCTATGTGCTCAGTATCGAGCACCTCCTCATCATCTTCGTATTCTTTAGAGTCGTATTCTTCAGATGACTTATGGTGAACTTCCTCTGATTCGACAGCCATTGGGTTTTACCTTCGTTTCTCTCAGTAAAACCCTACTTCCTTCGTGTTTCACTCTGTAAAAACCCTAACTTTTTCTCTCAATTGATTTACCAGACGTCGAATGCAGTGGAAATGGAAGGGTAAAACTCTCTTGTACACGTAAGGTGCCACATGCGCATAGTACTGGTGGGATACCGGCTAACCCATTAAATATCCCGTTTTGATTACGTTTACCGGTATTTAAGACTAAATCGATTATACGGACAATACATAGAGACTTTATTGCAGTTTTTCCAATTAATAATTGTGTGAATTAATTGTTCTAAAAAACATAAAAAATAAAATAATTATTTCATAATTAGTTAAATACATTTTTTTTAAAAAGAATTATTACCAATTATCATAACTCACTCGCATGTCATACCATAAATTTAGGGTGTGACTCCGTAACAAATTACATGATAAATTAACTATCTTATCTTGATTATGCTTCACATGGTCGAATCAGACCATTCCATAAAAATGAAATAGTTTTTAAATTTGTTCACAATATTATAACCGTGGTACACATTATAACTTTAATATTAAATAAAACATCAATAGTGTAATTAACTTTTGCTTTGTAAGCATGAAATATAGTTCTTGTTCCTGCAAGCAGCAAAAGTAAGAAAAAAACATCTTAAGCGAAAAAAAATGGTCACCGTAATCATATATTTTTTTTTTGAAACGGCAAATATATTAAAGAAGGGAAAAACCTCAACTAGCAAGTAACTAGAAGAGGATCCAAAGCAACGTACAAAAGAGTTAGACGATTACAAGCCAATAAAAGGGGACACTAACCAATCGTCCCAATTACATATTACCTTTTTATCCCTATGTTTAAGCCAATAAAAAACCATTGTCTTAATACATTTAGTCCGTTGCATCAGTGAGGTACCTTCCTTCTGAAATAATCGTTTGTTCCGGAACCGCCATAGATTCCATAACATTCCATAACATATGATAGCTAGTCGTTTCCTTCTCTTCGGACAACATCCCCATAACGATATAACGTGAAGAAGATCTCCAGTATTATAAGATCAAAATGAAAATATAATTATGTAACTGTAACAACCCAATTAAAAAGTTAGTAACAAGAATTAAACCGACATTTAAAAGTTCTTAATTTTTGGATGTTTATTTTAACCGTATATTCCCATAGCACTTTTAAAAGTTATTAAATATTAGTAACAAGAGTTGTTTTCATATAAAATAATGGAAATACATAAATGTTTTAATTTTTTGGACACTCGTTTTGTCCTCAAATATAAGAGACAATGGGTAGTGGGTTTTCTTAGTAAAATATTTGTTATATGCTAAAACTAAAGTCTGGAGGGTCAACATTTTGATATATAGTTTAGTTACATTTGGAGGAGACAACATTGAGATTTGCAACCTTATCAATGCCCTTCTTGAAGGCATTATTTTCAACACCTAATTAAGACCCACACATATATGGATCATGTAATGAATGCAACACAAAACCCAATTTTCATAAACAATTTGTCTAAATTTTGTTCGAATTTAAATATTTATAAAACTTTTAATTATTTATTAAAATTAAACCATACCTATTTTAACCGACATTTAGAAGTTGCATATGTCTTGACAGTCTAGTGATTGAAGTGTGATATTTTATACCTGAGATCCAATATTCAAATCATGACACGCCAAAAATATTATTAGTGTTCTGCGATTGACCTTCCACATGAGTTAAGAGGGGGTAAACGTGGACAACTTAGATGATATGTTTACCATTTTAAAGTTATATATTTTGATAAATTGTACAACCTATTTATTTGACTATGTATTTTTGCATAAAAAAATAGTACATTGCACCATTTGGACAGCTGATGCTAAACCCGACCAAGTTTCCATCATGCGGGGGTAAATCAAAAGCAATAACATCCTTTGCTTCCTGATGTTTGAACCTCATACCGTTTTACATAATTTTACACCTCAAACTCCGATCACTAAACGTCTCTACTGACATGTAATCCAATAATATCAATTAATGATAAACGTCAAAATTAATGGGTCTAAATATGTTCAGTACTCTTTCTACTTAATTTTGTTTTCAAAAATTACCATTTCACTTTATGTTCATCAAGTGGAATGAAGAAAGTAGAAAGTAATGATGTTGGTGGGAAGGGAGAGGGGAGTAAAGTGACAATGTAAGAGAAGATGGTGGGTTTTGAGTGGGAATAAGCACCAGGCTTTGCCTCTTCACGCCTGCAGAATCTCCGTTGGAGTTCCCATGGGGTGAATTTCAAAATTTGTGTATGTTGGCGTGCTCCACTTCAACCCCCCATGTTCTTACTTTTTACCTTTTTGGCCCTTTTGGTTTTTCATTCTCTCTTTACACTAAGATTGTGCAAAAACATGATTTTGGAAAGTTACAAATGGCTTTTGGGTATGGAACAAAGTATCACTACTTGTCCTCCATCCAGATGTTACTTTTCACATACTAACAGTAAACTTTTGATTTTTTTTTAAAAAGCTTTCAATTTTAATTATAAGTCCGAGTAAATTTATTTTACTTGTATAAAAAAAATTGGGTGCTTCAATAACTAATGATATGACATGATATGTATTTTCTGAAAGAAAGATTGTTGAATAGAATTTTTGTATATTACAGGGTTACTTCTAATTATAAAACAAAATCCTACTTGTAGTCATGTATTCATCCTCATTTTGAATGGAAACACAATTATTGGATAGTACCCAAAATAAGAGAGGAAATAAATTGTTCATTAATACAAGCATTGACTTCCAGTTGTAAGAAGCTGTCCTTATAAAAAAAAATCAGAATATTACACATTGAATTTTTGTTTTATATAAAAACTAAATTTGAAACCACATACATACTTATAAGAAGAAAGAAAAATACTTGGGCATGTACGTATGTAATTAAAGAGTCAAAAGGAGCAGTCAAAGTAACTGTAGAGGCAACATGGAAAACTGTGAAGTATAATCATTTCAAGCTTAGGCTAATAAAGTTTCACAAACCACTTTATATTTTCTTTTTCTTTACAGAGATTACCCCAATTTGTTTAATTTTTGAAAACTTATTTAATAACTACGAAAAATTCTGTAAAAATTAGTATACTTTTGGATTTTTAATAATCCAAAGATGGCAGAGTTGAACCAGATGAATCGAATCATGTTCATTCAAAGAGGGCAGAGTTGGGATCACACACGGTAGATTCAGAAAAATGAATGGGATAAAATGTACTAATGTGCATGGTGTTAGGCCGATCAGGGTTTGGAACGCATCTCTAATCTAAACTATTTTAAGATAATCTTCAGGTTTTGAATTATTGAAATCATTATCCATAGAATCATCGAATACTCTATCCATTAACAAGACTCTTTTATAATATTAAAATTATATAATTTTAATGTATGCTATAAAGGTGATATTTCTCAAAAACTATAAAATCTAGAAGAAAATACTACTAATCTAGCCAAAAACACTAATTACTTATCTAAAATTAGCAAAAAAAAAACACATTAGCCAAAACTAGCCCACGAAACAGTAAATTGGTTAGGGTTGACTACGGTCAACGAGGGTTGACTACGGTCAACGTGATAAAACTACTCTTACGTCGCAATGGGCTACTCTTTCGTGGTCCTTCTACTGTTTTGTGGCCCATTGACCCATAGTATATAATGTCTTTTTTTCAGATTAGGTTACTTTTTCTTCATTTTTTCTTCCATTGTCTATTATTTTCTCTCAATGAAGCATCCGAATAACAACGAGGTACGTCCATTTTTAATCAAAATGTTACCGTATTGTTGATTAGGAGTATTTTTGGTATATGGAGATAACTTTTAAAAAAAACGAAAAAAAAAAATATAAAACCGTAGGATTCATATGAAACATACGGTGTACAAGTCCACAATGCACAGATTGTGCGGTGTGGACTTGTACACCGTAGTTTTCATATGAACCGTAGATTTATCCCAAAACCGTAGCGTACGGTTTGGGAAACCGTAGTTTATAGAGAGAAAACCGTAGGTTTTAAAAAAACCTACGATTTTATATCTTCAAAATGATTTTTTTATACAAAACACGAAACAGTAGAAATTTTAGCGAAACAGTAGCCGAAACTAAATATCTACGGTTTTGTGGGTTATTTTGGGACAATTCCTAATTTTTGGCTAAAAATGGTTAATTACTTTTCTAATTTGGCTAGACTAGTAATTACCCCTAAAATCTATACTAAAATAAGAAGTACATTATTTAATACTTAAAATCCTGATTATTATGTAATACTTAAAATCCAAAACAACAATAATTATATTTTACTTAGACATGGAGTTGTATATATTTTTAAGGAAAATCGAGTAAACTAACCACTTTTTAATGTTATTTAAATAATTATAAACCTTTTATTTTTATTTTTTGCAAAATGACCACTCGGTCCGGAATGGATCATTCCGGGCCCAATTTTGTATTCAATGCATTTATGGGTAATGGATCCGGCCCGGAAATGTGATCCCCCCCTATAAATATCATTTAACCTGTTTCGGATTTCATTCCGAACTCTCTCATTTCGGATTATCCTACAAAGCATTTTAGACACCACTAAAACCGAAAATGGTTTCTAATAGTGGTGATGAGATGCATTTGTTATGTGTAAGTTTCCATTATGTTTACAGTTATATGTATTTATTTTAGATTATACGTTAAAACATGTATAATTTATGCATTTAGATACGTATTACTAAATTTCCTTTGATTTTTATTGGTTTAAAGACAATTATAGGATTATATGTAGTAATATATGTATGCTACATAAAAAATTCTTACCAAAAATCTTCATTTTCACTAGTCCGGAACAAGTCCGGAATACGAAAAACATGTACGGAATAATAAGAACTCATTTGCAATACGATAAACATTCCAAAATTTTATTCCGGACTTTAGGTCTGAAACCGTGTTTCAGATTGTTGCCCCTGAGTGGTGTTCTGGAATTTTGGTACGGAATTGTTTATTCAGTAATGTCCTCCAGAACATACATAAAAAATGCCTAATTAATTATTTTTTTGATTGTAGCACGACAGAACATAAGAGGCAGTAGTTACTACAACATGCATGCATCAACTTGGGCGCGGAACCATGACTCGTTTAAATAACCGACCATTTTGTGGGGTCTTGTTTAGGTAATCATGTTTTGGTGATTACGTGAACATGTAGATGCGTGTAGAATGTCACCCTTTACTCTGTCACTATCTTATATGCAAAGAATTTACTACTTTTGATCCTGTTGACCTACAAGATCTTTTATTTCCGGTTGGCGACTATCGGGTTTGCTTGAAAGGAGGACATTCTGCTTGGTCACCGACTTGCGGTTCGGGGAGTATTTTCCCCCAATTCTGGTTTTCGAGAGTTAAAAAAACTTTTGTTCGTATTTGTTCTGCTTTCACGTGCGGTGAGAGTGATTGACCTTATCCACGTGTTTAATAACTTACTTCATCAATTAAGTAAGGTAAAAAAAAGTGGGAGTCTCGTTGCTGTTTTTTGCTAGAGCAAGGATTTTTGGGGAAATACCCTCGACAGTCGGTTACTGATGAATGTATGGTACTCGTCTCTAATTTAAGCGAGTTTAACAGGTATATAGTTTTTTACACACATTATATCAAATCATACATATACTTATTATGTGTAATTGTTGACATAGGTACCCATAGGGTAGAGTGTTATGGGATTTCACTTACAGGTAGCTATGTCCTGTGTTTGACAAGATTGAGGAGCATTTGAACCCTAATACGCCAAGAATTGGTAGTAGACACACATATAATTTGTAGGGATTTGTCTATGCATTTAAGGTATGTCCACTATGTTTAAAATGTTTTTAAGCAACAAGTATTGTAACTTGGTCAAGTATTATATTTGATGTTACTGATGTATGTAGCTTAGTTCACCTTATAATTTATAAGTTTCTATGAGGTAATAACTTATGATTAACCTTTATATATTGTTTTATGCAACGTCTCCCAACGAATTGTTGCAACCTACCCAACAGGAGGGTGCTGCTTTGTGGTGGATTGCGAGTGTCCCATGGATAAATACTGTAGATTACCCTTATGTTTGAGTTATGTTTTTTCTTGTGTGTGTTTTAAACAATGTGTTGGATTAGTGTTTAAGTCCATAACTATATTTGGTAAGTACTTGACCCGGTTGTGCATGGTCCTTTTGGGTTGCCTTCACCATAGCAACTTGACATGGTGATTTAAAAAGAGAGAAGAGTTATTATATTAATATATTATGAGAATAATATATTAAAGGAATAATAATATTATTTAATTAATATTAGTCATAAATTAATTAGGAATTAATTTGGTGACTAAAAGAGGTTAATTGAATAAAAGGGCCTAAACTGTCAAATGTGTGATAGTTGTGTTTTTTGCGCTATGAATCCTTATAGATCTTAGGGAGGCCGAATTTAGGTTATGATATCCTTGAATTCGTCCAAGCCTCATATTTAGAAGGATCCTTGGATTGCTTAGGGCCTAACTTATTCAATTAGGGTTAAGGATGTAACCCTAGTAGCTCATAGTATAAATAGACCCTTAGGGTTGGAGAAATCGGCCACCTTGCTTACTTGGGAACCCTAGAGCCGATTTCTACACCTTCCTCCTCTCTCCAAATCATCCTCTTGCTAGTTGGTGTTTGTAAGCCATTAGAGGAGTGACAATTGTGACTCTGAGCTCCAAGAACAAGAAGATTCAAGCAAGCAACTTAAGGAATTCTTCTAGATCTGATTTCATATGTTATGATTCAATTGTATGAGATCATCTGGAACGCTATCACCATAGCGCTAGGCAAGAGAGGTATGAGATCATCACTTCGATGATCACTACCAAAATGGGTAATGGAGAGTCCCTTACCGCCCATCTGCAAAAGATGCAGAGATATGTTGATCGCCTGCTGAAGTTGAATGTGAACTTCGATGAAGAGCTAGCAATTGACATTATCCTTCACTTATTGCCTTCCTGCTATAGCCAGTTCCGCATGACCTACCATAGGAATAAGGAAGAGGTCTCCTTGAGCAAGCTTCAGGGCTTGTTGAGGACTGCTGAGAGCAACCTCAAGGATAAATCTGTTGTATCACCTCCCACTCCAGCTGCTGCCCCTGTCTTGGCAATAGGGAAAGGGAAGGGTAAGAAGAGGAAGGCCTCCTCAAGGGGCCACCACAAGGGAAAGTCTCAAGATGGCACCTCTTCTAGTGGAACCAAAGTTGGTTTTGCTAAACCCAACTCAAACCCCAAAGAGGCAGAGTGCCACCACTGCCACAAGATAGGGCATTGGAAGAGAAGCTGCCCAGAATATCTGCAGGCCATCAAGGATGGAAAGATCAAGCCATCTTTCACAGGTATTTACACAATTAAATCTAATAGTTTATCACATGCTACTTCTTGGGTTCTTGATACAGGATGTGGTTTTCACATATGTTCTGATTTGCAGGGACTAAAAGGAAATAGGGATGTGGAGCGTGGAAGGATGAATCTGATCATGGGAAACAGAAGATCGTCGCCTGTGACCAAGATTGGAGTTTATTCCTTAGTGCTTAGTAATGGTTTAGATTTAAATTTGAATAATTGTTGCTATTCGCCAGATATGGCTAGAAACATCATTTCATTTCATGGTTTATATAAATAAGGCTTTAGATATTCATTTGATAATGAAAAGGGTTCTATTTATGCTTATCTTAATAATGTTTTATATTTTGAAGCATTGCCTTGTAATGGAGTATATGAAACTGTGATGGTTGTAGACAACTTAGGAAATGATGTATTGTGTGTGGATTCTTCCAATAGTATGGATAGAGCATGTTGTGGCATTGTCGTCTTGGACATGTCAACAAGAAACGCATAGCCCAACTCCAAAAGGATGGAGTGTTGGAGTCATTCGACCTTAGGGACGATGACGTGTGCGAGTCTTGTTTACTTGGAAAGATGACCAAGTCACCCTTCACTGGCACTTGTACGAGGGGTGAGGGTTTGTTGGATCTCATACATACAGATGTATGTGGACCCTTTAGATCCACCACAAGGGACGCGAATCGCTTCTATGTGACTTTCACAGATGATTATAGCAGATATGGGTATATCTACTTGATCAAGCACAAGTTAGAAACCTTTGAAAAGTTCAAAGAGTTTAAACAAGAAGTGGAGAATCAATTAGGCAGGAAAATCAAAATGCTTCGACCTGATCGAGGTGGAGAGTACCTAAGTCTTGAATTCCACGACTACCTCAAGGAATGTGGAATAGTTTCACAATTGACGCCACCCAGGACACCACAATTCAATGGTGTAGCTGAGAGGCGTAATCGAAACTTGCTAGACATGGTTCGTTCCATGATGAGTCGTGCTTCACTACCTATCTCATTATGAGGGTATGCCTTAGAGACTGCCGCCCATATCCTTAACTTAGTACCTACGAAGAAGGTTGCCAAAACACCTCACGAGATGTGGACATGGAAAGCTCCCACGTTAGCACATATCAAGGTTTGGGGTTGCGAGGCTTTCGTAAGACGAGATATTCACGACAAGCTCGAACCTCGTAGTGAGCGATGTATTTTCATCGGCTACCCACATAAATCCTTTGGATATCTCTTCTACAGACCGAGTGACAATGTTGTCTTCGTTGCGAGGAGAGGGGTTTTCTTAGAGCGAGAACTCATAAGCCAAGGAGACAGTGGGAGGCAGATCGATCTTGAAGAGCTTCAAGAGTCGAGCGATGAAGGAACCTCTAACACTGGCGCTCAACCCGAGGAGGAAACTCCAGTTGAACCGATTGACGAGTCCTTACCTCTTAGACGTTCCGAAAGAGTTAGTGTTCCACCCCAGTTTTATGGTTTTCATATTACTATGGAAGGGGATACGTTCATTAGTGATAGTACACTAGTGAATATGGACGAAACTAACAGCTATAAGGAAGCCATGGTAGGCCCAGAGTCTGGGAAGTGGAAAGAGGCTATGTATAGCGAGATCCAATCCATGTATGACAACCAAGTTTGGAATTTGGTTGACAATGTACCAGGTCGTAAGACGGTCGGGTGCAAGTGGATCTTCAAGAAGAAGACTGACGTGGATGGAAACGTGCACACTTATAAGGCGCGATTGGTTGCGAAGGGTTTCACTCAAACTCCTGGAGTTGACTACGACGAAACCTTCTCACCAGTTGCGAAGATAAAGTCTATCAGGGTGATGCTGGCCATTGCTGCATTTTATGACTATGAAATATGACAGATGGATGTCAAAACCGCTTTCCTTAATGGGAAGTTGGCTGAGGATGTTTACATGGCTCAGCTAGAGGTTTTTGTCAATGCGAAGCATCCCAATAGAGTGTGTAAGCTTGAGAAGTCAATTTATGGACTTAAGCAAGCGTCTCGCAGATGGAATCTTTGTTTTGACGAAAAGGTCAAAGAGTTGGTTTTCTGCGAAGCGAAGATGAATCGTGTGTATATGTCAAAGCCAGTGGGAGTGTAGTAAGCTTCCTCGTATTGTATGTCGATGACATACTGCTCATAGGAAACGACATCCCGACACTGCAGGAGGTTAAGTCCTGGCTCGGGAAGTGCTTCACTATGAAGGACCTCGGAGAGGCTTCCTATATTCTGGGAATAAGGATAGTGAGAGACAGAAGTAAGAGACTAATAGGACTTAGTCAGAATACTTACTTGGACAAGGTACTAAAACGTTTTAGTATGGAGAATTCTAAGAAGAGGGAGTTACCAATCCAGAGTAATGCCAAGTTGAGTAAGACTCAGAGTCCGAGTACTGAAGTCGAGATAGCAGAAATGAGCCGAGTACCTTACGCTTCCGCAGTTGGCTCAATCATGTATGCTATGACTTGTACTCGCCCTGATGTGGCCTTCGGTTTGAGCATGATCGGCAGATATCAAGGGAACCCTGGCAGAGCACATTGGATCGCAGTCAAGAATATTCTTAAGTACCTTCGGAGGACCAAGGAATGGTTTCTAGTCCTCGGTGGGAGTGATGACTTAAAGGTGCGAGGGTACAGCGACGCCAACTTTCAGACCGACAGGGACAACTATCGTTCGCAGTCGGGCTGGGTCTTTACCCTCAATGGAGGAGTAGTAACTTGGAAGAGTTCCAAGCAGGAAACTGTAGCTGATTCAATGTGCGAATCAGAGTACATTGCAGCAAGCGAAGCGTCAAAGGAGGCAATATGGTTGAAGTGATGGGTTTTGAGCATTCTAACACTTCCTAAGTGTACATGCAACCCTAATAACCTTGGATCTATGTTTGTCTAATAATCATGCAAAGTTGAATTCCAAGGTTATATTCCTATCTAGCATACATGGGGAAAATTTTTAACTTGAATGAAAGATAGAATAACTTACCTTGTTGTTGATTATGATCCTTGAAACCTTGTGAGCCTAGCACCCCAAGTGTGATGCCTCAAATGCTTCACACAACACCAAATGCAAAGGAGTAAACTTTGAGAGAATCTTACACTTGCAAAATCGGCTCTAGCCCTCTTGTTTCTTATGTGTCGCCTATTTTGGTGGAGAATGGGTTTCTTATATAGTGTTGACACATCTAGGGTTACACCATGTAAACCCTAATGTGTCATGACTCTTCATTTCCATGACCCATGGGTTTGTAACTCCCATGGAGCATCCTATGGGTGGAACCCAACTTGATAATCCATGGAGCCTTTTAGCCCACTATACAAGTTATGGATGATTTACATGATCAACCCATATATTTAATTAGTCATCTTTTGATCACTTAATTAATCCTAGATTAATTCTTGATCAATACTAATTAAATAATACTATTAATATATTAGAACTTATAATATATTAATAAACCACAAGTGTTGTTTCTCTCATTTAGTCTATCCAAATGCATGATGCCATGCAACCCAAATGGACCATGCCGGGTCGGGTCAAGTACATACCAGAAATAGATATGGACTTAGACACCTTATCCAACAGTCTCCCACTTGGATAAGTCTAATAACTATAACTGCAAGTATGACTTCAGGAACCGATCAACAATCGTAGCTCTTTTCAAGGTTTCTCGGAACTGAGAAGATGATGATACGCCATTTCAGATAAGTGATCATATAATCCTCTGTTCTAGATATCAGCCGGACAAATACATGGAACAGTGTCTTACTTTGTGTCCAGTAGTTTGTTTCCCGATTTCCGATTTGTTTGACATAGAACTCAATTGAACACATCAACTTAGTTCTGACCGGGCCCGGTACATAGGTCAAAACAAAATCATCGAGGGGCCCAGATATCAGCTTCTAATCCAAGAAGGAACAGATAAACTTCGACTCATATGTTTGTTCTACTACTCATTAAATTATACACAAGAGCACATTTTATAACATCGAGTTACCAATGCGTTTTTGTACAATCAATGCATAACCAACTCATAAGTAACAAATCATATATCTAGGTTTGAAGACTTATATGATATTACCGTCTCACGATCAATCGACATAAATTCCATGAAGTGATTCCAGTGAGCGTGGGTTGAGTCCAATGCTCAGAACTTATGAGCACTCATGAGTATTGTAGCCATGTCCAACAACTTAGACCTCTGCAACCAATCATGACAGTCTTGATTCATACCTACTTCCGACATATGACCGACTGTGGAGGTTCGAATAATATGATATACCAAACATAATTATTCTGGAAGTCAAAACATGCAAAAGAAATATAGTAAACGATCGACAAGAGATAGCAACACTTTACTCATAAATAAAACACCTTTTATTCATCATCTAATGTCAATTCCACTTTACAAATTTCAAGGTTATCTAACTACTAAATCTAATATCATCCTTCAGCCCTATGCTCCGAGCATGCTGGAGATGCTTAACCCGAGTCAGTCCCTTCGTGAGGGGATCTGCTAGATTCTCATCCGATGATACCCTCTTTGCCACGAGGAGTCCTTCTTCTATTCGATGTCTGATGAAATGGTATTTTCTGTCGATGTGTCTGGATCTCCCGTGATCCCTTGGTTCCTTGGCTAAGGCAACTGCACTTTCACTATCACAGAAAATTTCCATTGGCTCTTTAATAGCTGGTACAACTCCAAGGTCTCCAATGAAGTTCTTCAGCCATATCGCCTCCTTTGCTGCCTCACTAGCTGCTATATACTCTGATTCGCAAGTTGAATCAGCCACTGTCTCTTGCTTGGAACTCTTCCAAGAAATTGCTCCTCCATTTAAGGTAAAGACCCAGCCTGACTGAGAGCGGAAATTATCCCTATCAGTCTGAAAGCTAGCATCACTATACCCTACAACTCTCAAGTCTTCACTCCCACCGAGGGTAAGGACCCAGTCCTTAGTCCTCCGTAGGTACTTGAGGATATTCTTTACCGCAGTCCAGTGTGCCTTGCCAGGGTTCCCCTGATACCTGCTAACCATGCTCAAAGCAAAGGCTACATCAGGTCGAGTACACGTCATAGCATACATGATCGATCCTACAGCCGAAGCATAAGGTATTCGACTCATTTCTGCTATCTCAGCCTCAGTGCTAGGGCTTTGTGTTTTACTCAATCTGGCGTTACTCTGGATGGGTAACTCTCCTTTCTTGGAGTCCTGCATGCCGAATCTCTTCAACACCTTATCCAAGTAAGTACTCTGACTAAGTCCAATTAGTCTTTTACTCCGGTCTCTCAAGATCCTTATCCCTAGAATATAGGCAGCTTCTCCTATGTCCTTCATAGAGAAACACTTCCCAAGCCAGGACTTAACTTCCTGCAGAGTTGGGATGTCATTTCCTATGAGTAGTATGTCATCCACATACAATACCAAAAAGCTAACTATACTCCCACTAGCCTTGACATATACACAAGATTCATCTTCACTCCTAGAAAAGCCAAATTCCTTGACTTTCTCATCAAAGCAAAGATTCCATCTGCGAGGTGCTTGCTTTAACCCATAAATGGATTTCTCAAGCTTACACACTCTATTAGGGTACTCTGTGTTGACAAAACCCTCTGGCTGACTCATGTAAACATCCTCAGCCAACTTTCCATTAAGGAAAGCGGTTTTGACATCCATTTGCCATATTTCATAGTCATGAAATGCGGCTATGGCTAACAGAACCCTAATAGACTTAATCTTGGCCACTGGAGAAAAGGTCTCATCATAATCAACTCCCGGAGTTTGTGAGAAACTCTTTGCAACCAGTCGTGCCTTATAAGTGTGTACATTACCATCCATGTCGGTCTTCTTCTTGAAGATCCATTTGCACCCTATAGTCTTACGACCTGGTACATTCTCAACCAAGTTCCAAACTTGATTGTCATACATGGATTGTATCTCGCTGTCCATTGCCTCTTTCCACTTGGCTGACTCAGGGCCTGCCATGGCTTCCGCGTAACTGTTAGGTTCATCCAGACCTATCAGTGTCTCATCACTGATAAGTGTATCACCTTCCGCAGTAATATGGAATCCATAGTAATGCTCAGGTGCATTCCTAACCCTTGTGGAACGCCTCAGAGGTACAGACTTGTCAATTGGCTCAACAGGAGTTTCCTCCTCAAGTTGAGTGCTAGGGTTTGAAGTTCCTTCACCACTTGACTCTTGAATTTCTTCAAGGTCAACTTGCCTCCCACTGTCTCCTTGGCTTATGAACTCTCTCTCTCGAAAGAAAGCCCTCCTAGCTACAAAGACCACATTCTCACTAGGTCTATAGAAGAGGTAACCAAAGGATTTCTGTGGGTAGCCGATGAAAATACACCTCTTACTTCGAGGTTCGAGCTTATCATGAGTCTCACGTCTCATGAAAGCCTCGCAACCCCAAATCTTAATGTGGTCTAGTTTGGGTACTTTACCAGTCCACATCTCATGAGGAGTTTTGGCAACTTTCTTTGTGGGAACTAGATTAAGGATATGGGCGGCAGTCTCTAAGGCATACCCTCAAAATGAGATTGGTAGCGAAGCTCGACTCATCATGGAACGAACCATATCCAACAAGGTTCGATTACGCCTCTCAGCTACACCATTCAACTGCGGTGTCCTGGGAGGTGTCAATTGTGAGACAATCCCACATTCCCTAAGATAGTCGAGGAACTCTGAACTAAGATACTCACCACCTCGATCGGATCGAAGCATCTTAATGTTCCTGCCCAATTGATTCTCGACTTCCTGTTTAAACTCTTTAAACCTCTCAAAAGTCTATGACTTATGCTTGATTAAGTAGACATATCCATATCTACTGTAATCATCACTAAAAGTCAAATAATAACGATTAGCATCCCTTGTGGCATGTTTGAAGGGCCCACACACATCCGTGTGTATAAGATCCAACAAACCTTCACCCCTCTCACAAGAACCTATGAAGGGTGACTTTGTCATTTTTCCAAGTGAGCATGATTCGCAACTATCATATGACTTTAGGTCAAATGACTCCAATACTCCATCCTTTTGGAGTTGGCCTATGCGTTTCTTGCTTATATGTCCAAGACGACAATGCCATAATGATGCTTTATCCAAGTTATTATCATTAACAGAATCAATACACAATACATTATTTCCTAAGTTATCAACCACAGATACAGCTTCATACACACCATCACAAGGTAATGCTTTAAAATAAAGAACATTATTAAAGAAAGCATTAATCGAACCAACTTCATTATCAAATGAAAAGGTGAAACCTTGTTTATACAATGCATGAAAGGAAATAATATTTCTTGCCATTTCTGGCGAATAACAACATTTATTCAAATCTAAACTAAACCCACTACTTAGCGATAAAGTATAAACTCCAATCTTGGTGACAGGTAAAGCTTTCCTATTCCCCATGATTAAGTTTATTCTTTCATGCTCCACATTCTCACTTCTTCTTAGTCCATGCAAATCAGAACAGATATGAATACCACAACCGGTATCAAGGACCCAAGAGTTAGAATGGGGTGAGTTATTAGATAAGATAGTGTAAATACCTGCATGGTTGGGTTTAACTTTCCCATCCTTCACATCTTGCTGGTACTTTGGGCAGTGCCGCTTCCAATGTGACTTTTCATGGCAATAGAAGCATTCAACCTCTTTAGGGTCAGAAGAAGGAGTGACAAAACCTTTCTTGGTTCCACTTGAAGAAGAGCCATCAAGGGTCCTAGCCTTGGTACCCTTCAAAGAGCTCTTCCTCTTCTTCCCTCTACCTTTCCCGATTGCCAAAACCGGGGCGGAGTTTGGAGTAGGAGTGTTAACAACCGACTTACCCTTAAGACCTGTTTCTGCGGTCTTGAGGAGTCCCTGAAGTTTGCTGAGTGTGACCTCTTCCTTATTCATGTGATATGTCATGCGGAATTGATCATAACACGATGGTAAGGAGTGCAAAATGATATCTATTGCAAGCTCCTCAGGGAAGTTCACATTAAGCTTCAGCAACCGATCCACATACCTTTACATTTTCTGCATGTGGCTCGTGACGGATTCCCCGTCCTTCATCATGGTTGTTATGATAGAGCATATGATTTCATACCTCTCTTGTCGTGCACTTTGATGGTATCTTTCCATCAGATCTTAGTGCATTTCAAAAGGGTAGAAGTCCTCATAGGACTTTTGGAGTTTCGCTGTCATGGTGGCCAACATGATGCATGCCACTTTTGTAGCATCCCTTTCATGTGCCCGGATGTCAGCGATCTCCTGGGGAGTTGCAGTGGTCTCATCAATCTCCTTAAGCTCCTTGTCAAGGACATATTCTTTGTCCTCGTAGCGGGTAATCATCCTGATGTTTCTGATCCATTCATTGAAGTTGGATCCATCAAAAGTGACTTTCCCACACAAGTTCATAAGGGTAAAGGAGCCATTAGGATTAGAGCTAGAAGCAGCATTGTTTGAAGACATCTGAAAGAAGAGAACAATATTAGTTTAGATATTAAGAGAGTCCTTAATAAAACACCCAAATGTAATATTAAGGCTAGAATCCAATCACAATATATTATAACTTAGAAGAGGTATGCCGTAATCCAAGCTATAACATATTTGAAAGGTAGGTGAATGACGATTCACCAATTTCCACCATGAAAAACGAAATATAGATATTAGGTTTTTAATTGGTTCTTAGAAATTCCTAGATTCTTTTGAGATTCAATGAACTTTTCAAAGGCATGTTTCAATCTCGAGTGTGCCCTCCAAGTTTTGTGACTGGGATACCGAGGATCACAAAACGAGGTGTGAAGTAACCATGCAAATCATTTGGTACACTCAATGTTTATTACTCAATCGATGTGCCGGTTAACCACACGAGCTCCACCGACCTATAATAAACTTTAAGTCACCCTTTACCTACCTTGTTAAGTCCAAGTTAGTGTGCCGGTTAACCACACGAGCTCCACTAACGACTTAAACAAAGTGTAAAGTGTAATTTTATGGATTAGCACCTTATTCACATTTTCCTAAAGTAAATAAGATTGGGAATTTAATAAAAGCATTTAGTTACTTTATAATATTTATCATACTTTTAATGAGAATTTATAAGTCCTTGTCCTACCCGTTCGGCTAACGACCCTCCACCGATCAAGGAAGCGGTGGGTGAGAGTGGACACCCATTAAGTTGCCATTTTATAGGCAATAACCTTATACCCCCCTTATAGACCGGCTTCGTGAATGAGGCGTACTAGCGGTAAGACGACTTGACGTTATACATTTATATATTAGTAACTTATAATATTATAAAGTATAAGGGTTGAATTTTAACTTTTTAAAATTCTAAGGGTTGGAACTAAAGTTTTAATCAAGACTTTACATGTTCCAAAACTTGAGGGCAAGTTTTGTAAACTTCCAAAACTTTTCATTTCTTATAACTTATGAATTAATTGAGTAATAAAAATGAAGACTCTTCATTTTTATAACTCTTGTGTTCTTTTAATGGCTTTAATAAAAGTGAGACTTTTGGTTTTCCATAACTTGAGGACAAGTTATGGACTCCATTAAAACACATTATGATCATGAATTAAACTACCATGAAGGTTACAAACAATTCCTATGATCATCTAATCTTCATAAGTTCAAGAACATGAATATGAACACTTTCAAGAATAAAAAATTACACTTAAAAAAAACTTGTAATTTTAATAATTGCCATTGTAAATGGATTAGCATAAACATTACACCATCTAAAACAAGCTTTAAAACATCAAAACAGTTTAGGGTAATGTTTCTAGTCCATTTCCAGCAACAAATGTGCAAACTTTCATACGAGCAGAAAACAGAAAAACGATTTTTTTTCAAGCTGTTTGCACAAAAAAAAAACAACAAACAATCCTAGGCTCTGATACCACTGATGGGTTTTGAGCATTCTAACACTTCCTAAGTGTACATGCAACCCTAATAACCTTGGATCTATGTTTGTCTAATAATCATGCAAAGTTGAATTCCAAGGTTATATTCCTATCTAGCATACATGGGGAACATTTTTAACTTGAATGAAAGATAGAATAACTTACCTTGTTGTTGATTATGATCCTTGAAACCTTGTGAGCCTAGCACCCCAAGTGTGATGCCTCAAATGCTTCACACAACACCAAATGCAAAGGAGTAAACTTTGAGAGAATCTTACACTTGCAAAATCAGCTCTAGCTCTCTTGTTTCTTATGTGTCGCCTATTTTGGTGGAGAATGGGTTTCTTATATAGTGTTGACACATCTAGGGTTACACCATGTAAACCCTAATGTGTCACGACTCTTCATTTCCATGATCCATGGGTTTGTAACTCCCATGGAGCATCCATGGAGCATCCTATGGGTGGAACCCAACTTGATAATCCATGGAGCCTCTTAGCCCACTATATAAGATATGGAAGATTTACATAATCTACCCATATATTTAATTAGTTATCTTTTGATCACTTAATTAATTCTAAATTAATTCTTGATCAAACTAATTAAATAATATTATTAATATATTAGAACTTATAATATATTAATAAACCATAAGTGTTATTTCTCTCATTTTAGTTTATCCAATTGCATGGTGCCATGCAACCCAAATAGACCATGCCGGGCCGGGTCAAGTACATACCAGAAATAGTTATGAACTTAGACACCTTATCCAACATGAAGAACTTCATTGGAGACCATGGAGTTTTGCCAGCCATAAAGGAGCCCATGGAGATTTTCTGTGATAATGAAGGAGCGGTTGCCTTGACCAAGGAACCAAGAGATCACAGTAGATCTCGACATATCGACAGAAAATATCACTTTATTCGACATCGGGTGGAAGAAGGACTCCTCATAGTGAAGAGGGTATCGTCAGAAGATAACCAAACAGATCCGCTTATGAAGGGACTGAGCAGGGTTAAGCATTTGCAGCACGCTAGGAGCATTGGGCTGAAGGACGATATTAGTTTAGATTAGATAGTTTGGAAACGTGTAATAGATAAGTTGTTATTAACATTTGATGATTAAATAAAGGAGTAGTATTTATTAGTAATGTTACTGTCTTATGTTAATCTTTTACCTATTGTTTCATTTTGCATGTTTTGAATTCCTGAATAATTAAGTTATTTGATAATAATCGAATTATTCGAATGGTCCACAGTCGTTTATATGTTGGAAGTAGATATGAATGAAGACTGTCATGAATTGGTGTGTAGATTGTCTAAAGTGTATTAGACATAGCAAAGGTTTGCTACAACGTTCATGAGTGCTTATGAACCTGATTTGAGCATTGGAATAAACCCACACTTGCTGGAATCACTTCATGGAATTTATCACGAGTGATCGCAAGATGGTAATATCATATGGTCTTAAAACCTAGATATATGGTTTATTGTTTGCTAATTGGTTGTGCATTGATAATGCGCAAACGCACCAGTAACTTGATGTTATAAAACGCATTGTTGTGTATAATTTGATTAGTGGATAGTAAATGCATATAAGTCGAAGTTTATCTATTCCTTTTATCCTCAGAGGGTAAAAGCGATATCAGGGCCCCTTAATGATTTGATTTGACTTATGTGCCGGGCCCGGTCAGGACTGAATTGATGTGTTCAATTAAGTTCTACGTCAAATGAATCTGAGATCGAGAAACCAATTGCTGGACAATAAGTATGAAAATGTTCCATGTAATTGTCCGCACGATATTTAGAACAGAGGATTATACGATCCCTTATCTGAAGGACAGGTTACTGATAAGATTAGAGTTTGACAGCGTCTTCGAGAGCTACGATTGCTAATCGGATTGTGCTTGCATTTATAGTTACTAGACTTATCCAAGTGGGAGACTGTTGGATTAGTGTCTAAGTCCGTAACTATATTTGGTAAGTACTTGACCTGGTTGTGCATGGTCCTTTTGGGTTGCCTTCACCATAGCAACTTGACAGGGTGATTTAAAAAGAGAGAAGAGTTATTATATTAATATATTATGAGAATAATATATTAAAGGAATAATAATATTATTTAATTAATATTAGTCATAAATTAATTAGGAATTAATTTGGTGACTAAAAGTGGTTAATTGAATAAAAGGGCCTAAACTGTCAAATGTGTGATAGTTGTGTCTTTTGGGCTATGAATCCTTATAGATCTTAAGGTGGCCGAATTTAGGGTTATGATATCCTTGAATTCGTCCAAGCCTCATATTTAGAAGGATCCTTGGATTGCTTAGGGCCTAAGTTATTCAATTAGGGTTAAGGATGTAACCCTAGTAGCTCATAGTATAAATAGACCCTTAGGGTTGGAGAAATCGGCCACCTTGCTTACTTAGGAACCCTAGAGCCGATTTCTACACCTTCCTCCTCTCTCCAAATCATCCTCTTGCTAGTTGGTGTTTGTAAGCCATTAGAGGAGTGACAATTGTGACTCTGAGCTCCAAGAACAAGAAGATTCAAGCAAGCAACTTAAGGTATTATTCTAGATCTGATTTCATATGTTATGATTTAATTGTTTTCACTAGATCTAGCATTGTAAGCCTTGGAAACATTGCATGTTCAATTAGAGAAACCTAGATCCAAGCATTAGGGTTTTCATGTGCACATACTAAAATTATAATGGAATTATTACAATATAAACAATTACCTCCAGTGTTACGTCGCTAACACCACCATTGTTGCATAGTTGCTCGAAAGAAATCAATCAACATTGTTATTGGTAGTTTTTGTGCGTCTCTTGATAATACATTGATGTACTATACACTGTTTGATGTCACAATATTGTACTGAACCACAGGGAAGCATGACATTCCCCATTTCTCGTAACTGGTTCTCTCTAGCCATGAACAACAATCTTTATTTAGTGTACGACGTAGCCTACCCAAGATTTCTTTGACATCAGATTGTCGGTAACCTTTTGCATCCTCCCAAAAAAAATCTATGTTCTCTCTTGTTTTCTGATCTTTGCTCTCATATTCATCAATAAATTGAGACAACATAGTCTGTGATATGCTTTCAGGAACACAACTTGAATAACCGTTTCAATTGAATTGGCTCTTCCTAATATGATAGCCAAAGACGACATGTCCCCAATATATTATTTGAGTCTTGATAAAAACCAAATCCATGACTCCCCACTTTAAGTTTTCCCGACTCCAAATGCATTAGGGAGGATTTAATTATTACCATCCATGCCTACTGCTAGGAACATGGTGCCCAAGTATTTCCCTTTAAGGTGTGCTTCTTCAATGATAATATTAGAATACAAACTTGTTTGAAACGCTCAAACTTAAAAAGCATTTACTATGACATCATTAAAATGAACACACATGTAACAACATTAAATATAAAGAATTCATTATATAAGAAATATTACTACGTATCCGATAACCATGAAAAAGTATTTAAATTTTTTGTCATAACTCGTCATTATATGTATAACCGTCCCTGGATTCTTCTTCTCTAACTTGTAACAATATAAATATAGTCTTTATAAGATTTCTTCTGGGGTCTCTTTCAACAGATTTAGAGCATACATATTAGCATTCCATGGTTGCCAGTATGAAATATGTACACTAAGACGACCATTTAAAGTTGTTTGTGTTTGTTTCCCCCCAACATATTACATGTACTATCAATCAATATGCCCTTCAACAAGTGACCCAATACCTTTCTGTTGGATTTTCGGTGATAGGGATGTAGCTGTGTGTTTGAGCAAGTATGTTTCTCCGATAGTTTAACTACTTAAAATGTATCAGTGGTATTATGTTTTGTTTCACGTATCTGCCAGTCACAATTATCCATAATGCAAACAGCTTTAAACATATCTTTTGTGGATTTTGTCACTTTATATTGGAAGCCTCCAATAACACTTTTGAATCCTAATTTAAGCTTAAGTTCTTCTTTGTTTTTGAAGAGTTCGTATAACTTCACATAGGAAGTATAATTATGGGTTGTGGGAACTTTATGTTTTTTTTGGAGCTAATTCTGACAATGGTAAAGATTGAGGGATGCCCCAATGGGTAGTTTGTGTTTCTTTATAATCGGAAAAATAAAAAAGGAAACTTTTTATCTTTTGGTTTTCAGGGTTGTAAGGGCTCACTTTCCTCCTCTTCACATTCAGTATCTTCCCCATCAAATTCAGTGTAACTCTGAAAATGTTCAACTGGCTCTCCATGTGGAATTATATCACCATCATCAACCAACATCATTATTTTTGCATTATCATTTAGAGATTCATCAACATCAATTTTAAGAGAAGCATCAACAATAGTCGTACCTTTATTCCTATAATCAACCCATCTACAGGGACATCATAAGAATGAACATGGTTGGTTGTCATAGGTAATAAATTACACATTTGGTTACTTCTAGCACCAGAAAACCCATTTCCACCAAAACAATTTCCCAGTTAATCGATGAATACCACTTTCCATAATGTTACTAATAACAAACAATTATACTATGTTGGGAGGCATACTACTAACAAAACTGAGAAAATATCTAACATCACTATCTTCTAGAATCTGCAAAACTATATTTGATCCAGGACATTGAAAATATAGGCGTATTTGGTTAGTGTGTAACCTGGTCTTGGAAGCAACCAACGTAATTAACCCAAAGAAGTTGATATAAATTCTTATATCTACACCAAAACATGTGTAGTCTGGAGAAATATATTGCATACATCCTTCGATACACTATCATTTCCCTCCACCAGAAACTGGCACTAAAAATATCGTGTATACATACTCATTCTGGAATGTGTAATGAAGGTATCAAAAACACAAATATATTACATATATGGAACATAAACACACAAATACCCTACTTTTATCTCTCCGGAATAGACCTCCAGAATGTATGACCATTCTAGAGTACAGTCTGTAATACACTTTTTAAGTCCGGAATGTACGAGGTGTCAGATGTTGGACCTAATTATTATTAACCACCCACAGCTCCAAAACAAAAATACGCTATTCCGGTGAAAGTTGTAATTTATAAAAAAATGGTTATTTTTTATTAAAAAACTCATTTATAAGGGTTAGATTACTTAATTTCCCCTTTTTTTAATCCTTGGCAGTAGCCAATCTTATCTAGTCACTAAAGCTTCTACGTTTTTCGGTAGTATAGACGAATGGCATTCATCAATCCTTTTTCTTCGAATACTTAATGTAGCCTCAAATTCAATACTAGTTGCTAGAATGGTTAAATTGTCTCATGTCTCTTGATGATGGCCTGAATACTACCACACTGTCGAGTGTTGATAGAAATTAACTTAGAATGAAGATAATCACTTATAAACCGATGAATACTTGAAGACAGGATGAAACCATGGATGATATATATATATATATATATATATATATATATATATATATATATATATATATATATATATATATATATATATATATATGAGTAAATTACATGAATCGCCCTCATGCAGGTGTCAAAACACACTTTTAGTCCATATTTTCAAAAATTAACTCAGACGCTCCCTCGTTTTTCATAAACTTACACGCTTCATACCAATTAATATAAAACGACTATTTACCCATAGTAATGTATTTTTTCGTTTTCTTTTTTTCATTAACAGATTTAAATTAAAAAAAACAAGACAAATATCCCCACCCATCCTCTTCCATTTCCCCTTTTAAATGTGAATTGAGCATTTTAAGCTTTCTGATGGAGCATTTAAGTTCAATGGAGCACTTAGAACTCAATGGAGCACTTGGGGTTCATGAAGAATGTAAGAATGTAATGGATCATCGAAGAAGGAAATGGATTATCTGACAAAGGAACGAATCTTCTAAAAGAAGGTATGGAGCACCTGGGAGTGAAATGGAGAACCTTGGTGCATTGATGTGTCATCCGTGCTCAAGGTGTGCCACTCTTGAAGGAGATGCGCCATTTGAAAGGGTGATGCACCATTGGAAAGTCATATGTGCCACTTGAGAAGGAGATGTGCCACTTTGGAAGGAGGATACACCACTTAAAATCCTCATGCTCCATTTGCGAGGGAGGTACACCATTCTTGGAGGAGATGCATCAACCCTTGCACAATATGTGTCATCATCTTGTTAGATGTGCCATCTTGGTGCAAGGTGCGCCATTTGGTTCCCTGATGAGCCATGATATCCCATTATAAATCATGTATGCTATGAAGTCCTCTATAATGCTTAATATTGTTCAAGGATTCTCAGAAGTTGAAGATGCTCAAGGAATACACCATGATGCGCCACCATGATGGATGATGTGCATTAGTGTTCATGATGTGTTGCCTGTGCATCATAATGCTCTACTATGGCTCATGGTGATCCATCATGTGTGTTGTTGATGTTCATGATGGGTTTTCTAGGCTTTAAAAAATTATATATGAATGGATAAACACTTAAACCCTTAAGTTCACATGTAACCTAGAAAGGATCTATGTTTTCTCTATTGATAGCAATAAACTATGAATATCCAAAAACCCTATGGAAACCCTATAGTAATCGAAATTTACATAGGAGTAGGGATACATACCTTTTGATTATTATAACAAATAATCAAATAAAATCCTCTTGAAGTTCCTTGGAAAGCAAGCACCAAAAACTTGAATGCCTCTAATGGCTTGTACCCAAAACCCTAAAAACTAGAAGACTTGAAGAGAGGCGAGAGGTAGAGAAAATTAAACGACTCTATGGGAGTAAGGAGGAGTGCATGAAAATAGGTACCCTAGGGGTCCTATTTATAGTTGATAAGGAAGCCTTGGATAAACCTAATTGTGTATTATAATAATATCTTAAATTAGGTAATTATCTAACTCCTTATTTATCTATAAGGAATCACTCTAGAAAGCCTAAGAGGCTCCCCAAAACCATCCCCGTGCTGGAAAGGTCCTGGAACCTCTCTTGTTCAACTATTGAACAATTACAACTTAGCCCTTGCACTTTTGATTAATTCTAGTTAACCCGAAATTAATTCTTAATTAATAATATATATAAATATATATATATATATATATATATATATATATATATATATTAATAAATCATGTTTTTTTTAATTTCTATTTAATTTATTAATCAAATAATAAATTAAAAAAATCAGCATCTCTCTCCAAAAATCAAAGCTCACTCGATAGATGTTAAGAACATTCTTAAGTATCTGTGAAGAGATAAAGATTGGGTCCTTGTGCTTGGTGGCAGTGATAACTTAAGAGTGACTGGGTATAGTGACGCCGACTTTCAGACAGACAGAGACAATTTCCGTTCTCAATCTGGCTGGGTGTTTACCCTTAATGGAGGAGCGGTAACCTATAAAAGTTCCAAACAGGAGACGGTGGCTGATTCTACTTGTGAATCAGAGTACATAGTTGCAAGAGAAGCATCGAATGAGGCTATTTGGTTGAAGAACTTCATCATAGACCTTGGAGTTGTTCCAGCCATCAAGGAGCCAATAGAGATTTTCTATGATAATGAAGGGGCGGTTGCCTTAATAAAGGAACCAAGAGATCATGGTAGATCAAGACACATCGACAGAAAATACCATTTCATTAGACATAGAGTAGAAGAAGGTCACCTCATCGTGAAGAGGGTATCGTCAGAAGAGAATCCTACAGATCCCTTCACAAAGGGTATGAGTAGGGTCAAGCACATTCAGCATGCTAGGAGCATCGGTCTAAAGGATGATATTAGTTTTAGTAGTTAGATAGTTAATTTGAAACTTGTTACGAAATAAATGTAATTGACTTTTAGTGATTAAATAATGAAGATTTATTTATGAGTTGGACTACTACCTTCTGTCTATTATTTATTTTTTTGTTTTATTTTTGAATGTTTTATGAGTTGTGAAGGGTTGCAAGATTGTAATTACTGAGCAATTCATCAGAGAAGCGCTGATGATTGATGATCAACCTGATTTTCCCACTGAGATCGGGATTGAAGATGTCCAGGAGATTCTCAAGAAGATGGGGTACGAAGGTATCTTTCCTCCCACTGTGAAGAAGCTTCTGCCACCATACTGGAGATTCTTGGCTCATGTATTTGTGAGCTGCATTTCGGGCAGAAGATCTGGTGCTGATGAAATCTCACTAAGGAACACTGGAGCCATTGTTTCACTAGCTGCAGGGATAGACTTCAACTTCTCGAAGTTCATATTGGACGAGTTCGTAGTAAACATCTACGCAATAAACCGGGATACTTTCTTGATGTATCCTAGGTTCATCCAATTGTTCATCGACATTCAATTTCCGGAGATGGTCAAAGAGGGAGAAACCCTAGACATGAAGTCATTAGGTCCTCACACTGTTGGGCTTATAAAGAAGAATCGCAAGGGCAAGGTCATTTTCCAAGGATTGCATCCTCTTGTGAAGTTCGGAAGATTTGCTGAGCTAAATGAATCTTCCGAGTCTCATGGAACGTCAGATAAAATATCCTCTGAGCCCACTTCTTTTGAGAGGGTAATTTCGAAAGACGATGTTATCACAGTATCCGATCATGCTGAAGAAGAAGATACTCCAGCTCCTAATGCACGTGTGGCTAAGGAACATGATCTGACATCAGTTCAGGTCCAAAGTGATTACAATGAATGGTCTTCAAAGAGTGGGACTGAGACTGATTTGTATGAAGAGCCATCAATATTCTAGATGATCCATCAATGTCTTGATGCTCCACATATGATCTAGATGTGCCATATGAGATCATGATGATCCAACTAGCTTTCAGCAAGTGCTCCATGTCAACAGCAGGTGCTCAAAGTATACATCAAGTGCTTCATGTTCAACTTCAAGTGCTCCAACATCTGATTCTTCAAACACTTGTTGAATCCTCAGTATCTTTCCAACCTGAAACATTCTGATAGTGTTTGTTAGAAAATGTAAATCAATACTCAACTCATTTCAAGTGACAATCACATAAAAATATATCCAACAGTTTCCCCTATGTGATGGTTACTGAAATAAGGAGTTGTAAAAAGTATGCAAAAGGAAAAGTATTGATTTAACATTTTCCCCCTCTGCTTCAATGGAATTTTCTGTTGAAGCAGATACACAAAAAACTTTAAAAAAAAATTTATTCGAGAGAATGTGTTCCTCGAACTTGAAAATATTAATTAAAGAAAATTTAACTGTTAATATGAAGAAAAAAATTTGGAATTGATTAAAAAAATGTTCGAACTTGCATGATCTAGACAAAAACTTGTTTTGTCAAGATAGGAAAGTAAACTGACAGATAGGAATAACTTGCAAACTCGTGTTGTCTTTTATTTAGGCCAGAAGTTTGAAGAAAAAAAAATCAAGTGTTGAATAAGAATGAAAAACTTGATCTTTTTTTTCGAAAAACGAAAAATAAATATAAAAACTTTGATATTTTGCTAAATCATAGCAACGAGTGTTATGATAAAACAAAGTTGCTAAGTCTTGACCTAAAAGACTCAACATATCAAAAAAAATTGAATGAAAGAAAATTGGTTTATTATTATTATTATTTTTTTTATCATAAATGATATCTTCAAAATATATTTGGAAAAATAATAATAATAATAATAATAATAACTAATGGATATGCCTTGACTATGAGATAAAAACTAAGAATCCGATAATGATGTGAAATTTAAAAAAGGATGGTGTTTGTTGATGCCTTATCCAAGAGATAGAAAAAAATAAATAAATAAAAGATAAAAAGATAAAAAATAGTAATAAACAAAATTGAAATAAAAATTTGTTTTGTTTTTTTGAAAACAAAAAATAAAATAAAATAAAATAAAATAAAATAAAATAGAATAAAATAAAATAAAATAAAATAAAAGGAAAAAAACAAAAATTGTGCATGTGTGTGAGAGTGTGTGAATAAAGAGAATGACATGCATATGGAATACATTTAACGACATCCAAAGTGTCACAAAAGAGTCTAAAGCTCTAAGGTTCAACTATCACAAAAAACTGTCGCAAAAACTTTGTTACATAAAAACGTGTTGTATTTGGCCAGAAAACCTAGTACCCAACGTAAGACGTTGATAAGGGGTCGACAAGCCCACAAAGCATTAGGGTTTGAATGCTTTCTTCTCTAAAAATTGACCTAAAGAAGGTTGAGAGGAGATGTGGTCAAGAGAGGTTCTCCGGTGTTGGAGAGGGATGGTGCACCTGTGAGGTCTAAAGTGAACCAGTCGTAAGTTCCATCATGCACTCCATTCGCTTGGTTGATCATGCACTCGTCTGGGTTTGAAGTTCGAAGCAAATGGTGTACACATCCAAAAAACAAAACAATGCTACTTTTGCTCGTGAAGGTGTGAAAAGGGTGATCCTTTTGGTGTGAGGTTTACGCATCTATCAGCAAAAAAAGTTTGGCCTACCTGGTTAGTTCGATGTAACCATAAGTATATTAGCAGCTCTCTTGTTCGATGATGATGTGCCACATGAAGGAGACACGTTGAACTAATTAGAGCTTGATTTTTACAGGCTAATCGATATCTGAAGAAGGAGTGGTCGACTAGTCTTGGATGCACCAATGGTTCTGTAGTGGACGATGACGGTTGATGCGCCAAAAAAAATTCTTTGATGATCTAATCTCCAAAACCTCAATAGTTCGTCAAGGCTATTGATGTTGAGAGTAGGGATGGCGCAAGTAGGGTTTCTTTTGGTGTGAAGTATATGCCAAGAAACATATCCTAGAGTGAGAAAAGATTTCAGAATCGGATCGAAGGAGTGAAGCAACAGATGAATTGGATCCAACAGAAGCTGCGCTAATAGGTGGTTTGGTTTGATCATGTGCCAGGTGACTCTAAGTCACGAAGATACTCAAAAAAAATTTGATGTTGGCTGCAGTATGGAACTATACATGAGAATCTCATCTTCAAGAAAAGATTGAATACGTGAATTATGATTATCAAATGCGCTCCTTGATGTAGATGGATTAAGAGGAGGATGATGTTGATGAGGGATGGCGCAACTGAAAAAAAACGTGATGGCGCAAGTGGGTGTAGTTGCGCCAGAGGTACATGCAGTGATGCGCCAAGGGTATTTTCATGATAGGATTGATTACGGGCTAGGAGATGTGCCCAAAAAAATTGGACTTGATCCTCACGATGAGATCACTGTTGCTCCAAGACTTTGATGCTCACTAGGGTTTCGAAACTTGAACGTGGATCAAGTAGGTGATCGAAACTTGAATGTGGATCAAGTGGTGATCAAAACTTGAATGTGGATCAAGAGGTTATCACGAAATCTTGTTGATGATCAAGAGGGTTGTTCGCTCAAGAGTGGTGAATGCTCTTGTTGATGATCACGAAATTTAGCTGATGATCAAGAGGTTTGTTCGCTCAAGAGTGGTGAATGCTCTTGTTGATGATCACGAAACTTAGTTGATGATCAAGATGGTCACGAAGAGGCTATGGCTCATGAAGGGAACTTGATACACGAATTTTCCTCATGCAAGGTTGAGCAAGAGATTTCGAAATCCTTGTTGATCACAAAACAAATGTTGTGAGGGTCAAGAGGATGCTGCTTTGCGTCAAAGTTGCTGTTGTGCCAAAAGGTTGTTGAACCAAAGGCTTGTTGAACCAAAGGCTTGTTGCGCCAAAGGCTTGTTGCAAACACTGAATAATCTAATTTTGAAAGTGATGTGTGTGCATATAAATAGAGAATCTGAGAAGAAGATGCAGTGAAGTGTGTGCATGTGAAAACAAAAACTTTAAGGAAACATTAGTTGACTGATTTAGAGGCATTGAGGATTATCTTGCTGTTACTTACAGATTTATCAAGCAACTAAATTCTATGTTTGATTCTTCACTTCGCGTTGTAAAGAGTTCCCTTGTGGATTATTATGTTTTGAATTCCTTAACATTACACAAAATAACCCGATTTGTACTCACCAATTATGTCTCTCCGCAATGCATATATTTGTGTCTAAGACCTAGTTACTTCTCAAGCCCTAAATACTGACAATCCTCATAAACGTTCCCCACTTATTTTGAACAACATTCATTTTTTGGCATTCCTACCACCTATACCTTTTTATTGACCCCTTTCGTTTCAAAAGGTATCGGCAAATTCTAAGTGACACGACTTAAAAGAAAAAATAATATATATAATAGTTGACCTAAGAATATAACTTGATTTTTTTTTTGATTTTTTGATTTTTTTTTTGATTTTTTTTTGATTTTCTTTTAATCTTTTCTTATAACTCTAACTTTGACAAAGTACATAAGCAAATAATTCTTAGCTTTACTTCTATTTGTACTTTAGTTCGTGACTTTCTAAGAAATTCATTGGAGTGCTCGGAATCGCTTAGGTCACTAATGAAGTCCATGACTTTCTATAAAAACCCATGTAGCGGACTTCTTCTCGGTCCGATCCGCGTTAATGTACTGCAGGTGGACAGATTTTCAATATCACGTGGGGTTTACTGGCCGAGTTCTCATAGGTCACAGATTGACTCTACTCCTGAACTATAACTTATTTAATATATAACTAGACTCAAAATGCAATAATTAAACAAATAAACTTGGACTTTGACTCGCTTTGTTTTAACTAAGAAGCTTTTTATTGGGTATAAATATTCATAAAGCAAAAAATTTTATGTCCCTCAAACTACACAAGTTCGCGTTTTTGTCTCATGAGTTCACTAGGACAGGGAAGCCACAAATATACTATAACATATTGGCTTAAGTAAACCTTAGAGTTCGCCTCAAATTATCCCACATAACATTAGTACTTGATGTATGTTATAACTCTAAGTAGAGTATAACCATGAAGCTTGTTAATGGTCACTGAAGTACCAATATTAGTTGTGTACTGAAGCAAACTGAAGAACCACAGAATTTAGTATTTTGAAAAATCATTAAAGTGTGGAGCAACTAACCTTCTTCATTTGCATAGTTCTGATGACAACTTGCATTTTTCTAACAAAAATAAAGATAAAATCTTTTTGGTATTTTCTTTGGTTTAAAGTAAAGACAAAATACATAAAATAAAATCTTTTTGAAGTTTTCTCTTATGTAAAGTAAAAAAAATCTTTTTGGGGTTTTTTCTTTTGTGGAAAAGTAAAGAAAAAATACAATAAATTAGAAAATAAAATATTTTTGGAGTTTTCTTTTAAAAAAAATGAACAAAAAAAATTTCAAATGCCTAGAGAATCTGGATTAAGCATACCAAGTCGTCCTAGAAAGTGTAAGAACTTGGATTCATCGAGAGCTTTTGTGAACACATCTGCAGTCTCTTCTTCTGTAACAACAAAATGAAGCCCAATATGACCTTTTTGAATATTATCTTTAAGGAAGTGATACCTGATATCAATGTGCTTGGTCATCGAGTGGTTGACTGGATTGTGAGATATTGCAATTGCACTCTTAGAGTCACAATAGATTGGGATCTGTTGCATTTTGAATCCATAATATCTCAGTTGTGTTTGCATCCAAAGCACTTGAGAACAACAGCTGGCAGCAGCAACATATTCAGCTTTAGCAGTAGAGGTTGAAACACATGTTTGCTTCTTTGAGGTCCAACTGGCCAATCTGCCTCCTAAGAATTGACACCTACCAGAAGTGTTCTTTTTGTCGAGCTTGCATCCTCCATAATCTGAGTCAGTAAAGGCTTGGAGATAGAAGTTGCCTTTAGCAGGATAGAATAGACCCAGAGAAGCAGTTCCTTTCAGATATTTGAAACTTCTTTTGACTGCTATGAGGTGTGATTTCTTTGGATTGGCTTGAAAGCGTGCACACAGACATGTTGAAAACATGATGTCTGGTCGACTAGCTGTAAGGTACAGTAATGAGCCAATCATTCCTCCGTAGTGCTCTTGATCTACAGATTTTCCATCAAGGTCTGAATCAAGCTTGTAGGAAGTAGACATTGATGTCTTTGCAGTTGATGCGTTCTCCATGGAGTATCTCTTCAACATATTTTTGATGTACTTCTCTTGACCAATGAAGATTCCCTTAGGAGATTGACGAACTTGTAGACTTAGGAAGTAGTTAAGCTCACCCATCACACTCATTCTAAATTTTCTTTTCATCAACTCAAAAAACTCATCACTAAGGACCTTGCTGGTTGAACCGAATATGATGTCGTCGACGTAGATTTGCACGACAATCAGATGGTTGTTGTGGATTTTCCTAAAGAGAGTGGGATCGATAGAACCTATTTGAAACTTGGAATCTTCTAAGAACTTGGACAATGTTCCATACCATGCTCTTGGGGCTTGCTTCAATCCACAGACCGCCTTTTGAAGCTTGTAACAATGGTTGGAGAACTTTGGATCTTCGAATCCAGGAGGTTGTTGAACATAGACATCCCTATCGATTTCTCCATTCAAGAACGCACACTGCACATCCATTTGGTAGACCTTAAAACTCTTGTGTGCAGCAAATGCCAAGAAAATCCTAATGGCTTCTATTCTTACAACAGGTGCAAAGGTTTCATCATAGTCTATGCCTTCTTGTTGCGAGTAGCCTTTGACAACCAGTCTGGCTTTGTTCCTAATGATGATTCCTTCTTCATCACTTTTGTTCCTGTAGACCCATCTTGAACCAACAACTGATACTCCTTCTGGTGTTGGCACTAAGTCCCACACCTTGTTGCGTTCAAATTCAACTAACTCTTCTTGCATTGATTTTACCCAATCTGCATCTTGTCGAGCCTCTTTGATTCCTTTAGGCTCTATCATGGATAAAAAGCTTGCATATAGACATTCATTTTTGGTTACTGAACTAGTCACTACTCCAGAATCTAGATCGCCTATGATTTAATCGACTTGATGATCCTTTTTCCATTTTGTGAGGTGAGCTTCCTTATGGATTTGAGGAGTGCAAACTACCTCATATTGTTCTCTTGGACGAGGAGGGTAGTCAGAAGTGAATGTTCCTTCACAAAGATCGTCTTGGAAGAGTCCAGAACTACCTGAAACAGGTGGTTCCCCCTCAACTGTTGCATTCTTGAATTCAACAGAAGGAGTAGATGCGAAGGAACTTGAGGGACTGGAACCAGTCGAGTGGGGTTCCCCCTGAAACCATGGACTGGATGGTTGGGAGGATTGTAAAGTAATTTTAAGAATGGAACCGTTCAAAGGTGGTTCCCCCTCGAAAGATACAGTGATTGGTGTTATGACTGGTCCAGATTGATGGGAGGTTGGGGAAGAAGGTTTAGAAGATTC
This sequence comes from Lactuca virosa, assembly GCF_052849685.1. Classification (NCBI taxonomy): domain Eukaryota; kingdom Viridiplantae; phylum Streptophyta; class Magnoliopsida; order Asterales; family Asteraceae; genus Lactuca; species Lactuca virosa. The sequence continues at coordinate 4,185,828 of NC_136428.1, read as the reverse complement.
TAAATGACTTTTAGGAATAGAGTCATTCGAAGATGGTTCCCTCTCAACCGGAGCTTTGGTGGAACTTGAGACTTTTGATGATTGATGAGGTTGAGAGACATCAGGAGAAGCTGTTTTCGTGAGCTTTTCTGATTCTAGGGCATATGGTTGAGTTGGAAAGAGGAAATCAAAATCTACTTCAATAGCATGGACTGGAGTAGAAGCATTAGCAGGTGATGGCTGGTTCATTTTATCAAATGGTACTACTATTTGAGGACCAAAGTGGTTTGGGTCCAGAACCCTTACATAACTCTCGTCAAAAGTGACATCACTGCTTTCCTCTATCACCCTGGTTCTTTTGTTCAGAACTCTATAGGTTGCAGCATGAACACAATATCCAACAAAGATACCTTCATCAGCCTTGGGTTCAAATTTTCCTAGTTGATCCCTATTGTTCTTGATGTAGCATCGACAGCCAAAGATGTGAAAGAATTTGACGTTGGGCTTCCTCTTGTTCATTACTTCATAGGTAGTGACTTCAAGCCTGTTGTTGATTAGGGATTTGTTTTGAGTGAAACAGGCGGATGCTGTGGCTTCAGCCCAGAAGTATTGTGGTAGGTTTGCGAAGATCAACATTGATCGAGCAGCTTCAAATGGTGACCGGTTCTTCCGTTCAACTACACCATTCTGTTGTGGAGTGTAGGGTGTAGAAAAATTGTGCTTGATGCCTTTGGATACAAGAAAGCTATCTAAGGCGCTGTTCTTGAATTCGCCACCATTGTCACTTCTCAGTCTTCTAAGTGGCTTGCCTACCCTAACTTCTATGTAGCGAATGAAGTTAATTAGCTCATTGGCGGTTTCAAATTTGTTTCGCAGAAAGTACACCCAAGTGAATTTTGTGTGGTCGTCCACAATCACAAGAATGTATCTCTTAAGACTTAAGCTAGGAACTGTAGTGGGACCACACAGATCAATATGTATAAGCTGAAGAGGTTCAGATACACTGTGTTCTGTTATACTTTTGTGCGGAGATTTGGAAATTTTGCCTTGTTCACAGGCATCACAAAGTATATCATTGTCAAGTTTTAACAATGGTAGTCCTCTCACAAGATCCTTTCCAATGAGTTTGTTGATATAACCAAAGTTGAGGTGGGAGAGTCTTCTATGCCACAACCAACTGATGTTAGAGGCAACTTTGGAAAGGAGACAAATATTCGGGGTTCCCTCAATTAGTTCAATATCAAGAGGATACATATTCCCATTTCGTGGGGAATCAACAAGGATGCACTTGTTGGTATCCATAATCAAACTCTTGGTTTTGGTGAACAAGACCTCATGATCATTGTCACACAGTTGCGCAACACTGATAAGGTTATGTTTAAGACCGTCTACATACGCTACACGCTTAACGGTAAAGTTCCCGTTTGATATGTTTCCATGTCCCATAAATTCTCCCTTCATGTTGTTTCCAAAAGTAACATACTGATCTGGCGTTGTGATCTTGAAATCTCTGAGATATCCTTTGTGCCCAGTCATGTGCCTGGAGCATCCACTGTCAATGTACCATGTATCGTCGTGTGGTACCTCGGCACAAAAGGCCTGCATTTAGAGAGAAAGTTTAGGTACCCATGTTTGTTTAGGTCCTTGAGTGCTAGCTTCCTTCGCACTTGTGGGATTTGGGACAGTCTTTTCTTGTTTTGCATCAACCACTTTGGGTTTTGCTTGGTTTTTAGAGACCTTGGTTTTGACCTTTTTAGTGGTCTTCTTTTGAGGTTTGGTCTGTGGGAAGAATGGAGAGTTGGTGAACTCAGTAGGAGTTCCTAGAGAGGGAAATCCATAGTTCACAGGCATTCCAAAATGATCAAACATGGGAAACTAGGTATTTCCCCAGAATTGATTGATTATTGGAAACCCAGAGTTTCCCCCAAACATGAGATTCCCTCCTATAGACGAAGAAAAACCATAATATGGACCAAGAATAGAATTCATAGGGTAATTACTATTCTGATACATGAAAGGGTTGGATTGAACATGTATTGGTCTCATCATTTCAGACAAATCAGGGAGATTGTTAGGTCTGAAATTATTCTGATAGTGAGTTCCAGTTGGGTTTGGAAATCCAGAATTTGAGAAACCATGATTGGAGGGAGAGGTTCTTTGAGTCCTTGAAGTTTTGGGAGGACTGGTATGTTTGGTCTTCCTTTGGCTTGGCTTAGCCTTAGGTACTCTCTTGGTATTACTATCCTTGTCATTATTTGTAGTCTTAACCACTTTGAGTTTTGAAGGATGGACTACAATTGGACCTTGTTCTTTAGAGACATCAATTTTCTCTTTTCCCTTGTCTTTAGAGTCATTAGATGGCTTTACAATTGTCTCATATTGTCTAGGACTGGGTGAAGAGATTTTGATTGGAACAAAAGGTCTCTTGAGTATTTCAACAACGGTTTTCTCATTATTCATAGTCTTCAAGGTTTCATCCTTGTTGACCGGAATTGGAGACTTCCCAGTCTATTGTTTCTTTGAATATTTACATCCTAAGTCCTTTGTTCCAGAGACGGAGGAATTAAGAGTTGGAAATGTTTCTTGACTGAGGAATTCAATGGGTTCAGTCTTGGGATATCCTATTGGCTCATATGGTTTGGGATTTTTATCACTAGATTTAGAGTCATGGATATTTGATTGTTCAGAAGTGGCATATTATGAATTGAAACTTTCCATGGTGGGACATTCAAGGGAAAATTCTACTGGAGAGTCAGACTTAGTGTCCAAGTCTGGAAGATCATTGGATGATGTGACTTCTAATGGGATGCTTGAGAGTGAAGTGGCAATTACATAAGGACTGCAAGTTTCCAACTCTTCATGATCCTCATTGTCTCCAGTGAAGAGACTTGGATCACATGGTAACAACTCTGGTTGAGTATTGAGACCCCTGATTTCCTTGTTCATTTCATCAGGAAGTTGCTCATAGATGGCATGAGGAATTCCAGATAAGATCTCTTGCATTGCCTTAGCCTCAAACTTCTTGATTTTCCTGTCATGAAGTTGAGCATCAGAGGAAACAGATCCAAAGATAACTTTGGAGGTTTCATGAAAGACATCGGCTTCAGGAACTCTAATGTCCTTCAGAAATTATGGAGTATGTTTCCCAGTGGAGATGAAGGTCCAGATGTCAGAGTCATGACCTTCCAGGTAGTATTTGATGCGATCTGCCAATGAAGTGTATTCACTAGGCACAAGGATAGGTGCATGATTTCCTGCTCCAAGACTGTTTGCAACTGAAACTGAATAGAGAACATTTTGGTTTTGATTCACATTTTCCATTGAGAACAGGTGATACTAGTTTGAAACTTGAAAATGTGTTTTTGTGAAAAGTTTTCTAAGTCTCAAAGTCGATCACTCGAGCTCTGATACCAACTGAAGATATGAGAATAATTCAGTAAACCTAGACTAGAATAGTCCAAGTGTTGAAAATACTGAAACAGAGTTTCAGAATCGTCAAGTGGCAAGTAGTGCGGAAAATAAAGAGTTGTGAATCAATCAAATTAATAGAAAAACGTATTTTAATGTTCAAGATCAATGATTCAAATGTATCACATATTCATGAAGATTCAATTACAAGTGTTTGAATGTAAAACACACTAAAACTCTCAAATGGCTCTCTGAAGACTAGTCTAGGCAGTAATTGTGCAGAATGAGCAGGAATGATCAGAAAAGAGCAACTTTATAATGGATCCCAAGGGGCCTATTTATAGGCTTTGGAAAAGCCCATGACATGGCTTGACCAATCAGGTGTTGACACGTCATCATGACTTAGTCATCAGTTGACACCTTTTCCCTACTTAACGGAGAATGGATGTAATATTCCAATTCTGTTAGTATTCCCTTAGGGTTCCATCCAAGTTATGAGTCTTCATAATTTATGAACCTTCTTGATCAACATTGAAAATGTGATGAGCAACATGAGCATCATGTTGCTCAATTGTCTTCTTAGATGTCATCAACTTCCAGAAGTGTTGTTGATCATGTTGAGTAGTTTCTTGAACGTTGGACTATGTCTTGAACTTGAAGATGTACCACCACATGTTCATGATGGACCATGGACGAAGTTCTTGTTCCTTTGAGCATTTGGACGTGCCTTCATTATACATGATGTGCCATGTGCAGTCTTGTTGAGCCATCAATGTGATCATGTTGACCCATTGACTTGAGTTGAGCCACCAAGTATTCCTGTTGAGTCATCAACTCTTGTTGAGCCATAGAGTTGTGGATGAGCCAACAATGTTTCTGATGAGCCATCAATATTCTAGATGATCCATCAACGTCTTGATGCTCCGCATATGATCTAGATGTGCCATCTGAGATCATGATGATCCAAATAGCTTTCAGCAAGTGCTCCATGTCAACAGCAGGTGCTCCATGTATAAATCAAGTGCTCCATGTTCAACTTCAAGTGCTCCAACATCTGATTCTTCAAACACTTGTTGAATCCTCAATATCTTTCCAACCTGAAACATTCTGATAATGTTTGTTAGAAAATGTAAATCAATACTCAACTCATTTCAAGTGACAATCACATAAAAATATTTCCAACAATACCATGTTACTAGAGATAGCCCGATCAAAGGGAATCCAGTGATTATGGCTAGTTATGTTAGCATGCTAAATAGGTTTATGTTTCAGCTAAAATGTTTATGTGTTCAGTTATATGTTTATATGTAAGATTCATATTACATATCTTTTATATAGTAGATAAGTGTTGTGATTACTCACTAGGCCGTAGGCTTACAATTGCTATTTTATTTTTAGTCGCGGGTCCTTAGGGTGCAAAGGGCAACGGGATCGCTTGATTTGGGGGATCTGGACATTCTAAGGGGATTCTATCTATGTTATCTTTTGTGTTATGAATTTCAAAACTAAAATCCAGCTTCGGTATTTTCATGACATTTTGTGATACGTTGGTTGGTGTTGACATGCTTTGAAACCCTTATTTTTGGAAATGTCATGTTTTATTTTCAAAAAAAATTCTAAGTGTATTTTGGGGTGTTACATGTAGCACTTAGGGACTAATCAAAGATTAATCAGGACCAGGTCGAGATTTTTAAAACACACACACACACACAGACACACACACAGACACACACACACACACACACACATATATATATATATATATATATATATATATACATAGCTAATTAAATGGGGTAGACTATAAATGGAGCGAATTAACAATGATCCATACCCAACCCATTTACTAAATGGATAAACGGGTATGGGTCCTAAACTTCTAAACAAATAAAAATTCAAATCGAAACCCATAAAATTCGTACAGATTTGGAGGGAATGAGGGTCATAATTTGCCTCAGTGACAGGCCTACATGGTATATCTGGAAGTAGTGGAATGTCGTATGCCAACATTATGACATGCTAGAAAAGTGTAGACGAGGTGTAGAAAAAAGAACATAATAAAGAAATAGTTCATGACTTTTGGGGACTTTATTATAAGAATGATGTCATTGTCGTGGTCTTGTGCCATGACAAATGGTGTTCTTATACCGAATAGCATCCGAATATGCAAATTGGAAGGTTTTTGTTGGGCTTAAGGTTACATATGTAGGAGGTACTTAGGTGTGGATAGAATTACCTACTACATATTTTATGTACGCTTCAAGAAAAAAACTTCAAAATGGACCTCAACAACATTTAAGAAGATTGTGACCATATTTGTTACAATAGTGTTTATGGACGAATATATAGAAGACCAAATAAGTTATGGTTGAGTTTGTGTTAACTCTAACATTTAGTTTTCATATGGGACTGTAATGTAATACATATTTATTGCAAGGATCATATGATTATGGTTTATGAAAATTTTCTTGAAGTCCTACATTCAAGAAAGAGGAGGATGTTTTGGAGTTCGTGAAGGGTCCAGTTAGTGGTTTGGTCTAGGATTTCATTGTAATTGTTCGTTTGAGTCTTTATTGTGGTTTTGTTGGTTGTTAGTGAGTTTACGGCCCTGGAGTGAGTTTACGGCCGTAAGCCTGTTTACGGCCGTAAACCCTGTTTCCGGCCCAAGTCCTCTATATATAGAGGTGTTGTAGGTCATTGTTAGTTGTTGATGCCATAGAGTTCACGGTCAATTGTATCGAGTTGTACCAGACGTTTTACAGCAATAAACGTGTGCAAGCTTGATTTCTCTTCTTCTTCTACTCATATTCTGATTACTTTTGATTGTTTGATTGCTTGATCATTGGTAAAGATCCGTTTTAGGACCTTACAATTGGTATCAGAGCAAAACCGGTGTCAAAGCATCATTCAATCGAGTTTTCGGCCGTTTAAACTGATATTCTTCACTGTTCGATATTGGATTTGGTGTTTCCGTTGCTAAAGGGATTGAATCTACTCCAAAATCGCGTTTTCGAAGAACTTCTGGGAGTTTACTGCCAAGAGATTTCGGCCGTAAACTCAAGAACATTCATAAACCGTAAACTGTGTTCTTGGACCGTAAACAAAGCATCTTCAATAACCGTAAACTAAGCTTCAAAACCGTAAACACTAGACCGTAAACACTCCGACCGTAAACTCAGTTTACGGCCGTAAACACCTTGACCGGAAACTCATTTTTGACATTATTTCTGTTTTATTTTCTGATTTAAAATTTAATCATCAAAGGATTCTCAAAGTCAAACACATCTTCATGAACTGGATACTGTCATGGGCACAACCACACGCATTCCAAGACTGTTGTCTGCAGATGGTTTTCCTGAATGGAAATACCGGATTGAGAAGTACATTAAAATGAAAGACTTCAAAGTTTGGAGAAGCATCATCAAGGGTCCTGTCCGAATTACTATGACGGTTGGAGGACAAGTGATTGACAAAGCAGTTGAGAACTATACAGATTATGATTTTGAGAAAGTTGAAGAACAGGAAAGGGCTTTGGCCACTCTGACCATGGCTTTATCTCCTGATATAGCTCAAGGTTTCAGAGAGTATACTTCAGCTAAGGATTTGTGGGAAGCCTTGATTGAGGTGTATGAAGGAAATGAAGACATGAAGGAAAGCCGCCAGGATATGTTGCGACAGAAATTCAACATGTTTAACTACATTCCCGGAGAAACCCTGGAGGCACAGCTGCAGCGATTCACATCTCTCACTACTGAAATGAACATATCTGGGATCTTCTTGACCAAGTCCGAGATAAACAAAAGCTACTGAATGCTCTTCCAAATTCATGGGACATGAATGTTGCTGTCATCAAGAAGACCAAGGATCTGAATCGCCTCACTCTTGCTGAAACAATGGCGATAATCAAAGCTTGTGATATTGATGATAAACAGCGAGAGATTAACCATGTGAACTCGTATTCGACTGCAAATCTCGGAATTTCCTCTAACAATGCTCTTTCATCAATCATCTCTTCCCCAGGTCAAGGATTTGCTGTTTAACAACCTCAGATTCAAACCTTTACTCGTGCGTCATCCATGCCTCACTCTCAAAGCCAACCATTTGTCACTCCACAAGCTGCTCCCTCCTCCAATGTGCCAGTTGTAGCCTCTTCCTCAAACACAAAGGAAAGTGATGAAAATCTTGCTCTTGCTACAGGACTTGTTAACTGCTATAATGCCTTTATAGCTGGAGAGCTTCCACCTCAGTTGTCATTTGCTGATCTGGATCAGATTCATCTAGAAGATGTGGAAGAGATGGATATCACATGGCAAATTGCTTTGGCAGTGTTCAGGGCGAAGCAGTTTGCTAAAAAGACAGGGAAAAATAACTGGGGGATGAATGCTGATAAAAGGGTAGGGTTCAATAAGGGAAAGCTGCGATGTTTCAACTGTCACGAGCCAGGTCATTTTGCTCGTGAGTGCCCGAAACCGGATCGAAGGTTGAACAATGACAGGATGATGGTTGCGGTGGGAAACAATCGTGGAGGTGCTGTGGCTAGCAGTGAGACTGCTATGGTTGCTCAGTCATTTGACTGGGAGGACCAGATTCAGGCTCTGAACATTTCAAAACCTGAAAATGCTCACCTAGCCCAAATCAATGATGATGCTCCCTTGAAGAATGATGCAGCTGATCCCGAAGAGCAGATGATAGAGTTGCAGTTTGCACTGATGGTATCTTCTACTTCCGAGCCCAAGAAAAGTGAGGTAAGTTTACCTACTTGTTCTCAGGCATGTATTGATTATGTTAAAATTCTTCAAGACAAAATAGCATTATTACATAGAGAAGTAGAGGATCTTAGATATGAGGGCTATCAACTTAGAAAAGGACAAAAACCCCTAAAGGCCCAGTTAGAAACAAAAATAAAGGACTTTAAGAGAATTCAGGAAGAATACAGTGAAAAATGTGAAAATTATGATTATATCAAGAAACAGAATGATGAGTTAATTACTGAGCTTGATACATTAAAGATACAATTTGAAACTGCAAATTTTGATTTTAAAAGGTTTGATGTATCAAGCGAGGTAGTTGCCAACATGATTGACCATTGCCTGCAGTTCAAACGAAATCGGCAAAAGGGTTTAGGATACGATAATGTACCTCCTCCTTTTAATCATACATATCAGTATCAACCCTTGTCTAACGAGGAGATTGCCAACGAACCAATCATGGTTTATGGCAAGCCATCTGATTTTGTTTCAGGAGGATTTATTAATGTTGAAAATACTAACGTTTCTACTTCCCCTACAGATCAATCCTTAGATCATTCAAAGCACGAAGTTGAAGGATCTGTTTCTGATAATAAAACTGAGTCTGAACCTGATGTTTTTATTTCCCATGAAAAATCTTGTGTTTCTGATGTTAAAAATGACAATGTTTTTTTGTGATAATTCTGCATCTGCTCCTGATGAATTAAATTTCTTTGACATATTTGATGAATTATTTGATGATCCTGATGTTTGTGATGCTTCTAATGAAAACACATCAATTCCACAAGTCACACCATCTGATGCACCCTCACTTATCTCACAACCTGTTTCTCATACATGTTCTTGTGAGAAGAGTAAGAGTGTCAGTAAAGAAAATAAATCTAAGAAATGCAGTACCAGTTCCAGTAATAATAAACATATTTGTTTTAATTGTGGTATTGGTGGTCATATAGCTAGGAATTGTCAAAATAGGATTTTTGTGCATTATATGTCACCAAGAGGAGAGAACGAATCTAGAGGAAGGTCTTTAATTAGAAAGTCCTCAAGAACTCGCTCTTGGGATGATGATTGGAAGGATGATCGAAGTAGAAAAAGGGCGGTCTTTCAAAAGAATAAAAAGGTTTTTCATAACAAAGTCCCAAACAGTTTGCCAAAACCGAACAAGGCTCCGCCAAGACCGGTTTCGTCAAAGAGCAGTTCTGGATCTTCAGCCTCTTCTAGTAGAACATCCAGATGCTCAGTGCAAACTGATAAGAAACGTATTTCAAAACCAATTGTTACTGTTAGAAAACCTAAATATCATTGGATGCCCAAATCAACTTCCAATCAATCATCAGCATCCTCTGAAAAGTTTAGAAATGAGGATTCAAAATTGAAAACTTTGAAAGATCAATCAGACAAAGTGAAAAGGCAACCCAGGACAGTGATGACCTGGGTTCCCAGATCTAAATGATCCCGCTCATTTTGCAGGGACAGTTGCGGAGGAATGTCGTCCGTCCTTGGTACGTCGACAGCGGCTGCTCCCGGCATATGACAGGAGATATCTCTCAATTGAGCAACATTCAATCTTTTAATGGGGGATATGTTTCCTTTGCGGGCGGAGAAGGTGGGAAGATCACTCAGAAAGGAACCGTTACAAATGGAGTGCTAAGTTTTGAGAATGTCAACTTTGCTCCCGAGTTAAAACACAACTTGTTGAGTGTTTCCCAAATTTGTGACAAAGGTTATTCTACCCATTTCACCGACAAGGAGTGCATGATTCTCAAGCCAGGCATTGTCATCCCGAAAGAGTGGATTCTTGTCAAATCTAAGCGGGATGGGAATGCTTATATTATTGATATGAACAGCAACATTCCTGAACAAGTCACTTGCCTCTTTTCGAAGGTCTCAGAACAGAACACAATGCTGTGGCACCGAAGACTCGGTCATGCTAACGCTAAAAACCTAAATCGTCTTGCAAAGAATGAGATGATCCGAGGCTTACCTGTCGGAGACTTTATTACTTTTGAGAAGTGTGTGTCATGCGCCCAGGGAAAACATCATAGAAAACCACACCTGCCAAAACATGTTAACTCAATCAGTCAGGTGCTCCAATTATTGCATATGGACTTATTTGGTCCGGTCAACGTCCTGAGCATCAACAGAAGCTCGTACTGTCTAGTTGTGATCGATGATTTCTCTCGTTTTACGTGGGTCTTCTTCTTATCCAACAAAGCTGGGGTTGCTGATCTGATAAAGAATTTCATTGTGATGATTGAGAACCAAACCAACAACCGGGTGAAGGCGCTTCGTACTGATAATGGAACAGAATTCAATAATGCAGTTCTTGATCATTTTTGCGCAGAAAAGGGAATCGTGCGTCAATACAGCTCTGCTCACACACCTTAACAAACCGGTGTTGCTGAGAGGAGAAATAGAACATTAAAAGACGCTGCAAGGACGATGCTGTGTGATTCCAAGTTACCTATTTTCTTTTGGGCTGAGTTTCTACATGCAGAATCGTGTTTTAATCAACAAAGATTCTATATGGTCACAAGCCTCCAGTCAGTCATTTTCGTGTATTTGGCTGCCCTTGCACCCTTCTTCACCTGGAGTCCAACCCAAAGTTCAATGCCAAAGCCGATGATTGTTATTTCGTAGGATATGCTGTGCGAACCGCGTATAGGGTTTACAACACTCCAGATGCTGATGCTACACCTCTTACTCCTGTTGAAAGAGAGTTCATGTCTAGAGATGCTTCCGCTGTCACTCCAACTTTTATGGAACTACTCTTTCCTGAAGAAATTGCTAATGAGTTTGTAGCAGATTCATCAAATGTGGATCAATCAGCAAATGATGGAGGTTTCAACATTCACACTCTTCCTGTTTCACTCAATGATATCAGCCAAGACATACCTTCAAGAATTCAACGCGATCATCCGATCGAAAACATCATTGGTCAGCTGAGTGATGGAGTTAAAACCAGAAGTCAGAGTGGAGATGTTAATACATGTCTCTATTCTTGCTTTATCTCTCAAATAGAGCCCAAGAATGTTGAAATGGCTTTGAATGAGCCCAGCTGGGTAGATGCTATGCATGAAGAGCTAAATCAATTTGAAAAGCTCGGGGTTTGGAAATTGGTTGAGTTACCAAAGGGCAAAAAGTCTCTTGACACACGCTGGGTCTATCGAAACAAGCAGGATGATTCTGGTGTTATAGTGCGCAGTAAATCAAGATTGGTGGTTCGCGGGTTTCGACAAGTCGAGGGTCTTGATTATACTGAGGTTTATGCTCCAGTGGCTCGCTTGGAGGCTATTTGTATCTTCCTTGCATATTCTTCCTACATGAACTTCACGGTTTACCAAATGGATGTCAAGACAGCCTTCTTGTATGGCAAGGTGAAGGAAGAAATCTACGTTGATCAGCCCCCTGGGTTCGTTAACTCAAAGTTTCCTAATAATGTCTACAAGTTGGACAAGGCGTTGTATGGGTTACATCAAGCTCCTCGAGCATGGTATGCGACTCTCACAAAGCACTTGCTCGAGCATGGATACTCTCGTGGCACTATCGATCAAACTTTATTCATCAAGCATGTTGGTAATGATCAGATTCTAGTCCAGATCTACGTTAACGACATTATCTTCAGGTCTACCAGTCCACAACTATGCAAAGAGTTTGAAGGCGTGATGAAAAAGAGGTTTGAGATGAGTTCATTAGGAGAAATGACCATGTTTCTGGGGCTTCAGGTCAAACAAAATACAACCGGAATCCTGGTCCATCAAGCTAAGTATGTGGAGGATATTCTTGAGAAGTTCGGGTTTCAAGACGCAAAACCTGCTTCGACGCCGATGGCCGAAAGACCTCTGCTGAATCCAGATACTGATGGCGAATCTGTAGATCAGACACACTACAGATCGATGATCAGATCGTTGATGTATCTTACTGCAAGCCTGTTGGGTTTTGGTATAATACAACATCCTATGGTGCACATACAACCCTAAATACCTTAGATCTATGTTTTCACTAATTATACATGCAAATGGTTTCTAAGGTATTGAACCTATAGCTAGCATGCAATTGTCATACAAACTACATAAAATACTAGATAGTGTAACATACCTTTTTGTGTGGCTGTAGGTCTTGATGTATTTGGCCTTAAGAACTTAGCCCCAATAGTGTGGAAGCCTCAAATGAAGTCACAACACATCAAGGAAAAAGGTAGGACTTGAGAGAGAATCTCCATGCACTCTAAAACCTTCATGAACTCCAAGAACATGCACACACCCTAAAGGTGACTAGGGGTCGTGGTTTTAGGTCATAACATATGTATTTATATGTGTTGAATTCTAAGAGTCATGGGTATAACCCAAACCCATATCCATGGATTTTATGATCCATGGTTCATGTGGCCCAACTCTTTATGTATCCATACATAAACTTGGTCCAACATGGATCATAAGCCCAACACATATAAATATAACTAATTACCATAATTAGTCCCCATAGTTTTAATTAGTCTCTTTTGATCACTAAATTAATTCCAAATTAATTCTTGATCAATACTAATTAAAACATATGACTTCATATTAATATATTAGAACTTATAATATATTAATAAATCATATATAACCTCTTCTCTCAAAAGTCCATCCTAACAAATTGTCCTGATGATATGCAACCCAAATGGACCATGCTACTCTCGGGTCGAATACATACCAATAATAGTTATGGGCTTAGACACCTAATCCAACAGTCTCCCACTTGGATAAGTCTAAAACTATTATTGCGTATGACTCCATGACCCGACTAGCAATCGTAGCTCTTAAAGCCGTTGCCGAACTCTGAACAAATCAATGACACGTCCATTAGATAAGGGATCATATATTCCTCCATTCTAGATATCATATCGACTGAGACATGGATTATAATCATTCTCTCTGTCCATTTGTTGTTTCCCGATTTCCGATTTATGACGACTGACTAATTGAACAAATCAAATCAGTCCAGGCCCGGCCGAGCACTTACGTTTGTCATCACCAAATCATCGAGGGGCCCACAGATATCGCTTTTATCCCTCCAAGGGTAAAAGGAATGGATAAACTTCAACTCATATGCTTGTTATACTACTTGTTGAATCATACACAAAGGCACGTTTTATAACATTGAGTTACCAAATGCGTTTACGTGCAATCAATGTATAATCAACTCATAGGCAACAAGTCATATCTCTAGGTTTGAAGAATATAAGATATTATCGTCTCATGATCACTCGTGATAAAATCCATGAAGTGAGTCAAATGAGCGTGGGTTTAATCCAATACTCGAATCTCATTCCAGGAGCACTCATGAATGTTGCAGCAACTTTTGCTATGTCTACTACCTTGGACATCTACAAACCCGATTCATGATAGTCTTGCCTTATACCTACTTCCAACGTATTATCAACTGTGGATGGTTTGAATAACTTAGTCATTTGGAAAGAATAACCTAGCAATTCTGGAAGTCAAAACATGCAAAGTGAAACACAAGAATAATACTAATCACTCTATGGTCCCAAGCACCTTTGAGAGTAAATAAAACACCATATTGATTACTCATTATTCATTGTATAATGTTTCAAATAATCAACTTTATACTTGAATTAAAACAATAGTTGTCCCATGCTCCAAGCATGTAAACTATGTTTTCTAAACACTAGTCATGCCATACACCAAGTATGCACACTATGTTTAACTATGATCTTTACTTTGTGAAATAGATCAACTGAACATGATTCCAATGATGCCCATTTCACAATACCAAATCCTCATTGTAAATGTAAGAATTCCAAATTCCTGCCATTTACCGAAATTTGATAGATTCTAAACTTACATGCATTGATCCTCTTGTAATGACTATGCACAAAGTCACAAAGACTTGTCAACAATCATTACAGGGTATTCCAATGGAGATCAATTCCATGGAAACGAAGTCTCACATTCAAAGTACATTCCTTTGAACATCCTTCTTGCATTAAGTTTTCTAATCTTACAAAGATTTGAAGAACAACTTCCACCTATGGAAACCTTTCCAGATTCCCATTTTGACTATCACTTCTGAACAAGAGTTACCTCTTTTCCGAATATGTCAATATGGTTCTTCCAAAATTAACAATATACTTCCAATTGTCCGTGAGCAACCAATCTTTGGTAAACCTTAGATTGTCCTCGACAATTGCTTAATCATTTTAGTCATATCCAATTCTAGACTTTTCCCTTCTTAATGCCCTGAGCATTTGGAAAATTTAGAAAGGATGAATATTATAGCACATGAAATCGATCATATATCCGAAGCATATGGGACACGATTCATGATGTCTCACATAAAGACGTGATCATAGACAGTCTTTTGCTACAATATTTTTTTATTTTCCATGTTTTCAAAATTTGACTATGAAGAGGGATGCCGTAATCATAATCGAAGTTTGAGAACGCAATATATATAGAATTTCCTTATGTTTGGCCATTCCAACATAAAATTCATATATATATCCTTGACTAAAGACGATTAAAATCTCAATCTAAGCTTTTAGAATTGAAGTGAAGTATAATTTCCTCTCCCTTAATTATAGCAAAACAACTTTTCAACCCCTGCAACTTCACGAATTGAAACTTTTGTTTTCTATAATTAACATTGCTAGCTTGCAATACTGAACATAATAATCATGCTCCCACTAACATGATAATTATCAGCACAACACTTATGCTCCCACTAGCTTTGACATGTACTCAGAAATCCGCTGGACTTCTAGAAATCAATACTTTATTGACTTCCTTAACAAAGTTCAGTTTTCTGATACGAGATGCTTTGATAAGAATTTTATCAAAATCATACACCTTTCCTTAGATAGCACACATGTGTGTCTAAACAATTTCAGAACTATGAAAATGGATGCCATAATCATAGTCTCAATTGTTTAGACCTTTGCCATTTCTCACAAGTCCATGTTAGTGTGCCGGTTAACCACACGCGCTCCACTAACGACTTTGAGAATGCAAATAACACAATTGCTATCTACTTAAAATCTACTTAGTGAAAGCGTTTTCTCACCATCATTTTCATGAATCGGAGAGAAACCTTATGACACTTAGATTTTATGGTGAATGAGTCCCTATCCATGTGAATTTGTCAAAACCATAATCACAAGACAAGGTTAGTGACAAATCCAACCTCATATGGATTAAACTTGTGCAATCTTAACTTCTTGCCAACTGGTAGCACAAGGGCCTACCATTGCTTCCAAGTTGTTATGAAACCAATTGAGAACTCTCAGAAGTCCTATGCAAAGCTAACTTTAACTGGAATAGGCACAGAAATATCAACACGATAGGTTATAAACCTCAAGTCGTGTGCTAGTGAAGAACTTCAGGTTTTTTTATTCTTGATTAGTTCTTGGAACTTTCAAGAGCTTTAAGACTCCCACTGTCCTCTTGACATATAAGACTCTCTTGTCAAGAACCATTTCTTAACAAACAAATATTCAAGGGATAGTGCGGATTCTTATCAAGACAAACACTTCACACAATTGGCCTTAGTTGGTCTTTGTTTTATCCAAAACATCACAACTTACCAATTTCAAATGTACAAGAGTAGGACATCTTTTACTCTTACATTTGACTAGTGTTAATAAACCTTCTTTAAGATGTGTCACTCAAGTTACAATCTTGGAGTATGACTCTAAGACTTGTTTAGAAACGAAGTATGATTCATCTTTTGATTTTAACCATTTCAACAATCCACGATTTCTCTTCTTAGCCAAACAAATGCACTAAGATGTCCTTAGAGAATCAATTGTGATATGGTTTCATAATCACTAAGATAATCATAAAACAAGATACTCAAGTACTCTCCCATCTTTTCAGATTGGAGAAACGTTTATCTTCATGCCTTATTTGATTCTTCTTATTTGTTCTGCCTAACATTGATACTTTTCCAATGTTTCAGAATTATACTTAAACATGTAAGTATAACCTGATGGGTTTTGAGCATTCTAACACTCCTATGGTGTACATGCAACCCTAGAAACCTTGGATCTATGTTTGACTAAGATACATGCAAATAATTATTTTTCCAAGGTTCTTATCCTAACTAGCATGGCATGGGATACTTGAATCAAATAAAACTAGTAGAATTACTTACCTTGTAGTAGTAGTTGATTGCTTGGAGTTTGAGAGCCTAGCACCAATAATGTGGATGCCTCAAATGGAAGTCACAGATCACCACAAACTTGGAAACTTGAGAGAATAGTCACAAACTTCTTGAAATCGGCCCTCTTAGTTTACACACATCAACTAGTACAATTTCAAGAACCAAAACCTCCTTTATATAGTGTGGTAGATTAGGGTTACATCCATGTAAACCCTAATACCCATGTCTTTTCATTTCCATGAGATCCATGGGTTAAAGCTCCATGGAGTATCCATGGACTTTCCATGCAAGCCTAGCCCATTCCAAATAAGCATTAGCCCACACTATATAAATACAAGAGCCCATATTTAATTAGTCATACTTTTGATCTCTAAATTAATTCTAAATTAATTATAGATCAACACTAATTAAATAATATGATTTTATATTAATATATTAGAACTTATAATATATTAATAAATCATAACTTATACTATTCTCAAAAGATTATCCGTAAATTGTTCGGGTGAAGTGCAACCCAAATGGACCATGCCGGGTCGGGTCAAGTACATACCAAATATAGTTATGGACTTAGACACTATCTCCAACAGTCTCCCACTTGGATAAGTCTAATAACTATAGTTGCAAGTATGACTTCAGGAACCGATCAACAATCGTAGCTCTTAAAACTCTGTTGAACTATGAAGCGCCATTTTAGATAAGTGATCATATAATCCTCTGTTCTAGATATCAGCCGGACAAATACATGGAACATGGTCTTGCTTATTGTCCAGCATTTGTTTCCCGATTTCCGATTTGTTTGACATAGAACTTAACTGAACATATCAATTTAGTTCTGACCAGGCCCGGTACATAGGTCAAAACAAAATCATCAAGGGGCCCAGATATCGCTTCTAATTCTAGAAGGAACAGATAAACTTCGACTCATATGTTTGCTCTACTACTTGTTGAATTACACACAAAAGCACGGTTTATAACATCGAGTTACCAATGTGTTTTCGTGCAATCAATGCATAACCAACTCATAGACAACAAATCATATCTCTAGGTTTGAAGACTTATATGATATTACCGTCTCACGATCACTCGAGATAAATTCCATGAAGTGATACAAGTGAGCGTGGGTTGAATCCAATACTCAGAACTTATGAGCACTCATGAGTGCTGTAGCCCCGCTTTGTCTAACATCTTAGACCTCTACAAGCCAACCCATGACAATCTTGATTCATATCTACTTCCAACATATGACCGACTGTGGAGAGTTTGAATAATATGATATAAACCATAACATAATTATTCTGGAAGTCAAAACATGCAAAAAGAAATAATAGTAAACGATTGACTAGAGATAGCAACACTTTACTCATAAATAACAGCTTTTATTTATCATCAAATGTCAATTACATTTTACAAATTTCAAGATTATCTAACTACTAAAACAAATATCATCCTTCAGCCCTATGCTCCGAGCATGCTGGAGATGCTTAGCCCGAGTCAGTCCCTTCGTGAGGGGATCTGTTGGGTTCTCATCCGATGATACCCTCTTTGCCACGAGGATTCCTTCTTCTATTCGATGTCTGATGAAATGATATTTTCTGTCAATGTGTCTGGATCTCCCATGATCTCTTGGTTCCTTGGCTAAGGCAACCGCACTATTGCTGTCACAGAAAATCTCCATTGGCTCCTTTATAGCTGGTACAACTCCAAGGTCTCCGATGAAGTTCTTTAGCCATATAGCTGATGGGTTTTGAGCATTCTAACACTTCCTAAGTGTACATGCAACCCTAATAACCTTGGATCTATGTTTGTCTAATAATCATGCAAAGTTGAATTCCAAGGTTATATTCCTATCTAGCATACATGGGGAACATTTTTAACTTGAATGAAAGATAGAATAACTTACCTTGTTGTTGATTATGATCCTTGAAACCTTGTGAGCCTAGCACCCCAAGTGTGATGCCTCAAATGCTTCACACAACACCAAATGCAAAGGAGTAAACTTTGAGAGAATCTTACACTTGCAAAATCAGCTCTAGCCCTCTTGTTTCTTATGTGTCGCCTATTTTGGTGGAGAATGGGTTTCTTATATAGTGTTGACACATCTAGGGTTACACCATGTAAACCCTAATGTGTCATGACTCTTCATTTCCATGACCCATGGGTTTGTAACTCCCATGGAGCATCCTATGGGTGGAACCCAACTTGATAATCCATGGAGCCTCTTAGCCCACTATATAAGATATGGAAGATTTACATAATCTACCCATATATTTAATTAGTTATCTTTTGATCACTTAATTAATGCTAAATTAATTCTTGATCAAACTAATTAAATAATATTATTAATATATTAGAACTTATAATATATTAATAAACCATAAGTGTTATTTCTCTCATTTTAGTTTATCCAATTGCATGGTGCCATGCAACCCAAATGGACCATGCCGGGTCGGGTCAAGTACATACCAGAAATAGTTATGGACTTAGACACCTTATCCAACAGTCTCCCACTTGGATAAGTCCAATAACTATAACTGCAATACTTCAGGAACCGATCGGCAATCGTAGCTCTTTCAAGGTCTCTCGGAACTGAGAAGATGATGATACGCCATTTAAGATAAGTGATCATATAATCCTCTGTTCTAGATATCAGCCGGACAAATACATGGAACAATGTCTTACTTATTGTCCAGCAGTTTGTTTCCCGATTTCCGATTTGTTTGACAAAGAACTTAATTGAACACATCAACTTAGTTCTGACCGGGCCCAGTACATAGGTCAAAACAAAATCATCGAGGGGCCCAGATATCAGCTTCTAATCCAAGAAGGAACAGATAAACTTCGACTCATATGTTTGTTCTACCACTCATTGAATTATACACAAGAGAACGTTTTATAACATCGAGTTACCAATGCGTTTTCGTACAATCAATGCATAACCAACTCATAAGTAACAAATCATATCTCTAGGTTTGAAGACTCATATGATATTACCGTCTCACGATCACTCGAGATAAATTCCATGAAGTGATTCCAGTGAGCGTGGGTTGAGTCCAATGCTCAGAACTTATGAGCACTCATGATTGTTGTAGCCATGTCCAACACCTTAGACCTCTGCAATCAATCATGACAGTCTTGATTCATACCTACTTCCGACATATGACCGACTGTGGAGGTTCGAATAATATGATATACCAAACATAATTATTCTGGAAGTCAAAACATGCAAAAGAAATATAGTAAACGATCGACAAGAGATAGCAACACTTTACTCATAAATAAAACACCTTTTATTCATCATCTAATGTCAATTACACTTTACCAATTTCAAGGTTATCTAACTACTAAATCTAATATCATCCTTCAGCCCTATGCTCCGAGCATGCTGGAGATGCTTAACCCGAGTCAGTCCCTTCGTGAGGGGATTTGCTGGATTCTCATCCGATGATACCCCCTTTGCCACGAGGAGTCCTTCTTCTATTCGATGTCTGATGAAATGTCTGTCGATGTGTCTGGATCTCCCGTGATCCCTTGGTTCCTTGGCTAAGGCAACTGCACTTTCACTATCGCAGAAAATTTCCATTGGCTCTTTAATAGCTGGTACAACTCCAAGGTCTCCAATGAAGTTCTTCAGCCATATCGCCTCCTTTGCTGCCTCGCTAGCTGCTATATACGCTGATTCGCAAGTTGAATCAGCCACTGTCTCTTGCTTGGAACTCTTCCAAGAAATTGCTCCTCCGTTTAAGGTAAAGACCCAGCCTGACTGAGAGCGGAAATTATCCCTATCAGTCTGAAAGCTAGAATCACTATACCCTACAACTCTCAAGTCTTCACTCCCACCGAGGGTAAGGACCCAGTCCTTAGTCCTCCGTAGGTACTTGAGGATATTCTTTACCGCAGTCCAGTGTGCCTTGCCAGGGTTCCCCTGATACCTGCTAACCATGCTCAAAGCAAAGGCTACATCAGGTCGAGTACACGTCATAGCATACATGATCGATCCTACAGCCGAAGCATAAGGTATTCGACTCATTTCTGCTATCTCAGCCTCAGTGCTAGGGCTTTGTGTTTTACTCAATCTGGCGTTACTCTGGATGGGTAACTCTCCTTTCTTGGAGTCCTGCATGCCGAATCTCTTCAGCACCTTATCCAAGTAGGTACTCTGACTAAGTCCAATTAGTCTTTTACTCCGGTCTCTCAAGATCCTTATCCCTAGAATATAGGCAGCTTCTCCTAGGTCCTTCATAGAGAAACACTTCCCAAGCCAGGACTTAACTTCCTGCAGAGTTGGGATGTCATTTCCTATGAGTAGTATGTCATCCACATACAATACCAAAAAAACTAACTATACTCCCACTAGCCTTGACATATACACAAGATTCATCTTCACTCCTAGAAAAGCCAAATTCTTTGACTTTCTCATCAAAGCAAAGATTCCATCTGCGAGGTGCTTGCTTTAACCCATAAATGGATTTCTCAAGCTTACACACTCTATTAGGGTACTCTGTGTTGACAAAACCCTCTGGCTGACTCATGTAAACATCCTCAGCCAACTTTCCATTAAGGAAAGCGGTTTTGACATCCATTTGCCATATTTCATAGTCATGAAATGCAGCTATGGCTAACAGAACCCTAATAGACTTAATCTTGGCCACTGGAGAAAAGGTCTCATCATAATCAACTCCTGGAGTTTGTGAGAAACCCTTTGCAACCAGTCGTGCCTTATAAGTGTGTACATTACCATCCATGTCGGTCTTCTTCTTGAAGATCCATTTGCACCCTACAATCTTACGACCTCGTACATTCTCAACCAAGTTCCAAACTTGATTGTCATACATGGACTGTATCTCGCTGTCCATTGCCTCTTTCCACTTGGCTGACTCAGGGCCTGCCATGGCTTCCGCGTAACTGTTAGGTTCATCCAGACCTATCAGTGTCTCATCACTGATAAGTGTATCACCTTCCACAGTAATATGGAATCCATAGTAATGCTCAGGTGCATTCCTAACCCTTGTGGAACGCCTCAGAGGTACAGACTTGTCAATTGGCTCAACAGGAGTTTTCTCCTCAAGTTGAGTGCTAGGGTTTGAAGTTCCTTCACCACTTGACTCTTGAATTTCTTCAAGGTGAACTTGCTTCCCACTGTCTCCTTGGCTTATGAACTCTCTCTCTTGAAAGAAAACCCTCCTAGCTACAAAGACCACATTTTCACTAGGTCTGTAGAAGAGGTAACCAAAGGATTGTTGTGGGTAGCCGATGAAAATACACCTCTCGCTTCGAGGTTCGAGCTTATCATGAGTCTCGCGTCTCACGAAAGCCTCGCAACCCCAAATCTTGATGTGGTCTAGTTTGGGTACTTTACCAGTCCACATCTCATGAGGAGTTTTGGCAACTTTCTTTGTAGGGACTAGATTAAGGATATGGGCGGCAGTCTCTAAGGCATACCCCCAAAATGAGATTGGTAGCGAAGCGCCACTCATCATGGAACGAACCATATCCAACAAGGTTCGATTACGCCTCTCAGCTACACCGTTCAACTGCAGTGTCCTGGGAGGTGTCAATTGAGACAATCCCACATTCCCTAAGATAGTCGAGGAACTCTGAACTAAGATACTCACCACCTCGATCGGATCGAAGCATCTTAATGTTCCTGCCCAATTGATTCTCGACTTCCTGTTTAAACTCTTTAAACCTCTCAAAAGTCTCTGACTTATGCTTGATTAAGTAGACATATCCATATCTACTGTAATCATCAGTAAAAGTCAAATAATAACGATTAGCATCCCTTGTGGCATGTTTGAAGGGCCCACACACATCCGTGTGTATAAGATCCAACAAACCTTCACCCCTCTCACAAGAACCTGTGAAGGGTGACTTTGTCATTTTTCCAAGTAAGCATGATTCGCAACTATCATCTGACTTTAGGTCAAATGACTCAAATACTCCATCCTTTTGGAGTTGGCCTATGCGTTTCTTGCTTATATGTCCAAGACGACAATGCCATAATGATGCTTTATCCAAGTTATTATCATTAACAGAATCAATACACAATACATTATTTCCTAAGTTATCAACCACATATACAGTTTCATACACACCATCACAAGGTAATGCTTTAAAATAAAGAACATTATTAAAGAAAGCATTAATCGAACCAACTTCATTATCAAATGAAAAGGTGAAACCTTGTTTATACAATGCATGAAAGGAAATAATATTTCTTGCCATTTCTGGCGAATAACAACATTTATTCAAATCTAAACTAAACCCACTACTTAGCGATAAAGTATAAACTCCAATCTTGGTGACAGTTAAAGCTTTCCTATTCCCCATGATTAAGTTTATTCTTCCATGCTCCACATTCTCACTTCTTCTTAGTCCCTGCAAATCAGAACAGATATGAATACCACAACCGGTATCAAGGACCCAAGAGTTAGAATGGGGTGAGTTATTAGATAAGATAGTGTAAATACCTGCATGGTTGGGTTTAACTTTCCCATCCTTCACATCTTGCTGGTACTTTGGGCAATTCCGCTTCCAATGTGACTTTTCATGGCAATAGAAGCATTCAGCCTCTTTAGGGTCAGAAGAAGGAGTGACAAAACCTTTCTTGGTTCCACTTGAAGAAGAGCCATCAAGGGTCCTAGCCTTGGTACCCTTCGAAGAGCTCTTCCTCTTCTTCCCTCTACCTTTCCCGATTACCCTTAAGACCTGTTTCTGCGGTCTTGAGGAGTCCCTGAAGTTTGCTGAGTGTGACCTCTTCCTTATTCATGTGATATGTCATGCGGAATTGATCATAACACGATGGTAAGGAGTGCAAAATGATATCTATTGCAAGCTCCTCAGGGAAGTTCACATTAAGCTTCAGCAACCGATCCACATACCTTTGCATTTTCTGCATGTGGCTCGTGACGGATTCCCCTTCCTTCATCATGGTTGTTATGATAGAGCATATGATTTCATACCTCTCTTGTCGTGCACTTTGATGGTATCTTTCCATCAGATCTTGGTGCATTTCAAAAGGGTAGAAGTCCTCATAGGACTTTTGGAGTTCCGTTGTCATGGTGGCCAACATGATGCATGCCACTTTTGTAGCATCCCTTTCATGTGCCCGGAAGTCAGCGATCTCCTGGGGAGTTGCAGTGGTCTCATCAATCTCCTTAAGCTCCTTGTCAAGGACATATTCTTTGTCCTCGTAGCGGGTAATCATCCTGATGTTTCTGATCCATTCATTGAAGTTGGATCCATCAAAAGTGACTTTCCCACACAAGTTCATAAGGGTAAAGGAGCCATTAGGATTAGAGCCAGAAGCAGCATTGTTTGAATACATCTGAAAGAAGAGAACAAGATTAGTTTAGATATTAAGAGAGTCCTTAATAAAACACCCAAATGTAATATTAAGGCTAGGATCCAATCACAATATATTATAACTTAGAAGAGGTATGCCGTAATCCAAGCTATAACATATTTGAAAGGTAGGTGAATGACGATTCACCAATTTCCACCATGAAAAACGAAATATAAATATTAGGTTTTTAATTGGTTCTTAGAAATTCCTAGATTCTTTTGAGATTCAATGAACTTTTCAAAGGCATGTTTCAATCTCGAGTGTGCCCTCCAAGTTTTGTGACTGGGATACCGAGGATCATAAAACGAGGTGTGAAGTAACCATGCAAATCACTTGGTACCCTTAAAGTTTATCACTCAATCGATGTGCCGGTAAACCACACACGCTCCACCGATACTATGATAAACCTTAAGTCACCCTTTACCTACCTTGTTAAGTCCAAGTTAGTGTGCCGGTTAACCACACACGCTCCACCAATGACTTAAACAAAGTGTAAAGTGTAATTTCATGGATTAGCACCTTATTCACAATTTCTTAAAGTAACTAAGATTGGGAATTTAATAAAAGCATTTAGTTACTTTATAATATTCACCATACTTTTAATGAGAATTTATAAGTCCTTGTCTTACCCGTTCGGCTAACGACCCTCCACCGATCAAGGAAGCGGTGGGTGAGAGTGGACACCCATTAAGTTGCCATTTTATAGGCAACAACCTTATACCCCCTTATAGACTGGCTTCGTGAATGAGGCGTACTAGCGGTAAGACGACTTGATCTTATACATATATATATTAGTAACTTATAATATTATAAAGTATAAGGGTTGAATTTTAACTTTTAAAATTCTAAGGGTTGGAACTAAAGTTTTAATCAAGACTTTACTTGTTCCAAAACATGAGGGCAAGTTTTGTAAACTTCAAAAACTTTTCATTTCTTATTACTTATGAATTAATTGAGTAATAAAAATGAAGACACTTCATTTTTATAACTCTTGTGTTCTTTTAATGGCTTTAATAAAAGTGAGACTTTTGGTTTTCCATAACTTGAGAACAAGTTATGGACTCCATTAAAACACATTATGATCATGAATTAAACTACCATGAAGGTTACAAACAATTCCTATGATCATCTAATCTTCATAAGTTCAAGAACATGAATATGAACACTTTCAAGAATCAAAAATTACACTTAAAAAAACTTGTAATTTAACGATTTTTTTTTCAAGCTGTTTGCACACAAAAAAAACAACAAACAAACCTAGGCTCTGACACCACTGATGGGTTTTGAGCATTCTAGCACTTCCTAAGTGTACATGCAACCCTAATAACCTTGGATCTATGTTTGTCTAATAATCATGCAAAGTTGAATTCCAAGGTTATATTCCTATCTAGCATACATGGGGAACATTTTTAACTTGAATGAAAGATAGAATAACTTACCTTGTTGTTGATTATGATCCTTGAAACCTTGTGAGCCTAGCACCCCAAGTGTGATGCCTCAAATGCTTCACACAACACCAAATGCAAAGGAGTAAACTTTGAGAGAATCTTACACTTGCAAAATCAGCTCTAGCCCTCTTGTT
The DNA here is from genome assembly GCF_052849685.1 of Lactuca virosa. NCBI lineage: Eukaryota > Viridiplantae > Streptophyta > Magnoliopsida > Asterales > Asteraceae > Lactuca > Lactuca virosa. Next base: position 4,160,600 of record NC_136428.1, on the reverse strand, counting down.
TCTTATGTGTAGCCAATTTTGGTGGAGAATGGATTTCTTATATAGTGTTGACACATCTAGGGTTACAGCATGTAAACCCTAATGTGTCATGACTCTTCATTTCCATGACTCATGGGTTTGTAACTCCCATGGAGCATCCATGGAGCATCCTATGGGTGGAACCCAACTTGATAATCCATGGAGCCTCTTAGCCCACTATATAAGATATGGAAGATTTACATAATCTACCCATATATTTAATTAGTTATCTTTTGATCACTTAATTAATTCTAAATTAATTTTTGATCAAACTAATTAAATAATATTATTAATATATTAGAACTTATAATATATTAATAAACCATAAGTGTTATTTCTCTCATTTTAGTTTATCCAATTGCATGGTGCCATGCAACCCAAATGGACCATGCCGGGTCGGGTCAAGTACATACCAGAAATAGTTATGGACTTAGACACCTTATCCAACAATAGCCTCCTTTGTTGCCTCGCTTGCTGCTATATACTCTGATTCACAAGTGGAATCAGCCACTGTCTCCTGCTTGGAACTTTTCCAAGTAATTGCCCCTCCGTTTAGAGTAAAGACCCAGCCCGACTGAGAGTGTAAATTATCTCTGTCAGTCTGAAAGCTAGCATCACTGTACCCTACAACTCTCAAGTCCTCACTGCCACCGAGGGTAAGGACCCAGTCCTTAGTCCTCCGTAGGTACTTGAGGATATTCTTTACCGCAGTCCAGTGTGCCTTGCCAGGGTTCCCCTGATACCTTCTAACCATGCTCAAAGCAAAGGCTACATCAGGTCGAGTACACGTCATAGCATACATGATCGATCCTACAGCTGAAGCATAAGGTATTCGACTCATTTCTGCTATCTCAGCCTCAGTACTAGGGCTTTGTGTCTTACTCAATCTGGCATTACTCTGGATGGGTAACTCTCATTTCTTGGAGTTATGCATGTTGAACCTTTTCAACACTTTGTCCACATAGGTGCTTTGACTAAGTCCAATTAGTCTTTTACTCTTGTTTCTCAAAATCCTTATCCCTAGGATATAGGCAGCTTCTCCAAGGTCCTTCATAGCGAAACACTTCCCAAGCCAGGACTTTACTTCCTACAGGGTTGGGATGTCATTTCCTATGAGTAGTATGTCATCCACATACAGTACCAAAAAGCTGACTATACTCCCACTAGCCTTGATATAGACACAAGATTCATCTTCACTCCTTGAAAAGCCAAATTCTTTGACTTTCTCATCAAAGCAAAGATTCCATCTGCGAGGTGCCTGGTTTAATCCATAAATGGATTTCTCGAGCTTACAGACTCTACTGGGGTACTCTGTACTGACAAAACCCTCTGGCTGAACCATGTAAACATCTTCAGCCAACTTTCCATTAAGGAAAGCGGTTTTGACATCCATTTGCCATATTTCATAATCATGAAATGCAGCAATGGCTAACAGAACCCTAATAGACTTAATCTTGGCCACTGGTGAAAAGGTCTCATCATAATCAACTCCCGCAGTTTGAGAATAACCCTTTGTAACCAGTCATGCCTTATAAGTGTGTACATTACAATCCATGTCGGTCTTCTTCTTGAAGATCCATTTGCACCCAACTATCTTACGATCAGGTACATTGTCAACCAAGTTCCAAACTTTGATTGTCATACATGGACTGTATCTCGCTATCCATAGCCTCTTTCCATTTAGCAGCCTCGGGGCCTGCCATGGCTTCCGTGTAGCTGTTAGGCTCATCCAGATTTACCAGTGTGTTATCATTGATAAGTGTTTCACCTTCTGCAGTAATATGAAAACCATAATAATGCTCAGGTGCATTCCTAACTCTGGTGGAACGCTTCAGAGGTATAGATTCTTCAGTCGGCTCAACAGGAGTTTCCTCCTCAGGTTGAGGGCTACGGTTTGAGGTTCCTTCACCACTTGACTCTTGAATTTCCTCAAGGTCAATTTGCCTCCCACTGTCTCCTTGGCTCATGAATTCTCTCTCTCGAAAGAATCCTCTTCTTGCTACAAAGACCACATTATCACTGGGTCTGTAGAAGATGTAACCAAAGGATTTGTGTGGGTAGCCGATGAAAATACACCTTTCGCTTCGGGGTTCGAGCTTATCGTGAGTCTCGCGTCTCACGAAATCCTCGCAACCCCAAATCTTGATGTGGTCTAGATTGGGAACTTTTCCAGTCCACAACTCGTGAGGTGTTTTGGCAACCTTCTTTGTAGGGACTAAATTAAGGATATGGGCGGCAGTCTCTAAGGCATACCCCCAAAATGAGATTGGTAGCAAAGCTCGACTCATCATGGAACGAACCATGTCCAACAAGGTCCGATTGCGCCTCTCAGCTACACCATTCAACTGTGGTGTCCTAGGAGGTGTCAATTGTGAGACAATCCCACATTCCTTAAGATGGTCAAGGAACTCAGTACTAAGATACTCACCACCACGATCGGATCGAAGCATCTTAATGTTCCTGCCCAACTGATTCTCCACTTCTTGCTTAAACTCTTTGAATTTCTCAAAGGTTTCTGACTTATGCTTGATTAGGTAGACATATCCATATCTACTAAAATCATCAGTAAAAGTCACATAGAACCGATTAGCATCTCTTGTGGCGGTTCTGAAGGGTCCACACACATCCGTGTGTATGAGGTCCAACAAACCTTCACCCCTAGCACAAGTGCCAGTAAAAGGTGACTTTGTCATTTTACCAAGCAAACAAGATTCACAACTATCATCTGACTTTAGGTCAAATGACTCCAAGACTCCATCCTTTTGAAGTTGGCCTATGCGTTTCTTGCTTACATGTCCAAGACGACAATGCCATAAGGATGCTTTATCTAAGCTAGTGGAAGAGTTAATACACAATACATTATTTCCTAGATTATCTACAACAGATACAGTTTCATACACGCCATCACAAGGTAATGCTTTAAAATAAAGAACATTATTAAAGAAAGCATCAATACTACCATTATTATTATCAAAATAAAAGGTAAAACCTTGTTTATACAATGCATGAAAGGAAATAACATTTCTTGCCATTTCTGGCGAATAATAACATTTATTCAAATCTAATGTAAACCCACTATTTAGCACTAAGGAATAAACTCCTATCTTGGTGACAGGTGAAGCTTTCCTGTTTCCCATGATCAAGTTTATCTTTCCCTGCTCCACATTCTCACTTCTTTTTAGTCCCTGCAAATCACAACATATGTGAATACCACAACCTGTATCAAGGACCCAAGACTTAGAATGAGGTGAGTTATTAGACAATATAGTGTATATACCTGCATGGTTGCGTTTTACTTTCCCATCCTTCAAATCTTGCTGGTACTTTGGGCAGTTTTGCTTCCAGTGCGACTTTTCATGGCAATAGAAGCATTCAGCCTCATTAGGGTTAGCAGAAGGAGTGACAAAACCTTTCTTGGTTTTGCTTGAAGAGGAGCTTTCAAGGGTCTTACCCTTGGTACCCTTAGAAGGGTTCTTTCTCTTCTTCCCTTTGCCATGCCCGATTGCCAAGACATTGGCCGCAGTTGGAGTAGGAGTAGGAGTATTAACAACCGACTTACCCTTTAGACCACTTTCAGCGGTCTTCAAGAGTCCTTGAAGTTTGCTGAGGGTGACTTCTTCCTTGTTCATGTGATATGTCATGCGGAATTGATCATAACACGATGGCAAGGAGTGCAAAATGATGTCTATTGCTAACTCCTCAGGGAAGTTCACATTCAGCTTCAGTAAACGGTCCACATACCTTTGCATTTTCTGCATGTGGCCCGTGATGGGTTCACCATCCTTCATTCGGGTTGTTATCATGGAAGAGATTATTTCATATCGCTCTTGACGAGCACTTTGATGGTAGCGGTCCATCAAGTCCTGGTGCATCTCAAAAGGATAATAGTCCTCATAGGACTTTTGGAGCTCGACTGTCATGGTGGCCATCATGATGCATGCCACTTTTGTAGCATCTCTTTCATGTGCTTCATATTCAGCAAGCTCTTCAGGAGTAGAAGTTGGCTCGGGTACCTTCAGCTCCTTGTCGAGAACATATTCTTTGTTCTAATACCGAGTGACCATCCTGATGTTTCTGATCCAATCTGTAAAGTTGGACCCATCAAAGATGACTCTCCCACAAAGATTCATGAGAGAGAAGGAGCTAGTAGGGTTTGAGCCAGAAGCATTGTTATTGGAAGACATCTGAAAAGAAGAGGGAATAGATTAGATTAGATATAGAGATAGTCCTTAACAAAACACCCAAATGTAATATTAAGGCTAGGAACCAACACAATATTTTATAACTTAGAAGAGGGATGCCATAATCTAAGCTATAAGATATTTGAAGGTAGGTGAATGACGATTCACCAATTTCCACCATGAAAAACGAAATATTTAATTAGGTTTTAATTGGTTTAGAAACTCCTAGATTCTTTGAGATTCTTTGAGATTCATTGAACTTTCTTCAATGGCATGTTTCAATCTCGAGTGTGCCCTTCAAGTTTTGTGACTGGGATGCCGAGGATCACAAAACAAGGTGTGAAGTAACCATGCAAATTACTTGGTACCCTTAATGTATTACCCCTCAATCGATGTGTCGGTTAACCACACACGCTCCATCGATACTATGATAAACATTAAGTCACCCTTTACCTACCTTGTTAAGTTCAAGTTAGTGTGCCGGTTAACCACACACGCTCCACTAACGACTTAAACAAAGTGTAAAGTGTAATTTCATGGATTAGCACCTTATTCACATTTTCCTAAAATAACTAAGATTGGGAATTCAATAAAGTTTAGTTACTTTAGTATTATCATTATACTTTTAATGAGAATTTATAAGTCCTTGTCCTACCCGTTCGGCTAACGACCCTCCACCGATCAAGGAAGCGGTGGGTGAGAGTGGACACCCATTAAGTTGTCATTTTATAGGCAACAACCTTATACCCCCCCTTATAGACCGGCTTCGTGAATGAGGCGTACTAGCGGTAAGACGACTTGATCTTATACATATATAAATATTATTAAACTTATAATATTATAAAGTATAAGGGTTGAATTTTAACTTTTAAAATTCTAGGGGTTGGAACTAAAGTTTTTAATATGACTTTACATGTTCCAAAAACTTGAGGGCAAGTTTTGTAAACTTTCAAAACTTTTCATTTCTCATAACTTATGAGTTAATGGTTATTAAAAATGAAGACTCTTCATTTTTTGTAACCTATGTGTTCTTTTAATGGTTATTTATAAATGTGACTTTTGGTTATCCATAACTTAAGAACTAGTTATGGACTCCATTAAAACAAATAAAGATAGAGAATTAATCTAATCAATTATTAGCACATAATTTCTATGATCTTCTAAACTCATATGTTTATGAATGTTCATATAAAAAATTTCAAGAATCGTAAGTACATATACGAAACTTGAAATTTTGATACGAGCTTTTGAAAAAAACTTCGATTTTCAATTTTTTTTTTTTTTTTTGCATCAAGTATCAAATAAACAAACCAAGCTCTGATATAACTGATGGTTTTTGAGCATTCTAACACTCCTATGGTGTACATGCAACCCTAGAAATCTTGGATCTATGTTTGACTAAGATACATGCAAATAATTATTTTTCCAAGGTTCTTATCCTAACTAGCATGGCATGGGATACTTGAATCATATAAAACTAGTAGAATTACTTACCTTGTAGTAGTACTTGATTGCTTGGAGTTTGAGAGCCTAGCACCAATAATGTGGATGCCTCAAATGGAAGTCACAAATCAGCACAAACTTGGAAACTTGAGAGAATAGTCACAAACTTCTTGAAATCGGCCCTCTTAGTTTACACACATCAACTAGTACAATTTCAAGAACCAAAGCCTCCTTTATATAGTGTGGTAGATTAGGGTTACATCCATGTAAACCCTAATACCCATGTCTTTTCATTTCCATGAGATCCATGGGTTAAAGCTCCATGGAGTATCCATGGACTTTCCATGCAAGCCTAGCCCATTCCAAATAAGCATTAGCCCACACTATATAAATACAAGAGCCCATATTTAATTAGTCATACTTTTGATCTCTAAATTAATTCTAAATTAATTATAGATCAACACTAATTAAATAATATGATTTTATATTAATATATTAGAACTTATAATATATTAATAAATCATAACTTATACTATTCTCAAAAGATTATCCGTAAATTGTTCGGGTGAAGTGCAACCCAAATGGACCATGCTGGGTCGGGTCAAGTACATACCAAATATAGTTATGGACTTAGACACTATCTCCAACATAACCATATTTACTAAGCTTTAGTAAATCATGACGAATAGTCTCATCATTCTTTGTGGTGGACCTGACCAGTGCACACTCAAGTGTACCCGATCCCCTGATCCTTTCACTTGACTCACATATACATGTGAACAATGAATTAGTCTTAATTTCCCAAAGATGAAAATTCTCATTCATCATACAACTTGCATGATTCCAAGTTTCTACCCAACTGAAACTTGGGTGATGAGAATCTTTCCTTATTTGGTAAATTATGACACTACCACAGTCGAAAGAATCAAATCCATTTTCCAATATTGCTATCAATGGAAACATATAAGCAACAAATTCTCACAAATGCCACTGTAAGGATATTTTAAAATAAAATAAAACCTTTTCTTTTATTTTAGAACTTTGCGGAAAACCTTATCCTTACAATGCAAATGCATGTGAAAAACTATGTTGTTATGTATTCCTAAGCAATCTATCACAACTCTTTAAGTAACAGCTCAAAATTCTTCCTTTAAGCTTCCTCTTCACTTTGATTCTTAAAACATCAAAATGTGATCTAGTCACACCATGTAATAAGAATCTCCAAATAGGAACTTAATAGAGTTAGATAATGGACTTTACCTGAAGTAGAGTCAAAACTTTTGACTTTACAATTCTTACAGATTATCAGGTAAATTTGGCCATCTTCGCAACCAATGCCCCTTCCTTTGGCAATAGAAGGTTTGGGAAGTCGATCTTCTAATCAAATTTGCTTTTACCAGTGCTCAAAATCATTGCTGACTCAGCAGCACCAAGCAAATAGGTAAGATCATTAAGGGTCAAGTCATGGTCTGTCACATAGTAGTCCCAAAGGAACTCACTATGTGACTTAGAAAGTGATTGAACATCCAACTTTGTCAAGACTTTGACACCCAACTCTCCCGGCTTGTCAATACGTGACTTCATCTCCAAGATATGATCACACATAGACCTTGCTTGCCAATAGGGCTTGAGTGACCTTGAACTTGTGGGTTAGGGAGAATAATTGGAGGGGGTGGAGGAAGTGAAATTCCAAGAGATTTGGGAAGATCATAGATGTCTAAACTAGACATCTACAATGGGAGATATTCAAGTTAGTTGATTTAAGTCCTTAATATAACACCCAATATGAAATATTAAGGCTAGGACCCAACACAATATTTTACAACTTGGAAGAGGGATGCCATAATCCAAGCTATGAAATATTTGAAGGTAGGCGAATGACGATTCACCAATTTCCACCATGTAAAACGAAATAATTTATTAGGTTTTAATTGGTTTTGAAACTCCTAGATCTTTTGAGATTCATTGAACTTTTCAATGGCATGTTTCAATCTCGATTGTGCCCTCTCAAATTTTGTGACTGGGATGCCGAGGATCACAAAACAAGGTGTGAATAACCATGCAAATTTACTTGGTACCCTTAATATTATCACCTAATCGATGTGCCGGTTAACCACACACGCTCCACCGATCTATGATAAACATTAAGTTACCCTTCGCCACTCTTACTAGTCCATGTTAGTGTGCCGGTTAACCACACACGCTCCACTAACGACTTGGTAAGGTACAAAGTGTAAATTTCATGGGTTAGCACCAAATTCACATTTTCCTAAGTAACTAAGATTGGGATTTTATAAGTGTTTAGTTGCTTAGTATTTATCATTAATACTTTTAATGAAGGGAGAATTATAGTCCTGTCGAACCCGTTCGGCTAACGACCCTCCACCAGTCAAGGAAGCGGTGGGTGAGAGTGGACACCCATTAAACTGCTATTTTATAGGCAGTAACCTTATACCCCCCTTATAGACCGGCTTCGTGAATGAGGCCTACTAACGGTAAGACTGACTTTTACTCTTATACATATATATAAATATTAAACCTATAATATTATAATAGTATAAGGGTTGAATTTTAAACTATTAAAATTCTAAGGGTTTAACTTGGAACTAAAGTATTCATGGGGGGAAACTTTACAAATTCCAAAACTTGAGGGCAAGTTTTGAACAACTCAAAAACCTTTTTCAATTCCATAGCTTATGAATTTAAAGTAGTTTTAATGAAAACTCTTCAAGTTCCATAACTTGAGGACAAATTATGAAAGACTTTAAAAAACATTTAAGGAAAAATAAACTCTTCATTTTCATAACCTATGAGTTTAAAGTAGTTTAATGAATAAACTCTTCAAGTTCCATAACTTAAGGACAAGTTATGGAAGACTTTAAAATCATTCAAGAAAATAAGACTCTTCATTTTTCCTAACTTATGGAAATATTATGAGTTTTAAAGAATCATAAATGTGACTTTTCATATAACTTGAGGACAAGTTACAAAAACACATTTTATGAGCAACTTTAAGATTAATATGGATTGAAAACAAATTATCACATAACTTTTCTATTAATCTAGACTAACTCATAAGAACAAGACAATTCAAATCAAACTTTTTCATGAAATTAGCCTAACCATTAAACTAATACAAAACATGAATCTATTGACAACTATCTTTGAAATTGGTTTAGCATGAACATTACCACATCAAAAACAGGTTTACAAGACCAAAAACAGCTTAGGGTAATGTTTCTAGTCCAATTCCAGCCTTAAAAATCGAAAATATGCTGTCACGGGGTCCTACTCGTCGAGTGCACGAACCAACTCGACGAGTTGGATGAATTTCGTCATGGACTCGGCGAGTTCATCAGTGGACTTGGCGAGTCCAGTGCCCAGACAGCCAATATTTTTGATTTTTCAGCCATTTCAGCAAGTATAACATGAAAACAGCCCTAGGCTCTGATACCACTGTTGGGTTTTGGTATAATACAACATCCTATGGTGCACATACAACCCTAAATACCTTAGATCTATGTTTTCACTAATTATACATGCAAATGGTTTCCAAGGTATTGAACCTATAGCTAGCATGCAATTGTCATACAAACTACATAAAATACTAGATAATGTAACATACCTTTTTGTGTGGCTGTAGGTCTTGATGTATTTGGCCTTAAGAACTTAGCCCCAATAGTGTGGAAGCCTCAAATGAAGTCACAACACATCAAGGACAAAGGTAGGACTTGAGAGAGAATCTCCATGCACTCTAAAACCTTCATGAACTCCAAGAACATGCACACACCCTAAAGGTGACTAGGGGTCGCGGTTTTAGGTCATAACATATGTATTTATATGTGTTGAATTCTAAGAGTCATGGGTATAACCCAAACCCATATCCATGGATTTTATGATCCATGGTTCATGTGGCCCAACTCTTTATGTATCCATACATAAACTTGGTCCAACATGGATCATAAGCCCAACACATATAAATATAACTAATTACCATAATTAGTCCCCATAGTTTTAATTAGTCTCTTTTGATCACTAAATTAATTCCAAATTAATTCTTGATCAATACTAAGTAAAACATATGACTTTATATTAATATATTAGAACTTTTAATATATTAATAAATCATATATAACCTCTTCTCTCAAAAGTCCATCCTAACAAATTGTCCTGATGATATGCAACCCAAATGGACCATGCTACTCTCGGGTCGAATACATACCAATAATAGTTATGGGCTTAGACACCTAATCCAACAAAGCTGTCTAGACCTCATGTTTGCAGTTTGTCAATGCGCACGTTATCAGGCTAATCCTAAATTTTCACATTTTATTGCTGTCAAAAGGATTTTTCGGTATATCAAAGGCAGCCCAAAATTGGGTCTTTGGTATCTGAAAAATTCCGAATTTGATTTATATGCTTTTGCTGACAGTAATTATGGAGGCTGTGAGCTGGACAGGAAATCTACATCAGGAGGGTGCCAATTCCTTGGTGATAGGCTGGTGTCGTGGCAGTACAAGAAACAGCATACCGTCTCAACCTCAACAGCAGAAGCAGAATATGTTGTTGCATCTCCTTGTTGCTCTCAAGTTATCTGGATCCAACATCAGCTGTTGGATTACGGTTTGAATTATCTAGAAACCCCCATTTACTGTGATAATGAGGCTGCGATTCAAATTACTAAAAATCCTATCCAACATTCCAAAACCAAGCACATTGATATCAAAATTCATTTTATCAGAGACTGTTATGAGCGCTCGCTCATCCGGCTGGAACAGGTTCCATCTGCTAATAATGTAGCAGATCTGTTTACCAAGCCTTTTAACAAAGCTCGATTCGATGTGCTTGTGGGATTTTTGAAAATGATTTGTTTTGAGGATTAAATTTTTGTTATAGGTTAGGTTAGTTTAAATTTGCGCATTTTAGTGATTTCATTCTCACCCATGCACAAATTTAGGGGGAGAAATAAACAAAAACCAAACAAAAATTGAAAAATTAAAAAATCCAAAAATAATGTTGCTTCTGTTTTATTTTTTTCAGAAAACATTCAAAAATCCAAAAACATTAAAAAAAATCAGAAAAATTAAAAAATTAATTGTTGCTAACAGCTTTGCTTGTAGGTGTTGTGACGGGAAGTGATATTATCAAGTGATAACAGGAAATCTAAATATGCGTAACGTACCAAAAATTAAATTGTCTACGCTCTGTATTCGATGTGCTGGTAGGCACGAAAGATTCTAAATGGACTTGACTAGCAGAGTTGAACTTAAGGAATTCATAGACTTGACAAATCTTGACCTAGTTAAATCCGTTTAGCCTGACAATACGACGCTCGGATAGGTTGAGCAGGGAGATATATATGGGAATCTACTGGTCACATTAAACGAACTCGTATCTGGAACTGTGGATTAACTTTTCCTCGATGTGCGGATTGTGTCCTTAATTCCGGTATTGATGGGGTGACTGGTGAATTCCGATAAATTAGGTCTGTAGAAAATTATTTTCTTTCTCTCTGTCTGTTAGTCATATGTTGTTTCCTCTGCGTGATCGAGAGATCCGACCTGGAATGTAACATATCCAGCTCTATTTCTCTGCATCTTCTATCTATGCAATTTTTTCTGTCTGTTAGCCATATACTGTCTCCTTTGCGAGACTTTCAATCCGACTTGGTACACAGTATATGCATCATTCTTTTTCTCAATCCCTCTAAAACTTCAGTTAGTCATATGTTTCACCCTCTGCGTGATTGGAAGAGATCCGACCTGGGTGTATAGCATATGCATTCTAAATCTATCTTCTCTCTTAATAATTGTCTGCTCACCCGATGTAAGGAGTATTCTGGAAGTCCTTGATTACTGGAGCATATCAGGAAGTGGGAAACATGTTCTAGTACAATTAAAATTGAACATTTACAGATTGTCTGTAGATCTCGCTGCTCAATTTAGGTGGACAACAATATCCCTGGTCGTCGTCAGCTAAATGGTCCCTAGGAAAATTTATCTAAGAATAAAGGATCAAAAATGTCTTGTCTTTCTTAGCTTGTCCAAATTTATCATAAATTCTTCGTGTTTAAGTGGACCACAATACCGACGATCGACCAGACAAAGACATGAAGATAAAGGTACCGGCAAGTGGATTAAGGCTGTCTAACTACTTTGATCTCAGTGTCACAAAATTATATTCAGTGATTTTTGAGATAGATTTTAGTTTGCATTTATTTTATCTCATTTTCATTTTTATTTTTATTTTTATTTTTATTTTATTTTTATAATTGTCAAAATTTAATTTTTTAAATTCTTAATTTTTAGAAATTATTTTATTTTTATTTTTATTTTTAGTTTATTTTAATTTTAATTTTATTTTTAAAACCCTCAAAAAGTTTTATTTTTTGAAAATTATTTGGGATTTGGACTGTGCCTTATACTGTGTGGAGGTAAATTCGAACAGGGTATAAAAGGTGGATTTTACAGCCGGAAACCTTTCACTCCTCATTTTCTTTATTTCCGGCCGTAAACCCTCTCCCACTCTCTCTCCTCTCGAAAAAAATTTCTTGTGTTTTTGTGAAATTGCTCGGTTCATCTCAAAGATCAAAATGGCAAATTTGAAGTTCGCTGACATGCACAACTTGGCCATCGTACTGGCTGATCCTCCTGCTGTTCATGGAGAATTCAGGCCGATGATCCACAGGCTGAGAGAATGCTGCCTAGCTTCCGCTATCACTATGAACCCCGTGGTCTATGAGAAAATTATCAGGGAATTCTGGCAGACTGCAAAGATGAAAAGAGACAACTATGGTGCAGTTACTGTTGATGCTATTGTGAAGGGTTGCAAGATTGTAATTACTGAGCAATTCATCAGAGAAGCGCTGATGATTGATGATCAACCTGATTTTCCCACTGAGATTGGGATTGAAGATGTCCAGGAGATTCTCAAGAAGATGGGGTACGAAGGTATCTTTCCTCCCACTGTGAAGAAGCTTATGCACCATACTGGAGATTCTTGGTTCATGTATTTGTGAGCTGCATTTCGGGCAGAAGATCTGGTGCTGATGAAATCTCACTAAGGAACACTGGAGCCATTGTTTCACTAGCTGCAGGGATAGACTTCAACTTCTCGAAGTTCATATTGGACGAGTTCGTAGTAAACATCAACGCAATAAAACGGGATACTTTCTTGATGTATCCTAGGTTCATCCAATTGTTCATCGACATTCAATTTCCGGAGATGGTCAAAGAGGGAGAAACCCTAGACATGAAGTCATTAGGTCCTCACACTGTTGGGCTTATAAAGCATAATCGCAAGGGCAAGGTCGTTTTCCAAGGATTGCATCCTCTTGTGAAGTTCGGAAGATTTGCTGAGCTAAATGAATCTTCCGAGTCTCATGGAACGTCAGATAAAATATCCTCTGAGCCCACTTCTTCTGAGAGGGTAATTTCGGAAGATGATGTTATCACAGTATCCGATCATGCTGAAGAAGAAGATACTCCAGCTCCTAATGCACGTATGGCTGAGGAACATGATCTGACATCAGTTCAGGTCCAAAGTGATTACAATGAAGGGTCTTCAAAGAGTGGGACTGAGACTGATTTGTATGAAGAGTCATCAATATTCTAGATGATCCATCAACGTCTTGATGCTCCACATATGATCTAGATGTGCCATATGAGATCATGATGTTCCAACTAGCTTTCAGCAAGTGCTCCATGTCAACAGCAGGTGCTCAAAGTATACATCAAGTGCTCCATGTTCAACTTCAAGTGCTCCAACATCTGATTCTTCAAACACTTGTTGAATCCTCAGTATCTTTCCAACCTGAAACATTCTGATAATGTTTGTTAGAAAATGTAAATCAATACTCAACTCATTTCAAGTGACAATCACATAAAAATATTTCCAACAGTTTCCCCCTATGTGATGGTTACTGAAATAAGGAGTTGTAAAAAGTGTGCAAAAGGAAAAATATTGATTTAACATTTTCCCCCTCTGCTTCAATGGAATTTTCTGTTGAAGCAGATACACAAAAACTTGTTTTGTCAAGATAGGAAAGTAAACTAACAGATAGGAATAACTTGCAAACTCGTGTTGTCTTTTATTTAGGCCAGAAGTTTGAAGAAAAAAAATCAAGTGTTGAATAAGATTGAAAAACTTGATCTTTTTTTTTCGACAAACGAAAAATAAATATAAAAACTTTGATATTTTGCTAAATCATAGCAACGAGTGTTATGATAAAACAAAGTTGCTAAGTCTTGACCTAAAAGACTCAACATATCAAAAAAAAAATTGAATGAAAGAAAATTGGTTTATTATTATTATTATTTTTTATCATAAATGATATCTTCAAAATATATTTGGAAAAATAATAATAATAATAATAATAATAATAATAATAATAATAATAATAACTAATGGATATGCCTTGACTATCAGATAAAAACTAAGAATCCGATAATGATGTGAAATTTAAAAAAGGATGGTGTTTGTTGATGCCTTATCCAAGAGATAGAAAAAAATAAATCAATAAAAGATAAAAAAGATAAAAAATAGTAATAAACAAAATTGAAATAAAAATTTGTTTTGTTTTTTTTTTAAACAAAAAATAAAATAAAATAAAATAAAAGGAAAAAAACAAAAATCGTGCATGTGTGTGAGAGTGTGTGAATAAAGAGAATGACATGCATATGGAATACATTTAACGACATCCAAAGTGTCACAAAAGAGTCTAAAGCTCTAAGGTTCAACTATCACAAAAAACTGTCGCAAAAACTTTGTTACATAAAAACGTGTTGTATTTGGCCAGAAAACCTAGTACCCAACGTAAGACGTTGATAAGGGGTCGACAAGCCCACAAAGCATTAGGGTTTGAATGCTTTCTTCTCTAAAAATTGACCTAAAGAAGGTTGAGAGGAGATGCGGTCAAGAGAGGTTCTCCGGTGTTGGAGAGGGATGGTGCACCTGTGAGGTCTAAAGTGAACCAGTCGTAAGTTCCATCATGCACTCCATTCGCTTGGTTGATCATGCACTCATCTGGGTTTGAAGTTCAAAGCAAATGGTGTACACATCCAAAAAACAAAACAATGCTGCTTTTGCTCGTGAAGGTGTGAAAAGGGTGATCCTTTTGGTGTGAGGTTTGCGCATCTATCAGCAAAAAAAGTTTGGCCCACCTGGTTAGTTCGATGTAACCATAAGTATAGTAGCAGCTCTCTTGTTCGATGATGATGTGTCACATGGAGGAGACACGTTGCACTAATTAGAGCTTGATTTTTACAGGCTAATCGATATCTGAAGAAGGAGTGGTCGACTAGTCTTGGATGCACCAATGGTTCTGTAGTGCTCGATGATGGTTGATGCGCCAAAAAAAATTCTTTGATGATCTAATCTCCAAAACCTCAATAGTTCATCAAGGCTATTGATGTTGAGAGTAGGGATGGCGCAAGTAGGGTTTCTTTTGGTGTGAAGTATATGCCAAGAAACATATCCTAGAGTGAGAAAAGATTTCAGAATCGGATCGAAGGAGTGAAGCAACAGATGAATTGGATCCAACAGAAGCTGCGCCAATAGGTGGTTTGGTTTGATCATGTGCCAGGTGACTCTAAGTCACGAAGATACTTAAAAAAAATTGATGTTGGCTGCAGTATGGAACTGTACATGAGAATCTCATCTTCAAGAAAAGATTGAACACGTGAATTATGATTATCAAATGCGCTCCTTGATGTAGATGGAGAAAGAGGAGGATGATGTTGATGAGGGATGGCGCAACTGAAAAAAAAACGTGATGGCGCAAGTGGGTGTAGTTGCGCCAGAGGTAAAGGCAGTGATGCGCCAAGGGTATTTTCATGATAGGATTGATTACGGGCTAGGAGATGTGCCCAAAAAAATTGGACTTGATCCTCACGATGAGATCACTGTTGCTCCAAGACTTTGATGCTCACTAGGGTTTCGAAACTTGAACGTGGATCAAGTAGGTAATCGAAACTTGAATGTGGATCAAGTGGTGATCAAAACTTGAATGTGGATCAAGAGGTGATCACGAAATATTGTTGATGATCAAGAGGGTTGTTCACTCAAGAGTGGTGAATGCTCTTGTTGATGATCATGAAATTTAGCTGATGATCAAGAGGGTTGTTCACTCAAGAGTGGTGAATGCTCTTGTTGATGATCACGAAACTTAGTTGATGATCAAGATGGTCATGAAGAGGCTATGGCTCATGAAGGGAACTTGATACACGACTTTTCCTCACGCAAGGTTGAGCAAGAGATTTCGAAATCCTTGTTGATCACAAAAAAATGTTGTGAGGGTCAAGAGGATGCTGCTTTGCGTCAAAGTTGCTGTTGTGCCAAAAGGTTGTTGCACCAAAGGCTTGTTGCGCCAAAGACTTGCGAAGGCTGATGGCTCATGAAGAAAAAAATGTGTGGCTCAAGAAGCTATTGAAATTAATTGATGAGCAAGAGAAGGTTGTTGAGGGTCAAGAAGGGTTTCGAATTTAGTGATGGCTCAAGAGGGATTTCGAAATTACTTGATGATCAAGAGAGGGTTGTTGAGGATCAAGAAGGATTTTGAAATAAGTGATGGCTCAAGAGGGATTTTGAAATTACTTGATGATCAAGAGAGGGTTGTTGAGGATCAAGAAGGATTTCGAAATAAGTGATGGCTCAAGAGGGATTTCGAAATTACTTGATGATCAAGAGAGGGTTGTTGAGTATCAAGAAGGATTTCGAAATAAGTGATGGCTCAAGAGGGATTTCGAAATTACTTGATGATCAAGAGAGGGTTGTTGAAGATCAAGAAGGATTTCAAAATAAGTGATGGCTCAAGAGGGATTTCGAAATTACTTGATGATCAAGAGAGGGTTGTTGAGGATCAAGAAGGATTTCGAAATAAGTGATGACTCAAGAGGGATTTCGAAAAAGAGGTAATTGAGCCGAATTAGGGTTTTGGAACAATAAATCATTTGTGGCTCAAGATGAATTTCGAAATTTGGTTGTTGAGCCAAAGTTGTTGTTGTGCCAAGGCTGCTTGTTGCTCATCAACTGAAGTTGCCTGTTGCATACGCGACTGTTGCTCACAAAGCCTTGTTGATCCAAGCGAGTATGAGACTAAGAATTTGTGAGAGGGTGAAAAAAAGAATGAGAAGTAGAAGTGAGGTATTTATAGTTGAAGGTTCCTAGGGTTTCTCAATGGGCCGAAATAGGGCTTGTATGGGCCAACTTGTGGGTCCATAAGGCTTGGATTGTACACAAGTATAAATAGGAGAATTTCAGCTTGAGTTGCGAGCGCGAGAATGATGCCTTGAGAATCAAGAAAGAAAAAGGTGGTACATGCATGGATGATATATTTGAGACATGCATGACACCTAAGGAAAGACCTAGTCGAAACGTGCATGACATACTTGACATATGCATGACCTACTTGAGATGTGCATGGTCTACATGAAACGTGCATGGCTCACTTGAAACGTGCATGGCTCATTTATTATGCTTTATGTGGACTTAATGAGCCACATGGGCGTGATGCATCAAGTGGCTGAAGATGCCTCAAGTTGTTGATCATGTGCCAATGTTCGTGATCATGCTCCAATGTTGTTGAACATGTTCCAATTTTGTTGAACATGTTCCAACGTTCTGGAGTCATGCTTTAATGGTCTTGAACATGCTTCAATGTTCTTGAACATGCTCCAAGTGACTGAAGAAGCTCCAATTTGGTTCAAGTGATCAGGATCCTTAAAGTTTGTAAAATTGCTCCAGGGTACTTCCAGTTGATCGAGATGATGAAAATGTGCCAAGATGCCTCAAGATGATCAAGTTGATGAAGATAGTCCAATATGCCTCAAGATGATCAAGTTGATGAAGATGGTCCAAGAGGCCTCAAGATGATCAAGTTGATGAAGATAGTCCAACATGCCTCAAGATGATCAACATGAATGAAGATGGTTCATTCATTCGTCCACTTGGTCCAAAGATGAGGAGATGGTCCAAGATGGTCCAAGTTGTATGTTGTTGCTCCAACTATGGTCCATGTACCTGAAGTTGTTCCATGTTGGTCCAAGAGCACGGAGTTGCTTCAAGATGGTTCTTTAAAGCTTTTGATCTTGAACTTCTTCACAATATACAAGAATGCTCCATAAACCAAGGCAAACACATATGGTTTTCTTGAAGAGGATGATCCATTGTCATAAGATGCTCCACTTGGCTTAGGATGTTCCATGATCAAGTAAGTGGTATTCTCTATCTAACTTAACTGCTTTACCTAGATTCTAAGGCATGAGTTAAACAGAAAGTATAAAGTGCAAACACTGAATAATCTAACTTTGAAAGTGATGTGTGTGCATATAAATAGAGAATCTGAGAAGAAGATGCAGTGAAGTGTGTGCATGTGAAAACAAAAACTTTAAGGAAACACTAGTTGACTGATTTAGAGGCATTGAGGATTATCTTGATGTTACTTACATATTTATCAAGCAACTAAATTCTGTGTTTGATTCTTCACTTCGCGTTGTAAAGAGTTCCCTTGTGGATTATTACGTTTTGAATTCCTTAACATTACACAGAATAACCCGATTTGTACTCACCAATTATGTCTCTCCGCAATGCATATATTTGTGTCTAAGACCTAGTTACTTCCCAAGCCCTAAATACTGACAATCCTCATAAACGTTCCCCACTTATTTTGAACAACATTCATTTTTTGGCATTCCTACCACCTATACCTTTTTATTGACCCCTTTCATTTCAAAAGGTATCGCCAAATTCTAAGTGACACGACTTTAAAAGAAAAAATAATATATATAATAGTTGACCTAAGAATATAACTTGGTTTTTTTTTTATTTTTTGATTTATTTTTTGATTTGTTTTTGATTTTCTTTTGATTTTCTTTTAATCTTTTCTTATAACTCTGACTTTGACAAAGTACATAAGCAAATAATTCTTAGCTTTACTTCTATTTGTACTTTAGTTCGTGACTTTCTAAGAAATTCATTGGAGTGCTCGGAATCGCTTAGGTCACTAATGGAGTCCATGACTTTCTATAAAAACCCATGTAGCGGACTTCTTCTCGGTCCGATCCGCGTTAATGTACTGCAGGTGGACAGATTTTCAATATCACGTGGGGTTTACTGGCCGAGTTCTCATAGGTCACAGATTGACTCCACTCCTGAACTATAACTTATTTAATATATAACTAGACTCAAAATGCAATAATTAAACAAATAAACTTGGACTTTGACTCGCTTTGTTTTAACTAAGAAGCTTTTTATTGGGTATAGATATTCATAAAGCAAAAAATTTTATGTCCCTCAAACTACACAAGATTGCGTTTTTGTCTCATGAGTTCACTAGGACAGGGAAGCCACAAATATACTATAACATATTGGCTTAAGTAAATCTTAGAGTTCGCCTCAAATTATCCCACATAACATTAGTACTTGATGTATGTTATAACTCTAAGTAGAGTATAACCATGAAGCTTGTTAATGGTCACTAAAGTACCAATATTAGTTGTGTACTGAAGCAAACTGAAGAACCATAAAATTTAGTATTTTGAAAATTCATTAAAGTGTGGAGCAACTAACCTTCTTCATTTGCATAGTTGTGATGACAAATTGCATTTTTCTAACAAAAATAAAGATAAAATCTTTTTGGTATTTTCTTTTGTTTAAAGTAAAGACAAAATACAGAAAATAAAATCTTTTTGTAGTTTTCTCTTATGTAAAGTAAAAAAAATCTTTTTGAGGTTTTTTCTTTTGTGGAAAAGTAAAGAAAAAATACAATAAATTAGAAAATAAAATATTTTTGGAGTTTTCTTTTAAAAAAATGAACAAAAAAAATTTCAAATGCCTAGAGAATATGGATTAAGCATACCAAGTCGTCCTAGAAAGTGTAAGAACTTGGATTCATCCAAAGCTTTGGTGAACACATCTGCAGTCTCTTCTTCTGTAACAACAAGATGAAGCCCAATATGACCTTTTTGAATATTATCTTTAAGGAAGTGATACCTGATATCAATGTGCTTGGTCATTGAGTGGTTGACTGGATTGTGAGATATTGCAATTACACTCTTAGAGTCACAATAGATTGGGATCTGTTGCATTTTGAATCCATAATCTCTCAGTTGTGTTTGCATCCAAAGCACTTGAGAACAACAGCTGGCAGCAGCAACATATTCAGCTTCAACAGTAGAGGTTGAAACACATGTTTGCTTCTTTGAGGTCCAACTGACCAATCTGCTGTCGGGTTATGAGCATTCTAACACTCCTAAGTGTACATGCAACCCTAAATACCTTGGATATATGTTTTCTCTATTATACATACAATTATGAACATCCAAGGTATTATCCTAATCTAGCATACAAAATAATAAATATAACAAGATAGAATACATACCTCTTTGATGTAGAATGTCTTCATGAAGCTTGAGTGCCTAGCGCCCCAAGTGTGACACCTCAAATGGTTCACACAACACCAAATACACTTGGAATAACTTGAGAGAAACTTGAACACTCCTTGAAATCGTCTAGCCCTCACACTCACACATTAGTGCACGATTTCTTGAGCCATGGGATTCTTTTATATGGTGGCTATTAGGGTTACACCATGTAACTCATAACTTTACCCATTCCTTATGCTCCATGGATTTTAACCTCCATGGAGTATCCATGGGTCACCCCATGGACTTAGTCCAATATAAGGAATCTTGGATCACAAGCCCACATATATAAGAATGAATGATTTACACAATCAACCCATATATTTAATTAGTCTCCTTTTGATCACTTAATTAATTCCAAATTAATTCTTGATCAATACTAATTAAATAACCTTATTAATATATTAGAACTTATAATATATTAACCAACCTTAAGTGTTATTTCTCTCATTATAGTCTATCCAAATGCATGATGCCATGCAACCCAAATGGACCATGCCGGGTCGGGTCAAGTCTTACCAATTATAGTTATGGACTTAGACATTAATCCAACATCTGCCTCCTAAGAATTGACAACTACCAGAAGTGTTCTTTTTGTCGAGCTTGCATCCTCCATAATCTGAGTCAGTAAAGGCTTGGAGATAGAAGTTGCCTTTAGCAGGATAGAATAGACCCAGAGAAGCAGTTCCTTTCAGATATTTGAAACTTCTTTTGACTGCTATGAGGTGTGATTTCTTTGGATTGGCTTGAAAGCGTGCACACAGACATGTTGAAAACATGATGTCTGGTCGACTAGCTGTAAGGTACAGTAATGAGCCAATCATTCATCTGTAGTTGATGCGTTCTCCATGGAGTATCTCTTTGGTGTCTTTGCAGTTGATGCGTTCTCCATGGAGTATCTCTTCAACATATTTTTGATGTACTTCTCTTGACCAATGAAGATTCCCTTAGGAGATTGACGAACTTGTAGACCTAGGAAGTAGTTAAGCTCACCCATCATACTCATTCTAAATTTGCTTTTCATTAACTCAACAAACTCATCACTAAGGACCTTGCTGGTTGAACCGAATATGATGTCGTCGACGTAGATTTGCACGACAATCAGATGGTTGTTGTGGATTTTTCTAAAGAGAGTGGGATCGATAGAACCTATTTGAAACTTGGAATCTTCTAAGAACTTGGACAATGTTCCATAGCATGCTCTTGGGGCTTGCTTCAATCCATAGACCGCCTTTTAAAGCTTGTAACAATGGTTGGGGAACTTTGGATCTTCGAATCCAGGAGGTTGTTGAACATAGACATCCCTATCGATTTCTCCCTTCAAGAACGCACACTGCACATCCATTTGGTAGACCTTAAAACTCTTGTGTGCAGCAAATGCCAAGAAAATCCTAATGGCTTATATTCTTACAACAGGTGCAAAGGTGTCATCATAGTCTATGCCTTCTTGTTGCGAGTAGCCTTTGACAACCAGTCTGGCTTTGTTCCTAATGATGATTCCTTCTTCATCACTTTTGTTCCTGTAGACCCATCTTGAACCAACAACTGATACTCCTTCTGGTGTTGGCACTAAGTCCCACACCTTGTTGCGTTCAAATTCAACTAACTCTTCTTGCATTGCTTTTACCCAATCTGCATCTTGTCGAGCCTCTTTGATTCCTTTAGGCTCTATCATGGATAGAAAGCTTGCATATATACATTCATTCTTGGTTGCTGAACGAGTCACTACTCCATAATCTAGATCACCTATGATTTAATCGACTTGAAGATCCTTTGTCCATTTTGTGAGGCGAGCTTCCTTATGGATTTGAGGAGTGCAAACTACCTCATATTGTTCTCTTGGACGAGGAGGGTAGTCAGAAGTAAATGTTCCTTCACAAAGATCGTCTTGGAAGAGTCCAGAACTACCTGAAACAGGTGGTTCCCCCTCAACTGTTGCATTCTTGAATTCAACAGAAGGAGTAGATGCGAAGGAACTTGAGGGACTGGAACCAGTCGAGTGGGGTTCCCCCTGAAACCATGGACTGGATGGTTGGGAGGATTGTAAAGTAATTTTAAGAATGGAACCGTTCAAAGGTGGTTCCCCCTCGAAAGATACAGTGATTGGTGTTATGACTGGTCCAGATTGATGGGAGGTTGGGGAAGAAGGTTTAGAAGATTCTAAATGACTTTTAGGAATAGAGTCATTCGAAGATGGTTCCCTCTCAACCGGAGCTTTGGTGGAACTTGAGACTTTTGATGATTGATGAGGTTGAGAGACATCAGGAGAAGCTGTTTTCGTCAGCTTTTCTGATTCTAGGGCATATGGTTGAGTTGGAAAGAGGAAATCAAAATCTACTTCAATAGCATGGACTGGAGTAGAAGCATTAGCAGGTGATGGCTGGTTCATTTTATCAAATGGTACTACTATTTGAGGACCAAAGTGGTTTGGGTCCAGAACCCTTACATAACTCTCGTCAAAAGTGACATCACTGCTTTCCTCTATCACCCTGGTTCTTTTGTTCAGAACTCTATAGGTTGCAGCATGAACACAATATCCAACAAAGATACCTTCATCAGTCTTGGGTTCAAATTTTCCTAGTTGATCCCTTTTGTTCTTGATGTAGCATCGACAGCCAAAGATGTGAAAGAATTTGACGTTAGGCTTCCTCTTGTTCATTGCTTCATAGGTAGTGACTTCAAGCCTGTTGTTGATTAGGGATTTGTTTTGAGTGAAACAGGCGGATGCTGTGGCTTCAGCCCAGAAGTATTGTGGTAGGTTTGCGAAGATCAACATTGATCGAGCAGCGTCACATAGTGTCCGGTTCTTCCGTTCAACTACACCATTCTGTTGTGGAGTGTAGGGTGTAGAAAAATTGTGCTCGATGCCTTTGGATACAAGAAAGCTATCTAAGGCGTTGTTCTTGAAATTATGACAATTATCTTAGAAATTGGATTAGCATGAACATTACCACATCAAAAACAAGTTTATAAGTCCAAAAACATCTTAGGGTAATGTTCCTAGTCCAATTCCAGCCAAAACAATCGAATATATGCATCCAACTCGATTTTTCAGCTACTTTTGCAAGTATAACAAGAAAACAAACCTGGCTCTGATACCACTGTCGGGTTATGAGCATTCTAACACTCCTAAGTGTACATGCAACCCTAAATACCTTGGATCTATGTTTTCTCTATTATACATACAATTATGAACATCCAAGGTATTATCCTAATCTAGCATACAAAATAATAAATATAACAAGATAGAATACATACCTCTTTGATGTAGAATGTCTTCATGAAGCTTGAGTGCCTAGCGCCCCAAGTGTGACACCTCAAATGGTTCACACAACACCAAATACACTTGGAATAACTTGAGAGAAACTTGAACACTCCTTGAAATCGTCTAGCCCTCACACTCACACATTAGTGCACGATTTCTTGAGCCATGGGATTCTTTTATATGGTGGCTATTAGGGTTACACCATGTAACTCATAACTTTACCCATTCCTTATGCTCCATGGATTTTAACCTCCATGGAGTATCCATGGGTCACCCCATGGACTTAGTCCAATATAAGGAATCTTGGATCACAAGCCCACATATATAAGAATGAATGATTTACACAATCAACCCATATATTTAATTAGTCTCCTTTTGATCACTTAATTAATTCCAAATTAATTCTTGATCAATACTAATTAAATAACCTTATTAATATATTAGAACTTATAATATATTAACCAACCTTAAGTGTTATTTCTCTCATTATAGTCTATCCAAATGCATGATGCCATGCAACCCAAATGGACCATGTCGGGTCGGGTCAAGTCTTACCAATTATAGTTATGGACTTAGACATTAATCCAACAGTCTCCCACTTGGATAAGTCTAAAACTATTATTGCGTATGACTTCAGGAACCGATCAGCAATCGTAGCTCTCAAAAGCTTCTGTCGAACTCTGACCTTGTCGATGATCTCTGACCTTTGTCAATGACTTGTCCATTAGATAAGGGATCATATATTCCTCCATTCTATATATCATATGGACTGAGACATGGATTATCAATCATTCTCTTTGTCCATTTGTTGTTTCCCGATTTCCGATTCATGATGACTGACTGATTGAACAAATCAAATCAGTCCTGGCTTGGCCAAGCACTCACATGTATCATCTTTAAATCATCGAGGGGCCCACAGATATCGCTTTTATCCCGAAGGTAAAAGGAATGGATAAACTTCAACTCATATGGCTTGTTCTACTACTTGTTGAATCATACACAAAGGCACGTTTTATAACATCGAGTTACCAATGCGTTTTCGTGCAATCAATGTATAACCAACTCATAGTAACAACTCATATCTCTAGGTTTGAAGAATATAAGATATTATCGTCTCATGATCACTCGTGATAAAATCCATGAAGTGATTCAAATGAGCGCGGGTTGAATCCAATACTCAGAACTTATGAGCACTCATGAGTGTTGTAGCACCACTTTGTCCACCAACTTGGACCTCTACAAACCAACCCATGACAGTCTTGATTCATATCTACTTCCAACATATGACCGACTGTGGATGGTTTGAATAACTTAATCATTCAGGAAGAGCGACTTAGTTATTCTGGAAGTCAAAACATGCAAAGTGAAACACAAGAATGAATGAATCAAATATGGTATCAAACCCTATGAATATAAATAAACACTTTTATTTATCACCATACTGATTACTCATTATTCATTGTTTCAGTTTTATCAACTTTATACTTGAATTTAAAACAATAGTTGTCCCATGCTCCAAGCATGTACACTATGTTTTCTAAACACTAGTCATGCCATACACCAAGTATGCATACTATGTTTGTCTATGATCTTTACTTTGTAAAATAGATCAATTGAACATCACTCTAATGATCCTCTTTTCACAGTCCCAAATCCTTACTGCAAAAGCAAGAATTCCAAATTCATGCCATTTACTGAAATCTGTTAGATTCTAAACTTATATGCATTGATCCTCTTAATTATTATGCACGAAGTCAGAAAGACTTGACAACAATCATTACAGAGCATTCCAAAGGAGATCAGCTCCTTGGAAACATCCTTCTTTCATTAAGTTTACTAATCTTACACAGATTGAATAATTTCTAACTTTGAAACATTTCCATATTCCATTTTGACTATCACTTCTGAACAAGAGTTGCCTCCTTACAGATTATGTCAATATGGTCCTTCCAGAATTAACATTATACTTCCAACTGTCCTTGAGCAACCAATCTTTGGTAAACCTTCGATTGTCCTCGACAATTGCTTAATCATTTTAGTCATATCCAATTCTAGACCTTTTTCCCTTCATAATGCCCCAGCCATTTGGAAAATTTTAGAAAGGATGAATATAGCACATGTAATCGATCCTATATCCGAAGCATATGGGACACGATTCATGATGTCTCACATAAAGACTAAACCAGTCTTTTGCTATAATATTTCCATTTCAATTTGCCAAGTTCTCAAAATTCAGATTATGAAAAGGGATGTCGTAATCATAATCGAATTTTAGAACGCAAATAATGGACCCATATATAGAATTTCCTTATGTTGAGCCATTCCAACATGAAATTCATATATATATATCCTTGATTAAATACGATTAAAATCTAAATCTAAGCTTTTAGAATTGAAATGAAGTATAATTTCCTCTCCCTTAATTATAGCAAAACAACTTTTTCAACCCCTGCAACCTCACGAATTGAAACTTTTGTTTTCTATAATTAACATTGCTAACTTTCAACCTTTGTCATAATTATCATGCTCCCACTAACATGATGATTATTAGCATAACACTTATGCTCCCACTAGCTTTGACATGTACTCAGAAATCAGCTGACTTTCTTACCAAAGTTCAGATTTCTGATACTAGATTGTTTTGATAAAACTTTATCAAAATCATACACCTCTCTTAGATAGCTCACATGTGTGTCTAAACAATTTTAGAACTATGAAAAGGGATGCCGTAATCATAGTCTCAATTGTTTAGACCTTTGCCACTTCTCACAAGTCCATGTTAGTGTGCCGGTAAACCACACACGCTCCACTAACGACTTTGAGAATGCAAATATCACAATTGCTATCTAGCTAAAATCTACTTAGTGAAAGTGTTTCCTCACCATCATTTTCATGAATCGGAGAGAAACCTTATGACACTTAGATTTAATAGTGTATGTGTTCTTATCCATGTGAATTTGTCAAAACCATAATCACAAGACAAGGTTAGTGACAAATCCAACCTCATATTGATTAAACTTGTGCAATCTTAAATTCTTGCCATTTGGCAGCTCAGGTGCCTGCCATTGCTTCCAAGTAGTTGTGCAACCA
Organism: Lactuca virosa; assembly: GCF_052849685.1. Lineage (NCBI taxonomy): Eukaryota > Viridiplantae > Streptophyta > Magnoliopsida > Asterales > Asteraceae > Lactuca > Lactuca virosa. The sequence continues at coordinate 4,134,183 of NC_136428.1, read as the reverse complement.
ATTGAGAACTCTCAGAACTCCTATGCAAAGCCAACTTGAATAGGCACAAAAATTTCAACACGATAGGTTATAAACCTCAAGTCGTGTGCTAGTGAAGGACTTTAGGTTTTATTCTTGATTAAGTCTTGAAACTTTCAAGAGCTTTAAGACTCCCACTGTCCTCTTGACATATAAGACTCCCTTGTCAAATATTCAAGAGATAGTGCGGATTCTTTATCAAGACTAACACTTTACACAATTGGCCTAAGTTGGTCTCTGTTTTATCCAAAACATCACAACTTACCAATTTCAAATGTACTAGAGTAGATAACCTTTTACTCTTACATTTGACTAGTGTTAACAAACCCTCTTTAAGATATGTCACTCAAGTTACAATCTTGGAGTATGACTCTAAGAATTGTTTTGGAACGAAGTATGACTCATCTTTTTGATTTAACCATTTCAACAATTCATGACTCCTCTTCTTAGTCATAAGAATGCACTAAGATGACTTTAGAGGACCAATTGTGATATGGTATCTTAATCATTAAGATGATCATAAACATGATACTAAAGTACTCTCCCATCTTTTTCAGATTTGAGAAACTTTTATCTTTCTGCCATACTTTGATTCTTCTTATTCGTTCTGTCTCACATTGAAACTTCTCCAATGCTACAGACTTATACTTAAACTTATAAGTATAACCATATTTACTGAACTTAAGTAAATCATGACGAATAGTCTTCTTGATCTTTTGTGGTGGACTTGACCAGTGCACAAGAATGTGTACTCGATCCCTTAGTCCTTTCCTTATTCACATAAGGAATTAGTCTTAATTTTCCAAGCTGAAAGTTCTCATTCATCATACTATACAACTTGCATGATTCCAAGTTTCGGTCCAATTGAACCTTGGGTGATGAGAATCTTTCCTTATTTGGTAATATTAGACACTACCACAACCGAAAGAATCAAATCCATTTTTCCAATATTGCTATCAATGGAATCTTATAAGCAACAACTTTTCACAAATGCCATTGTAAGGATACTTAAAATAAATAAAATCAAAACCTTTTTCTTTTATTTTAAAACTTTGTGGAAAAACTTATCCTTACAATCCATATGAAAACCTTGTTGTTATCTATTCCTAAGCAATATAAATATCATAACTCTTAAGTAATAGCCCAAAATTCTGATCACCGAACCATGCGATTGAAATCCATCTTCGCGATCAAAATTAGCATGTACTTAATAGAGTTAGACAATGGACTTTACCTGAAGTAGAGCCAAACTTATTGACTTTAACATCCTTAGGTAAATTTGGCAGCTTCGTAACCAATGCCCCTTCCTTTGGCAATAGTTACCTATGGACCCTTGATAATGGGACTATCTCAGACTTCGCCTCTCTCTTTACCATTGGGTCAACCGAGTTGACTATGGCCGATCCCTTTCCATTGGGAAAAGAGAGCTTTACTGGATATCCAATGTCATCATTGTGAATGTCCATAGCGTTTTAGGAAGTTGATCTTAGCAAATAGATAAGATCATTAAGGGTCTTGTCTTAGTCTGTTTCATAGGATTCCCAAAAGAACTCACTATGTGACTTAGAAAGTAGTTGAGCCACCAACTTTCTCAAGACTTTGACACCCAACTCTCCCGGCTTGTCAATATGTGACTACATCTCCAAGATGTGATCACACCTAGACCTTGCCTTGCCAATAGGGCTTGAGTGACCTTAAACTTTTTAGGAACTTGTGGGTTAGGGAGAATAGTTGGAGGAGGTGAAAGAAGTATGATATCCATGGGACATCATCTTCATTTAGGAAAGCTTGTTTCAAGAGATTTGGGAAGATCATAAATGTCTAGACCAGACATCTTTTTGGGAGATATTCAATAGTTGATTTAAAGTCCTTAATATGACATCCAATATGAAATATTAAGGCTAGGACCCAACAAACTATTTTATAACTTAGAAGAGGGATGTCGTAATCCAAGCTATAAAATATTTGAAGGTAGGTGAATGACGATTCACCAATTTCCACCATGAAAAACGAAATAATTTATTAGGTTTTAATTGGATATGAAAGTCCTAGATCTTTGAGATTCATTGAACTGTTCAAAGGCATGTTTCAATCTCGAGTGTGCCCTTCAGGTTTTGTGACTGGGATGCCGAGGATCACAAAACAAGGTGTGAATAACCATGCAAATATACTTGGTACCCTTAATATTTACCCCTTAATCAGTGTGCCGGTTAACCACACACGCTCCACCGATACTATGATAAATATTAAGTTACCCTTTGCCTACCTTGTTAAGTCCAGGTTAGTGTGCCGGTTAACCACACACGCTCCACTAACGACTTAAGCAAAGTGTAAAGTGTAATTTCATGGGTTAGCACCAAATTCACATTTTCCTAAGTAACTAAGATTGGGTATTAATAAGAGTTTAGGTACTTAGTATTTATCATTAATACTTTTAATGAAAGGAGAATTATAGTCCTTGTCCTACCCGTTCGGCTAACGACCCTCCACCAGTCAAGGAAGCGGTGGGTGAGAGTGGACACCCATTAAACTGCCATTTTATAGGCAGTAACCTTATACCCCCCTTATAGACCGGCTTCGTGAATGAGGCCTACTAACGGTAAGACTGACTTTACTCTTATACATATATATAAATATTATTAACTTATAATATTATAAAGTATAAGGGTTGAATTTTAACTTTTAAAATTCTAAGGGCTAACTTGGAATTAAAGTATTCATAAGTGGAAACTTTTCAAATTCCAAAACTTGAGGGCAAGTTTTGAAACTGTTCAAAACTAATTAATTCCATAACTTATGAGTTTAAAGTAGTTTTAATTAAAAAAAAACTCTTCAAGTTCCATAACTTGAGGACAAGTTATGGAAGACTTTAAACTAATTAATAAAAAAAATAACTTTTTTTTATTGTAACTTATGGAACTAATTAAGGTTACATTTTTTTTTTAATTTAATGAAGAGACTCTTGAACCTCCATAACTTGCGGACAAGTTATGGAGTCATAAAACCATTTAATTAGAACTAGACTCTTCATTTTGTAACCTTTGCCAACTTTTATGAGTTTTATGATTCTTAAATGTGACTTTTCATATAACTTGAGGACAAGTTACAAAAACACACTTTGGAATCAACTCTTAGATTAAAATGGATTGAAAACAACTATTTCACACAACTTTTCTATTAATCTAAGAACCTCATAAGAACAAGATAATTCAAATCATCAATCTTCAAGAAATTAGCATGAACATACAAACTAATACAAATCTTGAAATTATGACAATTATCTTAGAAATTGGATTAGCATGAACATTACCACATCAAAAACAAGTTTATAAGTCCAAAAACATCTTAGGGTAATGTTCCTAGTCCAATTCCAGCCAAAACAATCGAATATATGCATCCAACTCGATTTTTCAGCTACTTTTGCAAGTATAACAAGAAAACAAACCTGGCTCTGATACCACTGTCGGGTTATGAGCATTCTAACACTCCTAAGTGTACATGCAACCCTAAATACCTTGGATCTATGTTTTCTCTATTATACATACAATTATGAACATCCAAGGTATTATCCTAATCTAGCATACAAAATAATAAATATAACAAGATAGAATACATACCTCTTTGATGTAGAATGTCTTCATGAAGCTTGAGTGCCTAGCGCCCCAAGTGTGACACCTCAAATGGTTCACACAACACCAAATACACTTGGAATAACTTGAGAGAAACTTGAACACTCCTTGAAATCGTCTAGCCCTCACACTCACACATTAGTGCACGATTTCTTGAGCCATGGGATTCTTTTATATGGTGGCTATTAGGGTTACACCATGTAACTCATAACTTTACCCATTCCTTATGCTCCATGGATTTTAACCTCCATGGAGTATCCATGGGTCACCCCATGGACTTAGTCCAATATAAGGAATCTTGGATCACAAGCCCACATATATAAGAATGAATGATTTACACAATCAACCCATATATTTAATTAGTCTCCTTTTGATCACTTAATTAATTCCAAATTAATTCTTGATCAATACTAATTAAATAACCTTATTAATATATTAGAACTTATAATATATTAACCAACCTTAAGTGTTATTTCTCTCATTATAGTCTATCCAAATGCATGATGCCATGCAACCCAAATGGACCATGCCGGGTCGGGTCAAGTCTTACCAATTATAGTTATGGACTTAGACATTAATCCAACATCTGCCTCCTAAGAATTGACAACTACCAGAAGTGTTCTTTTTGTCGAGCTTGCATCCTCCATAATCTGAGTCAGTAAAGGCTTGGAGATAGAAGTTGCCTTTAGCAGGATAGAATAGACCCAGAGAAGCAGTTCCTTTCAGATATTTGAAACTTCTTTTGACTGCTATGAGGTGTGATTTCTTTGGATTGGCTTGAAAGCGTGCACACAGACATGTTGAAAACATGATGTCTGGTCGACTAGCTGTAAGGTACAGTAATGAGCCAATCATTCATCTGTAGTTGATGCGTTCTCCATGGAGTATCTCTTTGGTGTCTTTGCAGTTGATGCGTTCTCCATGGAGTATCTCTTCAACATATTTTTGATGTACTTCTCTTGACCAATGAAGATTCCCTTAGGAGATTGACGAACTTGTAGACCTAGGAAGTAGTTAAGCTCACCCATCATACTCATTCTAAATTTGCTTTTCATTAACTCAACAAACTCATCACTAAGGACCTTGCTGGTTGAACCGAATATGATGTCGTCGACGTAGATTTGCACGACAATCAGATGGTTGTTGTGGATTTTTCTAAAGAGAGTGGGATCGATAGAACCTATTTGAAACTTGGAATCTTCTAAGAACTTGGACAATGTTCCATAGCATGCTCTTGGGGCTTGCTTCAATCCATAGACCGCCTTTTAAAGCTTGTAACAATGGTTGGGGAACTTTGGATCTTCGAATCCAGGAGGTTGTTGAACATAGACATCCCTATCGATTTCTCCATTCAAGAACGCACACTGCACATCCATTTGGTAGACCTTAAAACTCTTGTGTGCAGCAAATGCCAAGAAAATCCTAATGGCTTATATTCTTACAACAGGTGTAAAGGTGTCATCATAGTCTATGCCTTCTTGTTGCGAGTAGCCTTTGACAACCAGTCTGGCTTTGTTCCTAATGATGATTCCTTCTTCATCACTTTTGTTCCAGTAGACCCATCTTGAACCAACAACTGATACTCCTTCTAGTGTTGGCACTAAGTCCCACACCTTGTTGCGTTCAAATTCAACTAACTCTTCTTGCATTGCTTTTACCCAATCTGCATCTTGTCGAGCCTCTTTGATTCCTTTAGGCTCTATCATGGATAGAAAGCTTGCATATATACATTCATTCTTGGTTGCTGAACGAGTCACTACTCCAGAATCTAGATCACCTATGATTTAATCGACTTGAAGATCCTTTGTCCATTTTGTGAGGCGAGCTTCCTTATGGATTTGAGGAGTGCAAACTACCTCATATTGTTCTCTTGGACGAGGAGGGTAGTCAGAAGTAAATGTTCCTTCACAAAGATCGTCTTGGAAGAGTCCAGAACTACCTGAAACAGGTGGTTCCCCCTCAACTGTTGCATTCTTGAATTCAACAGAAGGAGTAGATGCGAAGGAACTTGAGGGACTGGAACCAGTCGAGTGGGGTTCCCCCTGAAACCATGGACTGGATGGTTGGGAGGATTGTAAAGTAATTTTAAGAATGGAACCGTTCAAAGGTGGTTCCCCCTCGAAAGATACAGTGATTGGTGTTATGACTGGTCCAGATTGATGGGAGGTTGGGGAAGAAGGTTTAGAAGATTCTAAATGACTTTTAGGAATAGAGTCATTCGAAGATGGTTCCCTCTCAACCGGAGCTTTGGTGGAACTTGAGACTTTTGATGATTGATGAGGTTGAGAGACATCAGGAGAAGCTGTTTTCGTGAGCTTTTCTGATTCTAGGGCATATGGTTGAGTTGGAAAGAGGAAATCAAAATCTACTTCAATAGCATGGACTGGAGTATAAGCATTAGCAGGTGATGGCTGGTTCATTTTATCAAATGGTACTACTATTTGAGGACCAAAGTGGTTTGGGTCCAAACCCTTACATAACTCTCGTCAAAAGTGACATCACTGCTTTCCTCTATCACCCTGGTTCTTTTGTTCAGAACTCTATAGGTTGCAGCATGAACACAATATCCAACAAAGATACCTACATCAGTCTTGGGTTCAAATTTTCCTAGTTGATCCCTTTTGTTCTTGATGTAGCATCGACACCCAAAGATGTGAAAGAATTTGACGTTAGGCTTCCTCTTGTTCATTGCTTCATAGGTAGTGACTTCAAGCCTGTTGTTGATTAGGGATTTGTTTTGAGTGAAACAGGCGGATGCTGTGGCTTCAGCCCAGAAGTATTGTGGTAGGTTTGCGAAGATCAACATTGATCGAGCAGCGTCACATAGTGTCCGGTTCTTCCGTTCAACTACACCATTCTGTTGTGGAGTGTAGGGTGTAGAAAAATTGTGCTCGATGCCTTTGGATACAAGAAAGCTATCTAAGGCGTTGTTCTTGAATTCGCCACCATTGTCACTTCTCAGTCTTCTAAGTGGCTTGCCTACCCTAACTTCTATGTAGCGAATGAAGTTAATTAGCTCATTGGCGGTTTCAAATTTGTTTCGCAGAAAGTACACCCAAGTGAATTTTGTGTGGTCGTCCACAATCACAAGAATGTATCTCTTAAGACTTAAGCTAGGAACTGTAGTGGGACCACACAGATCAATATGTATAAGCTGAAGAGGTTTAGATACACTGTGTTCTGTTATACTTTTGTGCGGAGATTTGGAAATTTTTCCTTGTTCACAGGCAGCACAAAGTATATCATTGTCAAGTTTTAACAATGGTAGTCCTCTCACAAGATCCTTTCCAATGAGTTTGTTGATATAACCAAAGTTGAGGTGGGAGAGTCTTCTATGCCACAACCAACTGATGTCAGAGGGAGCTTTGGAAAGGAGACAAATATCTGGGGTTCCCTCAATTAGTTCAATATCAAGAGGATACATATTCCCAGAGTTTCCCCCAAACATGAGATTCCCTCCTATAGACGGAGAAAAACCATAATATGGACCAAGAATAGAACTCATAGGGTAATTACTATTCTGATACATGAAAGGGTTGGATTGAACATGTATTGGTCTCATCATTTCAGATAAATCAGGAAGATTGTTAGATCTGAAATTATTTTGATAGTGAAGTCCAGTTGGGTTTGGAAGTCCAGAATTTGAGAAACCATGATTGGAAGGAGAGGTTCTTTGAGTCCTTGAAGTTTTGGGAGGACTGGTATGTTTGGTCTTCCTTTGGCTTGGCTTAGCCTTAGGTACTCTCTTGGTATTACTATCCTTGTCATTATTTGTAGTCTTAACCACTTTGAGTTATGAAGGATGGACTACAGTTGGACCTTGTTCTTTAGAGACATCAATTTTCTCTTTTCCCTTGTCTTTAGAGTCATTAGATGGCTTTACAATTGTCTCCTATTGTCTAGGACTGGGTGAAGAGATTTTGATTGGAACAAAAGGTCTCTTGAGTATTTCAACAACGGTTTTCTCATTATTCATAGTCTTCAAGGTTTCGTCCTTGTTGACCGGAATTGGAGACTTCCCAGTCTATTATTTCTTTGAATATTTACATCCTAAGTCCTTTGTTCCAGAGACGGAGGAATTAAGAGTTGGAAATGTTTCTTGACTGAGGAATTCAATGATCAGAAAATAGCAACTTTATAATGGATCCCAAGGGGCCTATTTATAGGCTTTGGAAAAGCCCATGACATGGCTTGACCAATCAGGTGTTGACACGTCATCATGACTTAGTCATCAGTTGACACCTTTTCCCTACTTAACGGAGAATGGATGTAATATTCCAATTCTGTTAGTATTCCGTTAGGGTTCCATCCAAGTTATGAGTCTTCATAATTTTTGAACCTTCTTGATCAACATTGAAAATGTAATGAGCAACATGAGCATCATGTTGCTCAATTGTCTTCTTAGATGTCATCAACTTCCAGAAGTGTTGTTGATCATGTTGAGTAGTTTCTTGAACGTTGGACTATGTCTTGAACTTGAAGATATACCACCACATGTTCATGATGGACCATGGACGAAGTTCTTGTTCCTTTGAGCATTTGGACGTGCCTTCATTATACATGATGTGCCATGTGCAGTCTTGTTGAGCCATCAATGTGATCATGTTGACCCATTGACTTGAGTTGAGCCACCAAGTATTCCTGTTGAGTCATCAACTCTTGTTGAGCCATAGAGTTGTGGATGAGACAACAATGTTTCTGATGAGCCATCAATATTCTAGATGATCCATCAACGTCTTGATGCTCCACATATGATCTAGATGTGCCATCTGAGATCATGATGATCCAAATAGCTTTCAGCAAGTGCTCCATGTCAACAGCAGGTGCTCCATGTATAAATCAAGTGCTCCATGTTCAACTTCAAGTGCTCCAACATCTGATTCTTCAAACACTTGTTGAATCCTCAATATCTTTCCAACCTGAAACATTTTGATAATGTTTGTTAGAAAATGTAAATCAATACTCAACTCATTTCAAGTGACAATCACATAAAAATATTTCCAACAATACCATGTTACTATAGATAGCCCGCTCAGAGGGAATCCAGTGATTATGGCTAGTTATGTTAGCATGCTAAATAGGTTTATGTTTCAGCTAAAATGTTTATGTGTTTAGTTATATGTTTATATGTAAGATTCATATTACATATCTTTTATATAGTAGATAAGTGTTGTGATTACTCACTAGGCCGTAGGCTTACAATTGCTATTTTATGTTTAGTCACGGGTCCTTAGGGTGCAAAGGGCAACGGGATTGCTTGATTTGGGGGGTCTGGACATTCTAAGGGGATTCTATCTATGTTATCTTTTGTGTTATGAATTTCAAAACTAAAATCCATCTTCCGCATTTTCATGACGTTTTGTGATACGTTGGTTGGTGTTGACATGCTTTGAAACCCTTATTTTTGGAAATGACATGTTTTATTTTCAAAAAAAATTATAAGTGTATTTTGGGATGTTACATGTAGCACTTAGGGACTAATCAAAGATTAATCAGGACCTGGTCGAGATTTTTAAAACACACACACACACAGACACACACACACACACATATATATATATATATATATATATATATATATATATATATATATATATATATATATATATATATATATATATATACATAGCTAATTAAATGGGGCAGGCTATAAATGGAGCGAATTAACAATGATCCATACCCAACCCATTTACTACATGGATAAACGGGTATGGGTCCGAAACTTCTAAACAAATAAAAATTCAAATCGAAACCCATAAAATTCTTACAAATTTGGAGGGAATGAGGGTCATAATTTGCCTCAGTGATAGGCCTACATGGTATATCTGGAAGTAGTGGAATGTCGTATGCCAACATTATGACATGCTAGAAAAGTGTAGACGAGGTGTAGAAAAAAGAACATAATAAAGAAATAGTTCATGACTTTTGGGGACTTTATTATAAGAATGATGTCATTGTTGTGGTCTTGTGCCATGACAAATAGTGTTCTTATACCGAATAGCATCCGAATATGCAAATTGGAAGGTTTTTGTCGGGCTTAAGGTTACATATGTAGGAGGTACTTAGGTGTGGATAGAATTACCTACTACATATTTTGTGTACGCTTCAAGAAAAAAAACTTCAAAATGGACCTCAACAACATTTAAGAAGATTGTGACCATATTTGTTACAATAGTGTTTATGGACGAATATATAGAAGACCAAATGAGTTATGGTTGAGTTTGTGTTAACTCTAACATTTAGTTTTCATATGGGACTGTAATGTAATACGTATTTATTGCAAGGATCATATGATTATGGTTTATGAAATTTTTCTTGAAGTCCTACATTCAAGAAAGAGGAGGATGTTTTGGAGTTCGTGAAGGGTCCAATTAGTGGTTTGGTCTAGGCTTTCATTGTAATTGTTCGTTTGAGTCTTTATTGTGGTTTTGTTGGTTGTTAGTGAGTTTACGGCCCTGGAGTGAGTTTAGGGCCGTAAGCCTGTTTACGGCCGTAAACCCTGTTTCCGGCCCAAGTCCTCTATATATAGAGGTGTTGTAGGTCATTGTTAGTTGTTGATGCCACAGAGTTCACAGTCAATTGTATCGAGTTGTACCAGACGTTTTACAGCAATAAACGTGTGCAAGCTTGATTTCTCTTCTTCTTCTACTCATATTCTGATTACTTTTGATTGTTTGATTGCTTGATCATTGGTAAAGATCCATTTTAGGACCTTACAGTTCGATATACAAGAAAATTCGAATTCATCAAAGTATGGTGAGGACTCTGAGGAGGGAAAAAAGCGATGAAGAAATATAGGTAGAATAATATATGTCAAAAACATTTGAATGGAAAGAAAAGGTAAATGTTGACGAGAATTAAAAAAAACTTATGATGAAAACAATGTTGAGACTTAAGTTGATCAATTTGATAGGAAACATGACAATACAAGTAAGGGTTAAAGGGGAAGGGGTGATGTTTGGGATACAATGGTACATAACTTTGAGTAATATCAATCCCCTTGTTGATGTCAAAGGAAAGGAAAAAGGCAATGGAAACAACATAAGGGATATTACTACGTGTATCTTAATTGATTTAGAATTGGGTTCTAAACCATTAGGTTTTTATGGGGAGAGGTTCCATTCTTACTGGCTTTAAAAATTTCGTTAAGGGAACTCAATAAGTCTGAGTAGAGAAGGACTGAGATTGTCAAAATATAGGAGAGGTGTCGAATCGTCCCATTCGATGTTTTCTTGTAGAGGTAATTCCAATGAAAACGCTATAAGAAAGAACCTAACAATTATGATTCTTTTTTTTTTGAAGTTATCAATAAGTATATTTAGTTGGGAAATGCATTTGGTTATAAGATGTAAAGATGATAAACTGAATATAACTGGAATAATATGAGTTTAAAATGGTCTGAAATAAATATGATGTTTTTAAACATGTATGGTGTTAAAACTAATGAGAAGAGAGATTAGATGAGGAGTTTATGTATATCGCACATCACCAATATCTTTGATGTTAAAGAGACTAAATTAACAAAACTTGATGTATTTAAAAAAAATCAATGTAAGGAAATTTTTAATTTCAGTGTGCTTCAAGTAGACTCGAAGTCGATCAAGGGTCATTTTGTTGGTTTGAGATCCTATGGGTTTTAAAAAAGAATAGATTTTTATGCAAGGAAAATACTCTTATTGGTGAAGAATATTGAGTTAACCATAATTTCAATGTAAAATTATGTATTCCTTAGAAGATAGAAACTGTAACATCCGAATTCGAGGTACAAACCTTTTATTTTTCAAATTGAGTTTTTGAGTTTTTCTGACACTACGGCACGGTAATATGTGCACCACGTCCCGGGGAACATGGATTGGCTGCAGTGTGGTATGGACATCACAATGACACAATGACGGATGGGTTCAAAACCCTAGGTTGTGAGCCTTGGTCCCTTATTTAAGCAACCTTGTGATTAATGTGTGTCTCTCATTATCATCCTCCATTCCCCATAAAGAAACTCTAGAGTGTGTGTGTGTGTGTATGTGTGCATTTTTGGTGTCTTAGTGTGTGTTATTGGCATTTTCAAGCTCTTGAAGGCTCTTGGGAGAATAGGAAGGTGATTAAAGCTTGTTGTTAGAGTTTTTGTTGTTAGCGGGATAATAGTTCAAACATTTCTAAACTCCAGAAGGTATAAAATTCATACCTTTTTCCTTATTAAGTAGCTTTTCATGATTAAGAGTTCAATTATGGTCTTTGGAAGAGAATCCTTAGAGTTTAAAGCAACTCTTTGGCCTTGGATGTTTACTAAGGTAGTCTCTGGACCTTAGAGTCCCATAACATCGGATGCTTGCTCTAATCTCAGTCGTACATGGACCTTTTAGGTCATTTAGTCCCTTTAAGTGTTAGAGTTATAGCTCTAACCTCCTTGTGATTATGAAATGGATAAAGTTAGAAAATTTTCCATGCATGGCCTAAATCAATCTATATATGAGATTTGGAGCTCTGTAAATAAGGGTTAAGAGCTTAATAAATTTAGTTGTTTGGACGTCACCATGACATGGTGTGTTGCTGACTCCCACGATTGTTTTGTCTTCTCGTTACCCGACACAGTGGCTTGATGTAACGCCCGCATATTCGGGCTAGTCAGTTTAGAGACAATAAGCGTCAAAAAATGAATTTTTTGATAGAAGATTATTTAGAATAAATAATCTTAACTAAGTTGTAGTACATGTCACAAGGGTTCCGTACATATAAAGAACGCTAAAATCCGAGTTATAACGAAGAAGTTATGACCCGTCGAAGTTTTCGGCAAAACCAGCATGACATCGGGAATCGTAAAAAGTGAGTTTATGAAAAAGTGCTTTTTAGCCTTATTAATCTAAACTAAAGTTGTAGAGTACGTCTCTACCTACGCGTGGATATAAAGAACGTCAAAAACGGAGCTCGTGTGCAAAAGTTATGATCTTCCGAAGATGTAGTTGTCTAAGAGCATGACACATGGCAGAAACCCTAATTTGTTAGAACTCACGACGTGAGCATGTATTCTCACGACGTGAGAGTGATCCAGGACACTAATCGGAGCTAGAAAACACCTGGTAAGGCTACGAGATGATTCATGGAACCTCACAACGTGAGCATATCATCCACACGACGTGAGAAGTCATCCGGACACCTTTTGAAGCTAGAAACGCAAATAGCAAGTCTACGAGGTGATGCAGCTAGGCCTCATGACATGAGCATTGATTCTCACGACGTGAGAGGGCCCAAAACAGCCTATAAATAGCAAGTCCGACCCTTTCATTCCTTACACCAAACCTTTTTTCTTTCTCTCGTTTGCTGAAGGCGTTCCTTATCCCGAGCATGACGATCGCGAATCGCTGACCGTTTCTAGTTAGATTCTATCAAATCACGCTACTAATGTGAGTGCATAGTTACTTTCATCTTACACATAGATATGACATATTTAATATAAATTACGTGCTATGTGTGCATATTATCTGTGCTCTTAATATTTATGCTAGATGAACGACTTATACATGTTTTAAATGATTTAAGTTGTATATGTATTTTATATCTACGAAAATGTTGGTTAAAACATGGGTAGATGAAATAGTTGATGTGTGATAAAATGATGAGAGGCCTCGATGTTTACGATGATCCAGTCATCTAGCGGAGTATAGATGACGACCACGGACTATTCTAGACAATCCAGTGGAATGCTAGCAAGCTCGCAACCTGTAGGTGTTTTTAAACTACGTGTTCACTAGATGTACTCTAAATATCCTGGCAGCTGCGGGTAAAGGATAATATTGGCAGCTGTGCCTAACCTTTGAACTACGTGTTCACGAGTTGTAATTTAAAAACCCTGGAAGCTATGGACTTAGTGCCTGTTAGATAATCCTTGGCAGCGATGGACTTCGTGCCCATTTCCTTAGGAAGATCCTTAGGAATGAAGGAATGAATGATAGATGATTCTTAGGGTAGATCCTTAAGAATAAAGAAGATAATGGGTATGGGTAATTGGGTTGATTGTTTGATGATTAAAAATAATAATTATATAATTATGGGTTGAAAACCCTATGTACTCACCAGGTTTCCCAACCTAACCCACTCAATTTGTTTGTACCACAGGTATTGATATGAAGACACATTATATTGTGAGATTAAAGGAGATGTAAATCACTAGTGTAAATGAATGTAAGGTCTGTTTATGCTTATGTTTATGTATTGATGATGACATCCCAAAGTTTTAATATAATGAAATACATTTCTTCGGAAATGCTTTGATAAAATCTTTATCATATTTTGGGGAACAAATTCCGCAACATTTTCTTTAAAATGATACTCTGATTTTCAAATAAAGCATAAACAAATCGGTCTTTTATGGCTGTGAAATTGGGGATGTCACAGTTGGTATCAAAGCATTAGTTTAAGCAAACTAGGAATTTTAGGAATTTTCTAGACTTAAACTTAGAATGCTAAGCGATGATCATGAGGAGTGTGTCTATTATATTTTAGGTAGTACACCTGAGTTGACACAAGCACTAGCTTACTTTAGGATTAGATGCCTAAATTGCTTTTATGTCCTAAATGATTTATGTTATAGCCTTATATGCTTTATGATGCTATTATTTGATCGGATCCATGGGCTATTGCCGACCGGATTTCAAAAATTTTATGTGTTCAGATTTCTAAACATTTAATTATGATATTAGAACTGGAATGCAACTTTCCAGAGTAATAAGGAGGATTACACGTCTAAACCTTCTCTATCTATATTCTCGTCCCGATATGCTGAACGCGTGCTTCCGTGAACATAACGTCGTAGTGAAGACTCGTAGTGAATTGAGTAAACGAAGGAAACGAGAAGGATTATGATAGTGAATGACGCTTATCGGAAGATATCGTAAGAGATGTATCTTGCCTTTAGAATGCGTCTAATAAATAATATGTCTAGTACGAGAGAAGTACACTTTTGATTAGTAGAAAGAAAGAACTTTTGGTATAATCCATGAAGTTATCCCATCGTCTGGCATTTCCACCACCAACCGAGTCGAAGCAGAATTGATGATTGAACATACGCATGGAAGAAGTCATGAGTAGATTCTAGGGAAAATTTTATGATTATTTAGACACACTCTTATGTGTTAAATCGTTTTGTAATTTTAGGAAATAAGAACTTGGGGACTGCATGGCAATTCTTGGGACAAGTATGAGTAGGTGTGAAAGGTTGTAGAGACCTATAGTACCGGAAGCACATGACTCGCACTTGGATCAGGGAAAGTCACAAGGTTACCAAGTGTAACATCCATAAAATCAGGACAATTTAAAACTTTTTCAATCATTCAAAACCATTAAGTTATTACAAAGTGTTTTCAAATAGTTTATACATCAGAATATCCCAGAAATCAAGATCATAAAAATGAGAGGAGGTGCACGATCACGCATTCGCCTTCCCCCGATCATCTACAGTACCTGAAACAAAATCCAAAACTGTAAGCCCGAAGCTTAGTGAGTTCCCCCAAAATACCCATACACATAACAATATACACATAATCACAAACAACATACTATGGGCCCAATCAACCATCGGGTTGGAATACCCCAGGCCCTCAACCATCGGGTTGGAATGCCAACATACTATGGGTACAGTCATCCTCGGGATGGTATATCCTCGGCCCACAACCATCGGATTAAAATGCCCACATACTACGAGTCCATTCATCCTCGGTATGGAATACTCACGGCCCACAACCATCAGGTTGGAATGTCCAGGTCTGTTGGATTTCTTACAAAGTAGATAAGCCCTAACTGCTAATCAAACATGTTCTCATATATCAGATAATCACATAACAGTCTATAGATAGACAAACCGATCTAACAGATCATAACAACATAATACATGCTATCTACCAGGATACCGATGTAACAGATCCTACGATACTCGAGCATATAACATATCAGGATAACAATCCAAAAAGGGTCGGCCTTGGTGCTTTAGACCCTTGAGTATAGTGAGGAAAACTCACCTCACAATGTCGAAGTGTAGTGATAAGGTCAAACTCTCGAATCACATCCACAAACTCCACCACCTATATTCACCATAGGACCACTTCCGTAAATTCCCAATTTACTAAAATACCCCCAAAATTCAAACTGGTCAACCCTTGGTCAAAGTCAAGGTCAACGGTCAAGGTCAACAGTCCATGTTGACCCAACTCGTCAAGTGCAGCTCACTGACTAGTCGAGTCCTTCCAGAACTCGATAAATCGTGAAACCCCTAGTTTACTCGCCGAGTTTCCAACCAACTCGTCGAGTCCATGTGTGTCTAAATGTCGGGAAAACCCTAAATGAGTCGTCGAGTCTTCTTAATAACTCGCCGAGTTCATGCGGAACCAATACAGGCAATCTTCATCCGACTCGTCGAGTTAACCAAGCAACTCGTCGAGTCCCTTTAGTTCCTTTATCATCCAGATGTTTTTAAGCTACCCCAAAGCTCCAAATTGCAGATCTAACCTCATAGGGTATGGTTTCCAAGTAAAGTTGCAAACTTTAAGTACATGCATGGTCCTAAATGCCAAAACCAAGCAAAGGGAAAGGTTTAACCCAAATATAAGGGCCAATTTTTGCTAAATCTGATAACTTTATGGCTATAGGGACCAAGAGGAGTCCAGATCTAAAGTTACAACTTCAGATCATGCCCAATACCCGAATTGACTCACAAATATGCTAAAAATGGCCCTAAACCTATGCATGAATAGATATAGCTAAAGATAAGCCAAGGTAACGACTTGTTACCTTCAAAATGATGCCAAGATGAAGTAGAGTCAGATCCACAAGCTTCTCTTTGCTCCAAGCTCCTTAGACTTCAAGCCTTCTTCACAAAATGCACCAAAAGCACTCTTTAAATCTCACAAACACTTAAGAACAAGGCTTAGACTGATTAGGGTTTCTTCTGGTCGTCAAAAAGGTGGTAAGGGGCTGGAGGAAAGGACTTAAGGTCCTTTAAATAGGGTGCAAACCCTAAAAATTAGGGTTTCCATGCACAAACCCTACTCGTCGAGTCGGGGTCCTTTGACTTGTCGAGTAGGAGTCATAAACCACGTGGGCCAACTAGGTTCGACACGACAAGTTGGAGCCTCCAACTCGTCAAGTTCCCTCAGTAAAATGAATATATAGCTTTTGAAAATTATACTTGGGAGTCGGGGTGTTACACCAAGGCACTAGTAATTGATTCCTTTTTTATTCAAGTATGTCGTTACCATTGTTTCGGTAATGACTAAGAAGATGATTGTTTTTCCGATCCTAATGGTCATATCAAATCGATTTCGACTAAGACGAGTATGTTACGTGGTTTAGAGAACCAAGTTCGATGTAGCATCTCACTTAAGCCAGAAGATTGAAGTGAAAGATAATCGAAGTGATAAATAGAAGTATCGCGGTCGTTGTTAAAGAAAGAAGCTTGTAGCTAAAAGTGCTACATACTAGAAAGTGTTTATATCACATTAGAACATGAAGGAAGGTATACTTCATTCTGGAATTTGACTCTAAAAGACCTGAGTCTAAGCATTGCATCATACGACGAGAAGTCAGTAGAACATGACCCATCTGTCTATTATGGTAATCGAATGAAAGAACTGTTGGATTAGTGTCTAAACCCGTAACTATATTTGGTAAGTACTTGACCCGGTTGTGCATGGTCCTTTTGGGTTGCCTTCACCATAGCAACTTGACAGGGTGATTTATGAAGAGAGAGAAGATATTATTATATTAATCTATTATGAGAATAATATATTAAAGGAATAATTATATTATTTAATTAATATTAGTCTTATATTAGTTAGGAATTAATTTGGTGACTAAAAGAGATTAATTGAATAAAGGGGCTTAAACTGTCAAATGTGTGATAGTTGTGTTTTTGGGCTAGGAAACCCTCTTGGATAAGGGGTGGACGAAATTATGGGAAGGATCCCATCAAGATTTCGTCCATGGCCTTAATCCAGAAGGTTCCATGGGCTGCTTGGTGATTAAGTTGTCCATTAGGGTTTTAGGTGAAACCCTAGAAGCTCATAGAATAAATAGACCCCTTGGGTTGTGGAAATCGGCTAACACTTGATTCCTTGGAACCCTAGGGCCGATTTCTACCTCTCTCTCCTCTCTCCAAATCATCCTCTTGCTAGTAGGTGTTTGTAAGCCATTAGAGGAGTGACAATTGTCACTCTAAGCTCCAAGAACAAGAAGATTCAAGCAAGCTACAAAAGGTAATCATCTAGATCTGATTTCTTATGTAAAATTTGAATTGTATACACTAGATCTAGGGTTTGCAATACTTGCATAAATTGCACGTTCAATTAGAGAAACCTAGATCCAAGCATTAGGGTTTGCATGTGCACATAGGAAAGTTCTTATGGCTCAAACCCATCAGTGGTATCAGATCTTTGATTGATTTCTATTGAATTAATGCATTGTTTGATTGTTCAAGCCTTGAAAAAATCGATTTTTTCTGCCCCTGACTGACAGACTCGGCGAGTCCCATTGTCGACTCGACGAGTCGTATGAACTCGACGAGTCCATAAGGGGAATCGGCGAATTGGAGCGTCTGTCAGAGTGATTTTCGGGATTTCTTGCTGTTTTGCTTAAGGATTCTTACCTAAATCGTTTTGGTTTAATAAAATCCGAATTTTATCACATGTTTGACTATATCCTTGACAAAACAAAAGATAATTACCATTTGTTTAAATAATAATTTCCTTATTTGATAAATAATTGATTATTTGAATTAATTGTTGAATTATCTTGCAAGAAATATTGACTAGGTCAAATTTAGATAATCATTAAATTAATTAGTTAATTTATATTATTTGCTATTTGATCCTTTATGTTTTGAAAAGTTCAAAACTTGTCCTCAAGTTTTGAAATTTAATTTTTGTGATTAAAAGTTTTAATTTGAACTATTTAAATTTCAAACCTTAGAATTTTACAAGTTTTAAAATTCAACCATATACTTATAATATTATAAGATTAATATATATATATATATATATATATATATATATATATATATATATATATATATATATATATGTATAACTTAAATGCTAGTCTTACCGTTAGTAGGCCTCATTCACGAAGCTGATCTATAAGGGGGGTATAAGGTTATGGCCTATAAAATAGTCGTTTAATGGGTGTCCATTCTCACCCACCGCTTCCTTGATTGGTGGAGGGTCGTTAGCCGAACAGGTAGGATAGGGCAAACCTTTCCTCTATAAAAGTATAATGAATCTATATAAAGTAACTAAATGCTTTTACAAAATTCCCAATCTTGGTTACTTTAGGCAAAAGTGAATTTGATGCAATTCCATGAAATTACACTTTGTACCCTTGCTAAGACGTTAATGGAGCGTGTGTGGTTAACCGACACATTAATTGGGTTCTAAGCAAAGGTGGCAAAGGGTGACTCATTGTTTGTCATAGTTCGATGGAGCGTGTGTGGTTAAACGACACATCGAATAGGTGATTGTAACAATGCGGGCACCATGTACATTTGCATGGTTATTCACACCCGCTTTGTGATCCTCGGCATCCCAGTCACAAACTAGAGGGGCATATCGAGATTTAAACATGCCATTGAAAAGTTCAATGAATCTCAAAGTATCTAGGAGTTTTCAATACATTTAAAACCTAATTTCTTTTTCGTTTTTCATGGTGGAGAATTAGTGAATCGACATTCACTTGCCTTCAAATTATTTACTTGTTAGATTACGGCATCCCTTTTCTAATTTGTGAATAATGTTGTTGGTTCCTAGCCCTAATTTCTCATTTGGGTGATTAATTGGGGAAATTCATTTCTAATCAACTTTGTTCTTTTTCCTTTTCAGATCTTGAACGCAAACAACAACGCTTCTGGTTCAAACTCCTCTGGTTCATTCTCACTCATGAACTTGTGTGGAAAAGTGATCTTTGATGGGACTAATTTCAGTAATTGGATCCGCAACATTCGCATGGTCACTCGCTATGAGGACAAAGAATATGTCCTCGATGAGAAACTAAAGGAGATTGACATCGACACTGCTACCGCTGAAGAGATCGCGGCCTATGAGGCCCACGAGCGTGATGCCACGAAAGTCCATTGCATCATGCTAGCGACTATGACTGCAGAACTCCAGAAGTCCTATGAGGACAAGTACCCCTATGAGATGCATCAGGATCTGCTGGAACGCTACCACCAGAGCGCTAGGCAAGAAAGGTACGAGATCATCACTTCGATGATCACTACCAAAATGGGTAATGGAGAGTCCCATACCGCCCATCTGCAAAAGATGCAGAGATATGTCGATCGCCTGCTGAAGTTGAATGTGAACTTCGATGAAGAGCTGGCAATTGACATCATCCTTCACTCATTGCCTTCCTGCTATAGCCAGTTCCGCATGACATACCACATGAATAAGGAAGAGGTCTCCTTGAGCAAGCTTCAGGGCTTGTTGAGGACTGATGAGAGCAACCTCAAGGATAAATCTGTTGCATCACCTCCAACTCCCGTTGTTGCCCCTGTCTTGGCAATTGGGCAAGGGAAGGGTAAGAAGAGGAAGGCTCCCTCAAGGGGCCACCACAAGGGAAAGTCCCAAGATGGCACCTCTTCTAGTGGAACCAAAGTTGGCTTTGCTAAACCCAACTCTAACCCTAAGGAGGCAGAGTGCCACTACTGCCACAAGATAGGGCATTGGAAGAGAAGCTGCCCAGAATATCTGCAGGCCATCAAGGATGGGAAGATCAAGCCATCTTTCGCAAGTATTTACACAATTAAATCTAATAGTTTATCACATGCTACTTCTTGGGTTATTGATACAGGATGTGGTTTTCACATATGTTCTTATTTGCAGGGACTAAAAAGAAATAAGGACGTGGAGCATGGAAGGATGAATCTGATCATGGGAAACAGAATATCGTCGCCTGTGACCAAGATTGGAGTTTATTCCTTAGTGCTTAGTAATGGATTCGATTTAGATTTGAATAATTGTTGCTATTCGCCAGATATGGCTAGAAACATCATTTCATTTCATGGTTTATATAAACAAGGCTTTAGATATTCATTTGATAATGAAAAGGGTTCTATTTATGCTTATCTTAATAATGTTTTATATTTTGAAGCATTGCCTTGTAATGGAGTATATGAAACTGTGATGGTAGTAGACAACTTAGGAAATGATGTATTATGTGTGGATTCTTCCAATAGTATGGATAGAGCATGCTTGTGGCATTGTTGTCTTGGACATGTCAACAAGAAACGCATAGCCCAACTCCAAAAGGATGGAGTGTTGGAGTCATTCGACCTTAGGGACGATGACGTGTGCGGGTCTTGTTTACTTGGAAAGATGACCAAGTCACCCTTCACTGGCACTTGTGCGAGGGGTGAGGGTTTATTGGATCTCATACATACACATGTATGTGCACCCTTTAGATCCACCACAAGGGATGCGAATCACTTCTATGTGACTTTCACAGACGATTATAGCAGATATGGGTATATCTACTTAATCAAGCACAAGTCAGAAACCTTTGAAAAGTTCAAAGAGTTCAAAAAAGAAGTGGAGAATCAGTTGGGCAGGAAAATCAAGATGCTTCGATCTGATCGAGGTGGAGAGTACCTAAGTCTTGAATTCCATGACTACCTCAAGGAATGCGGAATAGTTTCGCAATTGACACCACCTAGGACACAACAGTTGAATGGTGTGGCTGAGAGGCGTAATCGAACCTTGCTGGACATGGTTCGTTCCATGATGAGTCGTGCTTCACTGCCTATCTCATTCTGGGGGTATGCCTTAGAGACTTCCGCCCATATCATTAACTTAGTCCCAACGAAGAAGGTTGCCAAAACACCTCACGAAATGTCGACAGGGAAGGCTCCCTCGTTGGCACATATCAAGGTTTGGGGTTGCGAGGATTTCGTAATACGAGAGACTCATGACAAGCTCGAACCTTGTAGTGAGAGATGTATTTTCATCGGCTACCCGCAGAAATCCTTTGGATATCTCTTCTACAGACCATATGACAATGTTGTCTTCGTTGCGAGGAGAGGGGTTTTCTGAGAGCGAGAACTCATAAGCCAAGGAGACAGTGGGAGGCTAATCGATCTTGAAGAGCTTCAAGAGTCAAGCGATGAAGGAACCTATAACACTGGCGCTCAACCTGAGGAGGAAACTCCGGTTGAACCGCTTGACGAGTCCCTACCTCTTAGACGTTCCGAAAGGGTTAGTGTTCCACCCCAGTTTTATGGTTTTCATATCACTATGGAAGGGGATACGTTCATTAGTGATAGTACATTAGTGAATATGGACGAACCTAACAGCTAAAAGGAAACCATGGCAGGCCCAGAGTCTGGGAAATGGAAAGAGGCTATGGACAGCGAGATTTTGTCCATGTATGACAACCAAGTTTGGAATTTGGTTGACAATGTACCAGGTCGTAAGACGGTCGGGTGCAAGTGGATCTTCAAGAAGAAGACTGACGTGGATGGGAATGTGCACACCTATAAGGCGTGATTGGTTGCGAAGGGTTTCACTCAAACTCCTGGAGTTGACTACGACGAAACCTTCTCGCCAGTTGCGAAGATAAAGTCTATCAGGGTGATGTTGGCCATTGCTGCATTTCATGACTATGAAATATGGCAGATGGATGTCAAAACCACTTTCCTTAATGGGAAGTTGGCTGAGGATGTTTACATGGCTCAGCCAGAGGGTTTTGTCAATGCAAAGCTTCCTAATAGAGTGTGTAAGCTTGAGAAGTCCATTTATGGACTTAAGCAAGCGTCTCGCAGATGAAATCTTTGTTTTGATGAGAAGGTCAAAGAGTTTGGTTTTCTGCGAAGCGAAGATGAATCATGTGTATATGTCAAGGCAAGTGGGAGTGTAGTAAGCTTCCTCGTTTTGTATGTCGACGACATACTACTCATAGGAAACAACATCCCGACACTGCAGAAGGTTAAGTCCTGGCTCGGGAAGTGCTTCGCTATGCAGAACCTCGGAGAGGCTTCCTATATTTTGGGAATAAGGATAGTGAGAAACAGAAGTAAGAGACTAATAGGACTTAGTCAGAATACTTACTTGGACAAGGTGCTAAATCGTTTTCGTATGGAGAATTCAAAAAAAGGGGAGCTACCAATCCAAAGTAATGCCAAGTTGAGTAAGACTCAAAGTCCGAGCACCGAAGTCGAGATAGCAGTGATGAGCCGAGTACCTTACGCTTCCCCAGTTGGCTCAATCATGTATGCTATGACTTGTACTTGCCCTGATGTGGCCTTCGCTTTGAGCATGGTCAGCAGATATCAAGGGAACCCTGGCAGAGCACATTGGATCGCAGTCAAGAATATTCTTAAGTACCTTCGGAGGACCAAGGAATGGTTTCTAGCCCTCAGTGGGAGTGATGACTTAAAGGTGCGAGGGTACAGTGACGCAAGTTTTCAGACCGACGGGGACAACTATTGTTCGCAGTCGGGCTGGGTCTTTACCATCAATGGAGGAGCAGTGACTTGGAAAAGTTCCAAACAGGAAACCGTAGCTGATTCAACGTGCGAATCAGAGTATATAGCGGCGAGCAAAGCGTCAAAGGAGGCGATATGGTTGAACAACTTCATTGGAGACCTTGGAGTTGTGCCAGCCATAAAGGAGTCCATGGAGATTTTCTGTGATAATGAAGGAGCGGTTGCCTTGACCAAGGAACCGAGAGATCACGGTAGATCTCGACATATCCACAGAAAATATCATTTTATTCGACATCGGGTGGAAGAAGGACTCCTCGTAGTAAAGAGGGTATCGTCAGAAGATAACCCAGCAGATCCGCTTACGAAGGGACTGAGCAGGGTTAAGCACTTGCAGCACGCTAGGAGCATCGGGCTGAACGACGATATTAGTTTAGATTAGATAGTATGGAAACGTGTAATAGATAAATTGTAATTAACATTTGATGATTAAATAAAAGAGTAATATTTATTATTAATGTTACTGTCTTATGTTAATCATTTACCTATTGTTTCATTTTGCATGTTTTGACTTCCTGAATAATTGAATTATTTGATGATAATCGAATTATTCGAACGGTCCACAGTCGTTCATATGTTGGAAGCAGGTATGAATGAAGACTGTCATGAATTGGTGTGTAGATTGTCTAAAGTGTATTATGCATAGCAAAAGTTTGCTACAACGTTCATGAGTGCTTATGAACAAGTTTTGAGCATTGGAATAAACCCACACTTGCTGGAATCACTTCATGGAATTTATCACGAGTGATCGCAAGATGGTAATATCATATGGTCTTTAAACCTAGATATATGGTTTATTGTTTGCTGGTTGGTTGTGCATTGATAATGTGTAAACGCATCAGTAACTTGATGTTATAAAACGCATTGTTGTGTATGATTTGATTAGTGGATAATAAATGCATATAAGTCGAAGTTTATCTGTTCCTTTTATCCTAAGAGGGTAAAAGCGATTTCAGGGCCCCTCGATGATTTGATTTGACTTATGTGTCGGGCCCGGTCAGGACTAAATTGATGTGTTCAATTAAGTTCTATGTCAAATGAATCTGAGATCGAGAAACCAATTGCTGGACAATGAGTATGACAATGTTCCATGTAATTGTCCACACGATATCTAGAACAGATGATTATACGATCCCTTATCTGAAGGACTGGTTACTGATAAGATCAGAGTTTGACAACGTCTTTGAGAGCTAAGATTGCTAATCGGATTAGGCTTGCATTTGTAGTTACTAGACTTATCCAAGTGGGAGACTGTTGGATTAGTGTCTAAGCCCGTAACTATATTTGGTAAGTACTTGACCCGGTTGTGCATGGTCCTTTTGGGTTGCCTTCACCATAGCAACTTGACAAGGTGATTTATGAAGAGAGAGAGAAGATATTATTATATTAATATATTATGAGAATAATATATTAAAGGAATAATTATATTATTTAATTAATATTAGTCATAGATTAATTAGGAATTAATTTGGTGATTAAAAGAGATTAATTGAATAAAGGGGCTTAAACTGTCAAATGTGTGATAGTTGTGTTTTTGGGCTAGGAAACCCTCTTGGATAAGGGTGGACGAAATTATGGGAAGGATCCCATCAAGATTTCGTCCATGGCCTTAATCCAGAAGGTTCCATGGGCTGCTTGGTGATTAAGTTGTCCATTAGGGTTTTAGGTGAAACCCTAGAAGCTCATAGTATAAATAGACCCCTTGGGTTGTGGAAATCGGCTAACACTTGATTCCTTGGAACCCTAGGGCCGATTTCTACCTCTCTCTCCTCTCTCCAAATCATCCTCTTGCTAGTAGGTGTTTGTAAGCCATTAGAGGAGTGACAATTGTGACTCTAAGCTCCAAGAACAAGAAGATTCAAGCAAGCTACAAAAGGTAATCATCTAGATCTGATTTCTTATGTCAAATTTGAATTGTATACACTAGATCTAGGGTTTGCAAGACTTGGATAAATTGCATGTTCAATTAGCGAAACCTAGATCCAAGCATTAGGGTTTGCATGTGCACATAGGAAAGTTCTTATGGCTCAAACCCATCAAGAACTTATCTTAAGTCTGTTAAGAAGAAGAAGGAGTCTCCAATACGGATAGATTTTGTAACTCGAAGGTCACGATTGAAGTCCAACACGAAATAGAGAGCGGGTGCAAGATCAAGCACCGCCTGCAGTCAAGAAGTCCAGGAGTTAGAAACTCGTTAGAAAAGACATAAGAGTTACGGTTATTACCTAGGATGAAAAGATAACATATGGAGTCATTATACAAGCCTTGTTTTGTTGATGATTACGGGACGTAATCATCCTATGGGGGAGATACTTAAGGGTTGACTTTGACCTACGATCATTGAAGTTTTGAGTAATTTTGTGCTTAGTTCAAACTTTATGACTTAGTGTCATTCTATTAACATCTAATTCCCAAAATCTCAAAGCCTCATTTGATGTATAAGGTAAGTCTATCAGTTATCCTTTTGTCACATACATCCTGTTAAACATGAGACTTGGATCACAATCAATCTCGTTTGTAATTCAACTTTGGGTAACGTGCGTTAGATGTCTAACTCTCAATACATGAGAGGAAAAAATCTCATCTTGGTTACATAAGCCTTTTTCATAGTTCACACCATACCTGAAAATGGCTTTTATAACTGCCTGGTTAAGGATCAACATTTGACCATATCAAAGTACAACACTCCCTACACTTAAGTCACACTATGTATCTCAGGTGTTAAGGATACCAAGATAGTACCTTTTAATCAAGTATCACTCATAACCGCGATCTATGAGTTGATCTTGATGTGGGTCCGTTTAGTACTAGTTCTTTGACAAGTACCTATGAAACTTGGTTACAACCACTTGCCTATTTGCATTTAGTGAGAGTCAACTAATCCAATTCATATTAGTGTTACTTCATAATTGCTCCCACAATTATAACCAACTATGAACTTTTAGAATTATAAGATTATGCATGGATTAAACATGTTAGTATACAAGACAGCAACTATTATTGTGATGATCATATACAAGTATATCAAAACATTATGTTATAGTTGTTGTTATAATTTTCCAATATCCAAATACTAAATTCAAATCAAAATCCCATTTCTAGAATAATAAATCCCTATAGCTGAAGTGTGACCACTTATACTTAGCTTAAAAATAAAGACTTTATTAATGGGTTTGACTAAATTTAATTTTTGCGAATACTTTCATCTCTATATTTGACTTTACTCTAGGTATAGTTAAATATCTTGGAGAATATGATTGGTGATCTTTCGTGACATAGAGTCTCTTAGCTTTATTAAGTATACTCTCGAAGTCACAACGATTTCTGTGTGATCCTTGAATAGCAGAAAGCAACATAGATTTTCAATGGACTCATTTATCCAATCCGATTTGACTTCAACTTCTAAAGTAGTGTTATTCTTATTTTGTAGTAGATTGTGTCATTATGTTTTTCTTTGACCTCATTCCAACTAAACTTACTCTTTATTCCACAATGAAATCATAATTCAATTACAATTCCTAATTATCTATATTTGTTTAGAAATCAGAATCCTATGTAACTCTTTACATGAAGATTTTATTCTAAACTAACTATTTCATATACATTCTCTTTGTTCTTCTTAAGTACTCTTAGAATATTCTCGTAGTCATCTAGTGACTTAACCATCTATTCAACTTGTATTTCATCATATGACATAAATGATGGTTTCATTTTCCAAGCAAATAGAATATAAATCATTTCCTCCAGCTCAAACCTATGTGCTAGGTCCTTTTGAGGCAGACTCAAGATAGGTGTCATGTTAAAATTCCAAGAATCTCAAAAGGAATCTTGTATCTTGACCTCTTCCAAGATATTGTTAATTTATGAAAAAGAGCTTAAATCTTTCAACATTCATAGTTATATATCTCTATAGATTTTACATTCCAAGAATGTATCTTGTCATTCATAAGTATTTCATTTTAGAAGTGCTTTCCAAGTCAAGGTGAAACAACCTTGCATAGTCGGAATGTTATTTCAAATGATTAAGTATGTATCATTCATACAAGATTAGGAATATCACTATCCCCCACTAGCTCTTAATAAACATACATGTTCTTTTCATTTTGATATACAAGCATACATTGTATCTTCATATTAGAATGTCTATTCCAACCTTGAGGTGTTCCCTTTATATTCACAAGTGGATCTTAAGCCTTACACGTTTGGTTAGGACAACATGTATTAAGAAAACCTCCAGGCTATGCTATATAGCTATCTTCTAGTAGATATCTATTAAGAAAAGCGGCCTTTCTTGAAATCTAATTGTTATATCTCATATTAAGAATATGAAGTTATAGTAAATATTATCCTTATTGATCTAATCATAGCTACTTGTGAAAAATGATTGATCATAGTCAATGTCATGAGTATGATAAGGACTATAGTCTATGACATGAGTATGAGAAAATCCTTTTCTGACAAGTATTGCTAAATGTGTATAGATTTCCATGTATGTATTCTTTCTAGAAGAATCTCTTACTCCTTTCTAGCCTTGCTATAGAGAGGACGATTAATAAATCTCGTACTTGATTATTACACATGGATTACATCTCAATGTTCATGACTCTAAGTCATTTATGAAATTCAAGATTTGATATGACATCTTGGTAGTTGATGGATTTGCCAAAAGCAGTCAAGAAGAACTCATCAATAAGCGATTTCACATTTCTCAAGTCAAAGATGATTTCTACCATTAATGAGAATAGTTTGTGTTTGTGAATAGCTATTATTCAAGTTCAACAATTCCTTGTTGAAACTGGTGCCAACAATTGCTACATCAGGTTATGGTCCTTAAGCTACTTCAAGTTTCATGTGTCTCCCACTTGCTTTGTCATTAGAAGCTTGCTTTCTGCTGACTGAACATTAAGAAGAATAAGAGAACTTATTCTTTATGGATTTGTATATAATAATCTAAATTCCATTTTAAAATATTCTACTGATATGTAATTTTTTGGTGTTTGTATTCAAGATACAATTAATAGTGATTAATGTATAATCCCAAGAGCATAAATGAAGACAATTTCTACCGATTAGAAAGTAAAATTTATCTGGTAAGGTCAAATTCATCATTTATTATCACTTATAGCTTTAGATGATGTTACTGGATTGTATCTCAACTTTACATCTGAAAACCTCAACAAATCTCTCACAACTATGCTTTACCATGTAAAATATAATTGTAACTACTATAATTATTAATAAAGTTAATTTGATATCTTGTGCTAAATCTTAGAAATTCATTAGAAAGGAAGTCATACATCATAGTGTATAGTTCCTTAATAATTATTTTCTCTATAATTAGTGAAAATATTATTAAGAATCGTTTATATATAAATAAGATTAACATATGTCAAATAAACTACATTTTTTTGCCTTCTAAGATCCCTTTCTTGAAGTTGGAATATGTGTATCATATTTATATAATAAAGATAACAATGTCTTAGATAACTTTGATTAAAAACAAATTTAATTCAAGGTGTTTGCATAGAGAACTTTTTATTTAGAAATGATTGATATTTACTTTACAATTCTATTATGAGATCTAGTATCATAGATAGAAGTTAGTCATTTCAAAATATGAATAATATCGTTATAAAAAAGTGTTTATGTAAATAATCAAATATTTAAATAAAATAACTGATACATATATATATATATATATATATATATATATATATATATATATATATATATATATACATTCTAAATTTAAAACATACATTGTTCCAAAACAAACATTGTTTTATATTATAAGTAATTTATGTTCTAAGCATAAATAATAAACTAAACTTCGAGAGTGTAGTTCCAAATTGCTTATGCTCAACTAATTACTCTTCTATAAATATCTACAAACAAGTTACAAATATTATATTAACACTTACGTACCAAGTACTTGAGTGTTATATGAAAATTTTAAGTTCTATCTAATGGATACCTGAAGTACTAGTCTCTTCCAAACTTTTTTTTTCAAATAAGATAAGTAGTTTCTCTTCCAGTATCTAGTTTTTCCACAGAATAAATATGATCCATCTATGTGGGACTTCATGGATTTCATGGGATTAAAGGTGTTCAGTCCATAAAACATGAGCTTCTTAGATCACACAAAGTGACTCTTTTCAACCTTGCATTATTCCATTGTTTGAACAAGTTTAAACAAATATCATTGTATTTATTGGAATATTGCTTAACCTATTATATCATCAGACATATATACATCTAAATTACAAAAGACTTCCTGGAAGTTAGGAATAACTATTCCTAGTGTGATGTTAGAAGCATCTTGAGCATCACCGTGATGCATTTACTAGGTATCATGTTCAGGTCTATTGCTTAAAGCTAGTTGTGTTGGACTAGAACCTTTAAGTATATACAATTTCACATCTCTCATGAGATTATCTCTCAAGACATGAACTCATTCACTGAAGTTGTATCTATTATCCCATTCATTTGAATTCAACCCGGTAGATATAGATTATCCCATTCATTTATCAAGTCATTTAAAGAAAATAACTATTCATGGTAATGAGAGTAGATTATTTATATCTACAAAATGGTTAAATATCTTTTATCCCATTCATTTGAATTCAACCCGGTAGATATAGATTATCAATTATATTATACTATATAATTCCAAGATTTATGGGATCGCTAATACCAAATTTAATTAGATATGTTTGATTAATTCTATGCCTCATGACTCTCTTGCTTAGGTATCCTTTATCACAAAAGGTTTCCGATCAAGTCATCCAATTTGAAAAACTTGTGTAATTGGCTTATAACTTGGTTATAGAAATCACGAAGACACCCCAACTATTAAAAGATAACACTAAGCGGTTAGGTATCCTTTATCCCACTAGTGCATACAAGATATGTGCGACTGTTCTTCAAAAAAAGGACTACATAGATTTGAGGTTTGTAAGAGGTCTTTGATGTTTTTATAATTCTAATTTAAAAAATATATTATATCATGGTTATT
This sequence comes from Lactuca virosa, assembly GCF_052849685.1. NCBI lineage: Eukaryota > Viridiplantae > Streptophyta > Magnoliopsida > Asterales > Asteraceae > Lactuca > Lactuca virosa. Next base: position 4,104,008 of record NC_136428.1, on the reverse strand, counting down.
TCATGCATCCAATAAACCATGGTATACATTAAAAATTAACAATGTTCCTTTATAAAACCCGATTTTATAAAATTGACGTGATCCATTTTTAATAGTTAGTAGTAAGTCTGACGTTTGAGCGCTTTAGAACATTTATAAACATTTTAATAAAACTTCTTTTTATAAGATAAGGTTTGGAGTTTGATAAGTTTACAAATATCTATTTTAAACTTATATAATTTTAATCTCAAAATTTTACCGGTTACTAGTTTTAACGATAAAGCTTGTTTTATTTTAAAACTACTTTTACCATCTTATGTTAAAATGTACATTTCATTAAAACCAAAGTCCTCTGTGATGTTTATATATGGTAAAAATATTATTTTTCATTTGAAAAAAGCAATTTATCAACCATAACATAATACTAACAACATAAATATAAAACAACACAAACATGTTATAAACATATGTGTATAAACCAAGCCATAAACCAATAATATTTATGTGAGTCATCACAAACATATTAAATTCAGGAATAGGACATAAGAAACATTTATCTTGTAAAGTCTTCATGCGCTCCCACTTGCTTCAACACCTTGTAGCAAATTTATAAAAATAATTTTTTAAAGTTGAGAAACTTTAATAAAATCAAGTTTATAAACTTTTGATCTTCAAAATGGCCGCCATCTTCATTCTTGTTATATATTTATAAAAATAAACTATTTCAAAAACTAATCTATTACTTACAAAAATTAACAAATGAAAACTATTTATTTAATTATTACATACCATATGAATAAATAAATAATCACAAACATTTTAAATAGATCAACACATGCAACAACACAATGGTCCATGACTAGTTTATGCATATCATACACATTTATATACTCAAAATTATATAAAACAACTATTTGTTTTTCTAAGAAAACTTTTATAACTAAAAAGATGCATGTAAACTTTTAGTCAAGAAATAACAATTATAAACATTTTAAAGTTGTCATAGAAAATACGTATGGATTTTTCTTGCAAAGAGAAAACCATCCATATTTTCCGAAAACAAAGATTTCATCATCTAAACAAATAGTATAACTAATCTTTCAAAACTGACTCTGATACCGATTGTTGGGTTTTTGTTCAAAAAATTGTTTCAAAAACATAAACAATGCAACAGAAGACTTAAGATTTGAACAAAATAAAACTAGTTTTATTCTCACCAAAAGATCATTATGCAAGGCTTAGAATGATTAAAACAACCATAGAAAGAAAAGTGTTACAACCTTTGAAGACTCTGATTCTCATGGGAGATTGGAAGTTGATAAAGTGTGGCATGAAACGTCAAGGTAGAAGTTCTCTAGAAGTATCCACCAACATTTTGCCAACTTGATAAGATGCTACTCTTCTTCTTGTAATAATAAAAACACTCTTAAGCTTTAAGTCAAGACCCATGTAATAACTTAAAGAGGGATGCAAGTATTAACTTCTTCTTACTTTGATCTTAACTCTTTAAGAGACAAAACAAGAGAGAATATGAATAGGAAAATGCTAAAATTTCATGGTTTTAGCTAGCCAAAATGAGAAGAATGAAAGCCTTCATAAAGCCAAAACATCACCCATTAAGTCTTAACACTTTAAGACATGTCATGCTTCTTTATTATATTTTAATGCCATGCTTATAAATCATGTCCCCAAGATTAAATAAGTTAAAGACCATGTCTCCAATCTCTAGCCATGCTTACACTTTTATAAAGAAAAAGACAATATTTTATTTAAAAAAAAAACTTCAAGTTTTTATAAAATATAAACCCTTATCTTTTTAGCTAAAAGGAAAACGTCTTTATAGTCCAAAAAGATGTACATGACTTAATAAACCATACCTTATGGTATATTATGATACTTAACAATAAAAATTAATATTTCCATGAAATAAATAATTTCTAATTCATTACAAGAGTTATATTTATTTATCAAGAATGAAACTGTTATAAATAATATATTTGCATCAAGTTGTTGTTGGTGTGACCCTTTAGGATCATATATTATCTACCAATATCATTCTTTAATGACTCTTGGGCATATAGATCTTACACTCTCAATAGTGAAGACCGGTACTACGAGACATCTAAAAACAATATATAAGTACCTCAGTCTACACCCTAAAACCCTCAAGTTGACCAAAAGTCAACATGGACAAAAAGTCAATGGCCAAAGTCAACCCCAGCTAACCCCCATGCGTGGCCACCCATTGGCCACGTCGTGACAACTTCAAGACAAAATAGTCGTAAAGACTGCCCAACGCCACGTCGTGGTGACCAACCACACCATGTCGTGCAAACTGTCCATGTCAGCTTAATGCATTAAGCTCTTAATCCTTCAAGATATTCATTCATACTTTCCAGAAGGCTCTCATACACCCAGTACATCACGCAAATCATTTCTTTGTAGACATGCATGTCCAATGCATGTCGTGAGCTCAAGTTAGGTCAAAATGGTGAAAATGAAGTTAAAATCTCATGCATGGAACCATACTCCATAACTCTTCATATTTGGGACAAGAGACTACAAAGAAACCACAAGGACCCATAAGTTCCCAACTTTATGAAATCCATCCACTCAAACCATTCGAAACATGGAGAAAAGTGGGTAAAAGTTTATATCTAACATGGTTGAACACAAAAGGTAGAATCTTGAGGGCTTACAAGAGTCTATAAAATACACAAGATGACGAGGATGAGATTTTCTTGTTGGATCTATGCACTAAGGACACCTTTTTCTTCTTTAAGGTACCAAAAATACCACAAAAGGTCACAAGACCAACAATGGAGGCTAGGGTTTGGGTGGGATCAAATCTCACAGGGTGGAGGCTGCCAAATGAGACAAACCTAGGATTTAGTGCTTTTAAATAGGGCATAAACTCAGAAATCTCGTGTTTTGGACCAAAACAGCCACCATGTCATGGTACAACATGGATGCACGGTTTTCCATCAGGAATGCCATGTCGTTGCATCTTAATTGCCAGGTCGTGGTACAACAAAAACTTTTAAAAGTAATTAATTAAATTCACATAAGAAGTATGAAATATCACTCAACCAATATTATCAACATCCAATAAGGTTTAAACTCTACTCCTTTGAAGCCCAATACTTTTACTTGATGGCATTACGATCCGAAATCCGAAAATAAGAAACGTCTTGAAACTGGATGTTACATTATATCCAATATATTATGTTTTTCTTCCTTTTTATATAAACAAAATACATTGAATGGTATATAAAAACAATATAGTTTGAAAATTTTCCGATTTAACCATTCATACATTTTCTATGAGTTATAAAGTTAGCGGCACAACTTGTTATCCGTTTGCCTTCTCATTCGTTGTGCGATGATAACAAGAATTTGTTTCTTTAAAAATATTCTAACCGGATGTAAGATATTTTTCAACTATACTAATGATTTTATTGTCAAATTTGATAATTATTGTACATTTAAATACGTAAAAAAATTAACATAAGTATATAAGAAACTACTATAATATTTTTGACAAAATAATTTGTCTAACAACTAAATAGAATATTTCCCCATGATGAAATTTAATGGTTGATGACTGAAATTTTATACATAAGGTTTAAGATGCAAATATTCATATATTTAAACTATTGTTAGTGTTTTACGAATAACCTTCCACATGGATCCTCAAATGAATTGACCTACACTACTATGATGGTGCTATTACATATTTTTTTACAAATATCTTGAATAATTTTACAAAAATACATTGATTTTAGTATTTGAGTTTCAAATTTTCTCTTTATAACAATATATTATAATAAACAAATATTATCCCATTTTATGAAAAAGTTGTAAATATAAGTATCAAATAGTTATTTAAACAATTTAAAATTTTATATTTATTATCTATTATTAAAATAAGTGAAATTAAGTATAATGACCATTTTAAAACACAACTATTTTTTCCGAAATGTAATCAGTTTCTCTTGAATATCTTATTCTTTATTGATTTTTAAGATTTGAAGTTTTTTTTCTTCATATAAGTCGTTCTATTTATATCCGATATGTTTATTTCGTAGTGTTTAATGTCATCGTTTTTCAATAAAATATTTAATTTTAAGGCATATTATCATGTGCATCTCATATTACTATATTTGTTTAACTTTTTGTTTATTAGTAAAGAACAATTTTTTTTGCACGAAATTGTTTAATTGCTTATCGGATTTCAGATTTTATCTTGAAATGCGAGTTTTTTTTTTCGAAATCCGAGATATTGTTTCGGAATCCTGGAATGTCAGTCCGAAATGCCTTTTTTTCTCAGAAAAAATATTATTTTTTCTCATTTTGAAATCCTTCATTCCAGACTAGGTGGTTATTTTTTCAAAAAACAAAAGTTTTTGGTTATCTTCTTTAAAGACACTACATTTTGGTTTAACAAAAAAATCGTAAAAATTAAAGTCTTCAAACTTTAATTGGTTGAATAAAAAAATATTTTTCAAATAATTAAACAAAAAAAAATATATTCAAATTACAATGATTCGAAGGGAATTTCCCGAAATCACTATATAAGTGAATTTACAAAGGAATTCGTCAAAAATAAAAGGTAGTGCCATAAAAAGCCTTAATTTTGCAAGAAAAAAATTCGTTTTACCTTTCGGCGGGTTTTTGGTTCGTTAATGCCGCATACTTGTCTCATTTTTTGCATTTATTTCAAATAGCCGGTTGCAAGAGGGTTTACCAGTTACCCCTCCACTGTAGCATACTTTTCCACCTCCATTTCAGTACATCTAGAAATGTAATAAACTACACTACAAACTTGTTATCATTTCATCTTACATCTTGATAACCACTATAACAAGACATACCAAAATACTCACTAGCAACCCTACAATCAATATGAGCAACATCACAGATTCAGTATCTCTATGTTGGAGGTTCAATTGCTTCTCAAAAGCCCTAAATTCTTCTTATTCTTCATCAACCCATTTGAAATAACCATAACCACCATCTTCATCCTACAAAAATAAGTATAAAATTACATAAAGAAGGGACGATAGTAGAGAGAGCATAATTAGGGCAAACATCACCACAATTACTTGGTAATTAGGACAGCCACAAAACTTTCTTTCTTCGTGGGTTTTTTGGAGTGCATGAAACATAAATAGGGCAAACATCACCACAGCTACATTAGATTATCTCCTTATAAAATACATTTTACCAGTTTCATTGATAATCTCGACGTCTAGTCATTAAATGAGCTGATGAGATGGATATGTTGGGTTATATAATGTTATGTTTAACATAAAACTTGATATCCTGATGTATTGTATGTTTTTTGGAATATAAAATGGATCCAACGAAGACTGCAATAATTACATAAACTAGAACAACTTTTTCATTTTTAAGTTTATAAGAAATTTCAAATTGTCTATCTAATCTTATGTACCCCATTATATCCATCTCATCAGACATCAGCTCATTTCCGTTATTTTTCCTGAAAAACACACATTTTACCAGTTTCATGAGGTTACTATTCAAATTTATTGATGCAAGTGGTTATAACTTCGATCTTGAAGATCTATTGAAAGTGTCGGTGGAGTCTCGGAAAAGGAAGCTATGGGACAATGTATATGGTGATCTGGATAAAGAAATGACGGTGGTGGTGAGACAGATTCGAGAAATTGTGGTGGCGAAGGAATTTGAACAACAAATGGAGTTTGAAGCGAAGGGATGGTGATGCTCCAGTCTTCTTACTCGTTAGATCTGCTAGAAGCCTCCGATCTCCGACTAACAGTCGCCAGAACCCTCTGGAAGCACTTTAAATACTTCAGCCGCCGGAACCCTCATTCGGTTCACCACGTACAGATCTGATGTAACACCCGTTTATTTATTAGTTAAATAAATAAATTAATAAACGAATGGTAGCCTAAAATAAATAATTATATATGCAGGGTGTTGGGTTTGAGGAGTTAATTGCCACATTTTTAGAAGTCAGGGGTTAAAAGTGTGAGTTCGGGACTCATTTTATAAATATTTATGAAGACAGGGGCTCCGTGGTACTTATTGGAACTTGAGTTGGAAAGAATGTGAGGAGGAGGGACTAATAATGTCAACATGGCTGAAACTTGATCACTCAGACCTAATTTGTAATGGATTTTAGATGGTGGGGTTCAAATGGTAAAATTTGGGTTAGTTTGAAAATAATTTTGGAAGGGAGGGACTATTTCTGCCATTATGGCATTAACCTTCCTAGGGCACGGGTATATAACCCATACTAACCCTAACCCTAACAAAAACCCTGCCAGCCGTCACCCCTTATTCCCCCATCGGCCACCCTTGTTCCTCCGACCACCAAGTCGCCGATGTGTTGCTGAGCCATTGCCGTCACTAACCGCCACTTCCTACTTCACTTCTGGCGTTGCACCACCACGACTGGGATCGGTAACCACAGAAACCACCTTCACGAAGCTGATACGGCGGTTCCGACGTCAACACCAGCCGCCACCGTCCCTTCGCAACTTCTTCTTCTTATGTTGCCTCTAGCCGCCGCCTCCGTGATTCCATGGTAGACCGTCGACTGTGTGAATCCGACGACAAGAGTGAAAATCGAGACAGCGGTCCCTGTTGCTGCCCTAGATCGTTGCTACCGCCGCCACGGAGCCGTTGTTCACCGTTGTTGCCACCGTCATGTGCTTCTGCCTTATTCCGCCGCCACCAGCCACCATGGGAGGTGGCTGTGGGTGTATTCGTGGATGTGTGTTGTGTGTTGTGTTGCTACGTGTTGGAAGCCAAAGAGACCACTACCACCACCGAGAAGTGGTGGTTGCCATCGAGAACCGCCACTGCTACCACATGCTGCCGCCAACCACCACCATAAGGGTGGATGTGCTCCTGTTCCGGGCAAAACAAGTGTGTGGGTGTGTTTTCCATTATTAGTGTGTGTTGTGTGTGTTTTGACTAGCTGGAAAACCAAGAACAGCCACCATCACCACCGTGAGGTGGTGGCTGCCACCATGTGCCGCCATGTGTGTGTGTTTATGTTAGTTAGTATGTATGTGTGTTACTTTGGTATTTTCATTGTAAATTGTAACAACAAAAAAATGGAATAATAGAAATCTCAAACCACCACCGTAGGGTGATGGCTGCCGCCACCGGCCGCCGTGTCGGGTGGCGGTTTGCTTGCCTTGTGAGTTTGATTCGTTTGGGGTGCTTGAAACCCTAATGGGCCTTGTAAGCCCTAATGGACCCTAATTGACCCAAATAAAACCCTAATGGGCTTAATGATATTCTAGTGGGCCTAATAGGCCCAATAAAGCCCTAATTGACCTAAAAGCCCAACAAATTGATTAATGGGCTAATATTTGGATTGGAAACCCTAATTAGGGTTTGGAAAACCCTAATGCCAATAAAACCCTAATTTGGGGAATTAACCGGGACACGCAGGAATTATTTAATAACTTGAGATATTAAATAATAATCATTAGCAATGATTAATCTAAGCGATATTGGACTTCATGGATTAAGTCCTTAGAGGATTAAGTCCTTAATGGGTTAAGTAGGAAACTTAACCCTAATCATCATTTTATGTGAAACCCTAATTTCACTTGGGTTTATTGTTGGGCCTCTCTATTGGGCCTTGATGATTGGGTTATTAATGGGCCATCCATAGTCAAGCAATTGGACTAGAACAATTTAATGGGCCTAGGGTAAGACCATGTAAGGGGTTTGGGCCCAATTTGGAAAATTGGGCCATAGATGGGCCATACTTTGGGCCTTTATGATTATGTGATATTGGGCCATTAGAATGTTGAATGTTGGACTAGACTAAATGGTTGGTCCTTATTGTAAGACCTTGTAAAGGTTTGGGCCCAATTTGGAAAATTGGGCCATATGTTGGGCTTTGACTCATAGTTGACTTTTGGGCCTATGGATTGGGCCTTGGGCTTGCATAAAGCCAAGCTTGGGGTAATGTAGTAATTATCCAAAGTATGTACTCATGGTTATGTAGTGGAACCCAATTATTAATTGGGTGTTATTTTGGTGTTGACAGTTCGGGAATCTGTCATCCAGCAGCTGGGGTTGAGTCTACGGGACTTCAGTAGTGTGGGATTGTGTCTACGGGACTTCAGTAGTGTGAGGTAAGTTACCTTCCAGTAGCGGTGGGTCTACGGCCACAATGTCGGCCCACCAGTAGGGGTTGTATGTTAGATGATTGTCTTTGTGATATTCATCTAGGTTTGCTACTACCTGATATGTTTATGTGCTAGCATGATATGTTATATGTGATAGTGATAGTAGGGGGAGAATAGTCCCCAAGTTCGGTCGTTAGGACCGAAGGGTAGGTCGGGCACCCCAGAATTGCCTGACAGTATGTTTATGTTATGATATTATGTGGTAGTAGTAGGAGGTGAAATAGTCCTCGGATGTCGGTCGTAAGAACCGACGGGTAAGTCAAGCACCCCAGAATGGCTTGACATGGGTAGTCAGGCACCCCAGAATTGTCTGGCAGTATATGTGTGTTATATGGTAGTGGTAGGGGTGAAATAGTCCCCGGTAGTCGGGTGAAACAGACCGACGGGTAAGTCAAGCACCCCAGAATGGCTTGACCAGGGTAGTCAGGCACCCCAGAATTGCCTGACAATATGTTATTGTATGGTGTGTGGTATGATGGGGTGTAACGCCCGTAGATCCGGGCTAGTCAATTTAGAGACAATGAGCATCAAAAATGAGTTTTTGATGGAAGATTATTTAGAAGGAATAATCTTAACCAAGTGGTAGTATATGTTACAAGGGTTCCGTACATATAAAGAACGCCGAAATCCGAGTTATAACGAAGAAGTTATGGCTCGTCGAAGTTTTTCGGCAAAACCGACACGGCACTGGGAGACGTAAATAGTGAATTTACGATAGAGGAGTTTTTAGCCTTAGTAATCTAGAAAAAATTTGTAGTATACGTTAAACCGGGAACATACAAAAAAAGAACGCCCAAATCTGACTTCGTATGAGGAAGTTATGAATTTTCTAAGATTTGGCAAAGCAGTGCACGGCCCGGAACTCGAATTTTAGTTCGAGCGGTTTTTGGCTTACGCGACCTAAATGAGAGTTGAATATCTCATTAATAGGAACTCAAAGGTAAAAAGACAGATGAAAACGGAGTCCGTATGAAGGAGATACGAATTTTTCGCGGTCATTTAACAGTCTAATCTCCTCCTACTGTTAAGTTTAAGATCGGTCGAAAATTAGCTGACGGATTCTAAATGAAAGTTGTAGATCTTGTTTTTACCTACGCGTGGAAGAAAAAGAACGTTGAAAACGGAGCTCGTATGCGAAAGTTACGGGGTTTAGAAGTCGGCAGGGTGCTGCTGCAAAAGGGGTGACGTGGCTGAATATGGGCCAAGGCTTTCTCCCCAAGAAAAGCCATCAGGTGATGACACGTGGTACCGATGCGGCGATTCCGTGAACCGAATCGGCGAGTCCATCAGGAATTCAGCCTATAAGTAGAGGTGTCGGGCATTGCCATTTCTTCGCACCTCTCAAGCCTTCTTTCTCTCTCTAGACTCTCTCTCTAGCCTCCCTTAAGCCCCCCAAAGTCTAGGTAAACCCCCTAGCACCCGAAGGAATCCCCGAGGCTCCCGGAGTCCCGAGAAAAGAGTCTTTCGGTTCAGAAACGCTGCTCCAAGCGAAGCCCGGTTTTCTATAAAACCAGCTGTAAGTGAGCTACGCCTACGCTATTTTTAATATAGCTTTTATTTAATTGTAGTAAAGTTATTAGGAACTTATAATAAGTACTTGGGCTATTATTATGGGTTATATAAGTATTGTTTAACGCTTATATAATAGTAATAAATTACGTGCGTAGTTACTTTCATCTTACACATAGATATGAAATATTTTATATAAATTACGTGCTATGTGTGCATACTATCTGAATACTTGTTGTCTATGTTGGAAGAAGGATTTTATACATGTTTTAAATAATTTAAATTGTATATGTATTTTATATCTACGAATATGTTGGGTAAAACATAGGTAGATGAATGATGAGAGATGAAAGATGATATGAGTGAACATTGGAAGCTATAGACTTAGTGCCTATTGGATAAACGCCGGTAGCTATGGACTTAGTACATGTTAGATAAACGTTGGTAGCTATGGACTTAGTACCTGTTAAATAAACGTTGGTAGCTATGGATTTAGTACCTGTTAGATAAACGTTGGTAGCTATGGACTTAGTACCTATTAAATAAATGTTGGTAGCTATGGATTTAGTACCTATTAGCTGAACACTAGTAGTTATGGATTTAGTACCCGATGAATGAACTTTAGCAGCTATGGAATTAGTGCTTTACGAACAAGCATTGGCAGCTATGGACTTAGTGCCTGTCATATAAACCCTGAAAGCAATGGAATTCGGAATGAACGAATGCAGGATAAATGACTCTTCGGGTAGACCTTAAGAGTAAGGAAGATTATGGGGATGGGTAATTGGGTTGATTGTTTGATGTTTAAACATAATAATTAAATTATTGTGGGTTGAAAACCCTATGTACTCACCAGGTTTCCCAACCTGACCCACTCAGTTTATTTGTACCACAGGTGTTGATATGAAGTCACATTACACTGAGAGATTAAGGAGATATAAATCACTAGTGATAATGAATGTAAGTTCTGTTTATGCTTATGTTTCTGTATTGACGATGACATCCCAAATGTTTTAAAATGAATAAAAATACTTTTCTTCGGAAATGCCTTGATAACGTATTTATCATGTTTTTCTAGGAACAAATTCCGCAACATTTGTATTAAAAGAGGTACTCTGATTTTTATAAAGCATAAACAAAATCGGTCTTTTCTGGCCGTGAAAAATGGGGATGTCACATGGGGGAACTCACTAAGCTTTGTGCTTACGGTTTACAATTTTGGTTTCAGGTACTCGTTTTCAAAGGAAAGGAGTCGGCTTGATCGCAGCGCATCACACTATGTTTTCCGCACATGAGATCTTTGGGATTACACTCTGATATGGTTTTATGATAATATGTTTTGATTATTGACACTTTGGTTTTGACATGAGATATTAATATGAATGTTTTTATGCTGATGGTTTTATATAATTACTTAATTAAAACGAAACTTTTGGTCTTGAATTTTGGGATGTTACATCTGATCTCTGAATAACAAATTCGTTGTCTTAGCCCCAATCTCGTCGCCCTTTTCCGGTGGTGGTAGCGGCATTTATATCTCCTGTTGTCGAAAACCTCACTCCCGAAAATTGGTGGTGGTGGTATTTCATATGACAAACTGAGAGAGAGAGAGATAGAGAGAGAGAGAGAGAGAGAGAGAGAGAGAAAGAGATATGGGGTTAGATGGTATTTTATTTTAGCTTTGTTATTAATTGTTGTAAGTAAAAGAAAATGAAAAAACAAAATTAAAAGGGCAAATACATCATTTGAAATATTTTCAAAAAGTTTTGGACCAAACCTACAATAAAATATTTATTTTGGACCATATAACTCCAAAATTTTATATGGACCAAATTTATAATTTTGTCATTTATTTAAAATGGTAAGTGTAAATTGGATTTCGGTTCCTTTTAATTCTGTATTAGTTGTCAAACTCATGTATTACATGGATTCATTTAAAAGAAAAATGAAATATAAAATTCTTAACATTTTGAAAAGTTTGAATTTATAACAAAAATTAGAAAAATATTAAATTATTAAAATTAATGTGTTTTTTTTTCTTTTTTAAATTTAAACTAATAATTTAGATAAATAAACATAGGAAACTAATGAGCATTAATTTTGAAAATTTGAAATTAGAAAAAATACCAATTAATGATATTGATATGCATTTATTATTACATTTATTGTAATTATTACATTTAAATATTATGTGGAATTTAATAAAATAGAAAAAACCACAACATGCCATGTAGAGTAAATTTAATTAAAAATAACCACAAAATGACATGTGGCCAAATCAATGAGAGTGTGACATGTAGCAAAAATATTTTTATTTATTAAAGTAGATTCTCGGCAAACCAAACGCCACTAAGGTCGGACGGTATGGAGTGCGGGGAGAGGTGCGGGACGTTTCGCGCACAGGGGGAACACCGCACCGTGGGTGCGGGAAAGTTAGCGCGGGAAGAGGGTGGGGGGTGGGGATCCCGCGTTCTCACTCCTCACATGATTGGTCCGTTTATTTATTTTTTCTTTTTTTTTATTGCAAGATTCCAACGGCTATATAGCCGTTAATATATATAAATTGTTTTTTTTTCCTTTTCTTAAACTATAAATACCACAACATCCAATCATTTTTTTAACCCATACCTTATACTTCTCTCCAAAAAATATTATTCAAAATGTCATCATCGTCATCATCCGATTCGACGGTTGTAGAGGAGGCTAAGTTTATTGGTTCCGTCATGGCGAAAACGGTTGCATACTATCAAAACCGACTAGGCGAAACATCACGTGCACGATCTAAGCTAAGAAAGCCGCGGTTGGATAGAAATCACGAAGCCGGACACGATCGCCTTATAGAAGATTATTTTGCAGATGACGCCATCTACGCTGTAAAGTTTCGACGTCGGTTCCGGATGAGGAAGGAACTATTCTTACGTATTGTTGGCGATTTGGAAGGCCGCTTTCCATATTTCCAATGGAAAATGGATGCAAGGCGGGTAAAAGGTTTCTCTCCCGTTCAAAAATGCACGGCTGCAATTCGTCAACTAGCATACGGCATGGACACAGATAAATGGGACGAGTATTTTAGGATGTCAGAGTGTACCGTGCGGGAGTGTGTGTACAACTTCTGCAAAGCGATCTGTTTGGTTTATGGGCAACGATATTTGCGCAAACCAACTATCAACGATATCCACCAATTGTACACGGTGCATGAAGGCAATCATAGATTCCCTGGAATGCTAGGTAGTATCGATTGCATGCATTGGAGTTGGTCATTATGCCCCAACGCATGGCGTTGTCAGTACATGAGAGGCGACCACAAAGAGCTGACGATCATTCTAGAGGCTATCGCATCACATCATCTTTGGATATGGCATGCATTCTTTGGTCCAACTGGTGCAAACAATGACATCAATGTGCTAGACCAGTCGCCGATATTCAACGATATCTACCTTGGAAAGTCGCACGATGTACATTTTCAAGCAAATGAGGTAGCATATAAGCGTGGATACTATCTTATTGACGGCATATATCATCCCTTGTCTGTTTTTGTGAAATCGTTTACATGTCCTAACGACCAAAAAAGGAAAAAGTTTAAAGAGGCCCAAGAGTCAGCTAGGAAGGATGTGGAGCGAACATTTGGTGTACTTAAGAGACGTTGGCAAGTACTAACGGTCGGGGCAAGGTCATATGAGGTGAAAATGTTACAACACGTAATGTATGCATGTATCATATTGCATAATATCATTCTTGAAGACGAAGGAAGAGCGATATGTCGGTACAACGAAAATGAAGTTTTGCCAAATGTCGAAGGAGTAGCTGTTGGTACACAAGAGTATAGGGTGAATAGAAGAGAAGTACACAATCGCGACATTCATCACGCCATTCGTGCTGATTTGGTGGAGCACATTTATATGGCTCATATTCAGCCCCCGTTAGAGTTTTCTCACGATGATTTGTTTGACGAATCAGACGAGGATTCTAATATGTTCGTCGAGAGTGAAGATTCCGACGACGAGAGTGACGTTGCGGAGAATGATGAAGACGATCAAGGCGATGGCGAGGACGATGAGGGCGATGACGAAGACGATAATTCCGAGTGACGGATTTTGGTTTAAATTAAATTAGGATATTACTTATGTTTTCTATGTTGTGGATTGTTTGATATTTTTTTTTCCGTTTTTATTTTTATTTTTCTACTGATTTAAATATTAGGTTTAATGTATTTTTTTTAATTAATGAATTGCTTTTTATTTTTAATTAAAGTTTATGTTTAGTATTAATTTAAAAATTATAAATCATAAAAAAAATTATTTAATAAAAAAAAAAGTGAGGGAAAGGCTTCCCACCCATTCCTTGGATTTTAGGTGAGGGAAAGAAAAGTGAGGGAAATGGGGGTATAGCCCACAAAAAGTGAAGGAAGCTTCCCTTCCATACCCTCCCGGTCTAAAAGAAGATAGGAGAGGTATTGGAAATCAGTGAAAATTTCTGGGTATTTATGTAGATAACTTTGTTGCTACTCCACCTATTTAATGTTGAATTCAAACTTAAAAAAATACAAAATATTTGGTACTTTAGTATACTCCCGCCACTCTCTTTCATTAAATGCTTTATTAAAATATGTGGTGCTACAATAATATGGATAAATAATATCCCAATTAATACATAGGTCCAACTAAACTATGGATGAATCTCGTAGTGATAAATTATAACCTTCCCGATCAAGAAGTCAAAAAAACACACAAAGATTTAAACTGATGCATGAAAGAAATGCAATAGATGCGTTTTAGTAAATAACTAAATCGCCTATTTTAAAAAAGAAATGGTATTACTTCGTAACATGGCGTCCTTTATAACAGATGTGGTTACACTTTTATAAATGGAACAAAACTTTAAAATTTAAAATTATTCGTTTCGAAATTAATAAAGTTCAATGGCTAGGATATAATGCATGGAAAGAAGTAGGTAATTAAAAAATATATAACAGAAACGACTCAAGGTCCGATAAGATAAGATATTATGATGTCAAAAATTAAGGTTGTCCTGAAATGGGCCAAAATTCTCAGGTGCGCTTAATGCTGATAATTTGACTAAGCTCTTAGCCCATCCCAAGATACCGGCCTGTTATGTTATTTTGAAAGAGAAAACGGGGGGGGGGGGGGGGGGGGGGGGGGGATGAGAAATTCAGTTGACACCCATTCTAATATATCGTAAATATTTATATTTTCGCATTACTAAAAAAATAAACTGTAAATATAAGTTTGATCTTATATGAAAATTTGGTGATCAACCTGCGGTTGCATCCTAAGTTATTATACTCCATCCGTCCAAATAATTCCACAGACAAAAAACACACATATTAAGAAAATCATTAATTATCAGTAACTTTATTTAATAAAATAACAGTTTTGTCCTTACTTTACATTTAATGTTCCATTAAATGCTTAGTTGGTTAAGTAATAATGAGGGGGGTATTTTGGTAAAAATGTTATTTATTTTTAGAAGTGTACTATTATTTTGGGACAAACCAAAAATGAAAGATGAACTATAATTTTGGGACGGAAGGAGTAATATTTTCAGATTTTTTTTTTCTTTTCTATTTATGATGAAATGTAACACTCAAAAATGTATTTTTGGATTTTTCCTTTTTTATTTGTGGAAGTCAAAGTTATGAGCATCAAAATAGTATTATATTCTAATTTACAAAATCATGATTTTAACATCCAATCAGTTTGTAAAAGTAGTTTAAAAACATATATAAACAATACATATCCATCGATAGTTAATAATAAAATAGTTTAAAACATTAAAAATATATTTTCAATATATCATTTAACAATAAACAATATAAAAAGAATAATTAAAAAATTCATACTCGATTTACTTAGTATTGTTAGCCTAATAAGATTTTGGGTTTTATTTTGTATTGGGTTTTATGATTGGACATTTTCGCTAGGAAACCCCAATTAGCATGTCTATATATTATGTCTTTCCCTTTCATTGTATTTGTACTTCTCTTTGGTAATAATACGAAACCCTAGCCATTATATGTCTTTCACTTATTAGTTTACATGGTATCAGAGCTCAGTTGATTATCTGTAGTTTTTTGTTTTTTGGGGACGAGTACTGTTCATCGGCAATGTTCATCACAGTTACTATTCATCGACGTTACTGTTCACGGCTACGGTTCACCGGCGTACTGTTCATCACGTTATTGTTCACGGTTACTGTTCATCTGAAAGAACCCCTTTCTAAACTTTCGTATTTCTGAAAGACCCAAACTTTCATACTTGACAACTGTTACTCCAAAACATGCTACATGCATATTTATAAAACAATATCTTACATTGATAAAGTGATTACAAAAGATTGGATACAAACCGACTATGTTTTAATATTTTACATAACTACCCAGGATATTGTAATTTTATACAAACATAAACCGAAATACAAAAGTAATAGTAAAAACTATTCTACATCTTCCGACAGTATATAACCATATTGGTTACTTATCTCCTGCAATTGTTAAACACTGAGAGGGGTAAGCGGTGACGCTGAGTGAGTTCAATAATAGATACAATATAACGTTATGCCATATATATACTTCAATATGGCAGAAGCAAAGAGGAACAAGGAACAATAAAGACATATGTGAATCATGAGACAAACTTTCCATATCAATCAATGATTTGATTCAAAGATATACGATCAATGAGACATGACAATTTCCATACTTGATATACACCAATAAAGCTTCGGCCCAAATGGCACAGAAGACATACACTTTCTGATTTAAACATTTTGATAGATTTCAGGCTTATAGCCCTGTCTGACCATTTGCCAATACCATAGAATAGAAGTCATTCTCTTACGGAGACATTGTCTATATGGTCAGAGGCTACATACCAGTACCAATGTGAATCTAAGTCCTTTCACCGATCACATGGTCAAAGGTATTACTTTGCTATTAAAAATAGCGAATAAAAAAAATAACACGGGAAAATAACCCGGAATAATAACACCGAAAAGCACATAGCACATATAACACATAACATACAATTGTTCTTATATATTAAACTCACCGTGAAAGCACATAGCACATATAGCACATATCGTGTTTCGGGCGTTGGAAATAATCCTGGGGCTTCGGGGGAAGTTGATTTGCAAGAAATATTGATTTTTTGGGTAAAAAGTGGCAATTTCCAAAGTTTACCCGGGAGATCTCGCAACCACTATATATAGCAGCGAGGGTCGGATCCGAAGCAAGGAGGGAGAGGCACGTGGCTCGGATCTTCGGCCGAAGGAAGAACACGCGGCAGCAGCAGCGAGCTTCGGGTGCGAGGCAGGTGGCGCGCTCGGATGCGAGGAGCTGGCGGACACGCATCGGAACCGGAGCTGCACACGTGTCGGACCTGCGAGGATCTTCGGATACATGGCGTGCATGACTCATCGTACACGGGGCGAGATCATACGCGAGGTAACGTGGCCAATTCCGAGCCACACATGCGAAATTCCTCGGAAAATGAGCCCAAAACTTCTAAAATCCATAACTTTTGCATACAGGCTCCGTTTTTGACGTTCTTTATATGCACGCGTAGGGAAAATTATGCTCTACAACTTTCGTTTAGACTTTGTCGGCTAATTTTTACTTTATTTTTAATATTATTATTTTTAACAGACCGGGACAGGAAAATCCGTTAAAAATTCATAACTTCTTCATTCGATGTCCGTTTTCGCCTGTCTTTTTACCGTTGTACTACTATTGACGATACCTTCGATTCTCGTTTAGGTTGTGTCGGCTAAAAATCACTCGATCTAAAATTCGAGTTTTTAGCTGTCTACTACTAAGCTAAAACTTAGAAAAATCATAACTTCCTCATTCGAAGTCAGATTTGGGAGTTCTTTTTATCAAAATTATCGGTTTAACAAATACTACGACTTTCGTTTAGATTACTAAAACTAAAAAGTAGTTTATCGAAAACTCACTTTTTACGTCATTCGGCGCCGTGCCGGTTTTGTCGCAGATCTTCGATTGGTCATAACTTCTTCGTTCTAACTCGGATTTTGATGAGGTTTTCGCCTAAATGTTTCTAACGAGATTCTTTACAACTTTCAATAATAAAATTTACTTATTTCAAATTTTATATTTTCGTTAAATTTCGATATTTGTCTTTTAATTGGAATCTCATAAGACTTCCAATATTTTCCGGTTGATTCTAAACATAGTTTTACTTCATTTCTAGTAAAAACTGTCCGTTAGAGCTCAATAATCATAATTATATAATATTTCATAATATTATTCACTTTTAAAATTACATAACACGATAACTGAACGTGTATGTTACAAATACCTCATCCTTTTGAGGATTTCGTCCCCGAAATCATAACAATAAAAATGACTCATAATATTTCACTCGTATCTCATTCTTATTTTCCTAATTATAATTTGGGCCTCGATGTTGTTTCCACTTGACGTGCACCAACTTCAAGACATATGCACAAAGCATATTTTCTACCGTTTGAATTGTTCTCTCCGTTTGACCATCTGTTTAGGGATGATAAGTTGTGCTGAGGGCAACTCGAGATCCCAATTCACGTTGGATACTCACCCAAAAGTGAGAAGTGAAACAAATATCACGATAAAAAATAATCTTTAGTGGCACACCATGTCTCGCCACAACTTCGTCTAAGTAAACTTGTGCGTATTTCTCCATTGGATCCGTTTCACGTATGGCGAGAAAATATGCACTCTTAGTCAGCCGGTCGATAATTATCCAAATGTTATTATTCTATATAGCAGTCTTTGGCAATTGGAGCAGCATTAGGTATAAGATCAATTCGGAATTCTACTTGCCTATCCGGGGGTAGTTCAGGCAATTCGTCGGGGAAAACATCAGGGTATTCATTAATGACGGGAACATCAATTACAGTTTTCTTCCCCTCTTTTGAGATATCAACTGTATAAACCGGATAAGTAGAATATGTTGGGTTTTGGGCATTCTAACACTCCTATGGTGTACATGCAACCCTATAAACCTTGGATCTATGTTTTCTCTATTATACATGCAAATATTAATTATTCCAAGGTTTCATCCTAACTAGCATATTATGAAGCACCTATACTACAAAGTTCTAGTTAGATGACATACCTTTTGATGTAGCTTGATGTCTTCAAGCTTTAAGAGCTTAGCCCCAATAGTGTGGAAGCCTCAAATGGAATCACAAATCACCAAAACACCTTGGAAGAACTTGAGAGAATATGTATGCACACTAAAATCGGTCCACTCTTATTTTCACACACTTGTGCCAATTTTGTGAGCCAAGGACCCCTTTATATATTATGGAGGATTAGGGTTACATCCATGTAAACCCTGATACCCATGACCTTTCATTTACATAGGATCCATGGGTTAAAAGCTCCATGGACCATCCATGAAAGCTTAGCCCAACCTAAATGAACTTGGCCCATTCCATATATATAAGAGTCCATATTTAATTAGTTCTTTTTGATCACTTAATTAATTCTAAATTAATTCTTGATCAATACTAATTAAATAATATGATTCCATATTAATATATTAGAACTTATAATATATTAATATAAATCATAAATATACTATTTTCAAAAGACTATCCATATAAATTGTGCCGGTGAAGTGCAACCCAAATGGACCATGCCGGGTCGGGTCAAGTACATACCAAATATAGTTATGGACTTAGACATTAATCCAACAGAATATCCCTTCGATATAAATTTACGAGTTTTTAAGAAAAAAATTATTATTTTCACCATAGACATAAATAGAATCTTCCCTTTCGATAGGGATGAGTACTATCTTTTCGTAGCACAAGAATTTTGCGCGGTTCTTTGACAACCAATCCATGCCAAGAATAATATCAAAGTTGGGCAACCAGATAGGAGTTAGGTTAGCAAGAAGATTATAACCTTCAATTCCTATGACACTATCTCTATAAACTTTATCAGCAAGTAATGATATACTTCCTATGTTATCTATATGAAATGATTGGACTAATGCGTAACAAGAGATTTGAAAAGAATATTCGAATTCTCGAGACACAAAAGAATCTAAGGCATTGGAATCAAATAAGATGCGAACATGTCTAGATTTGACGAGAAATGTACCAGTCACAATATTCAGGTTCTCGCGTGCCTCTTCTATGGTAATCTGGAATACACAGCTTTTAGCTTTTGGCACCTCCTCCTTTTTAGTTGGTGTACTCTTTGATTGTTGAATGGAAACTTGACTCCCCGACATTTGACTAGTAAGAGTAGGGCAAAAACGTTTCTTGTGGCCAGTAACACCACATGCATAGCAAGTAACATCTCTAGCTAATTGCTCAATCCTTTAATGAAGATCGTTATATTTCTATCGACTACCTCGAGCATCTACTTCTTCAATATTCCTACTAAAGTTTCGTCACTATACAAGACATGGTTCTCTGAACCAATCAACTCCCTTCGCGGATTTATACTAATCGGACTCGATTCTTTATGACCACTAAGGTTCGAATGGAAATCGTCTCCTTTGTCATCACCGAAACAAAGGTAATGACATATTTGAACAAGAACGGAATCAATTATTAGCTTCTTGGTAACCTTGTGACTTTCCCTGATCCAAGTGTGAGTCCTGTGCTTCCAGTAGTATAGGCCTCTACTACTATTCACACCTACTCATACTCGTCCCAAGTATTGTCTCGCAGTTTCCAAGTCACCATTCAAAATCACAAAGCAACTTATCACACATGAACGTGTTCAAACAAGTACTTATGACAATTTCTCCTAGACTCAATTAGGGATTTCACATTTCTATCAAACATATCTTAGATTTCCTATACTCGCCTTCTAAGATTCTTCTCATGCATATGCTCGATTTAGTATATCCTAATACTTTTTCATAGGTCGATAGAAATTTTACTTCCATTTCTTCATATAAATTCTTTCTCGGGTAGTGTCTACTTTGCAAGACACACTACACCAGAATTTACTCTAGTATCGTGGAGAAAAAAGGTCTTTAACTATCTGCATCATGTTCTAATTCATGCAAGTCACCATGCACATTTGTTCATTTCTGTATATGAGTAAGTCTTCTTCTCATGAGTGTATCTTTTAAGTCTACTTCATAGGAATCTATCCTCGGAAATCCGCATTATAGCTCCATCTCAGCATGTTCTACTAGCTTCAACTTGATTCTATGTCATTCCTAACTACAACATCTCTTCTCATATAATAATATGAGTGTATATCTTCTTCAACTAAGTACTCTACCTTACTCTAACAAGTAAGCCACTCAGCCTTTTCACAACCAAATAACCTATTTCACCATCCAAATCATGTATGTTAAAGTCGGCTTAACACACAATGAAATTTCTATAAGGATGTGATAGAAGTCGTTTTGTATTATTAAATTCTAAGTCTGAACATCCTGTATAGGATTACTACTTGAACTACACACTATATCAAAATGTTTAGGCAAAGCCTTGGCCTATTGAGTCTGAAAACTTCATTAGCCTTTCCTTTGATCTTTAAATCTTCTAAATCTTGTACAACATCAGTTGCGATACTGCCGAAGCATTGATCACCATCTTCGATTCTTCTTACTCTATAAGCAATCATTGCTTCATTCTGGACAGCGGTGGAACAACTTCATCGGTTATGCCAAAATATTTATCTCGTCCGAATGTGTTTCAAACGCACATCTTTCTTCCAAAGATGTTATTATATTATCAAACATATTTTAAATGTATAATACCACTCTATAGGTATTAATACACTATTTACGATAACACTTCATAAATATTATTTTACGATATTCCTTGATCGTTTATCTATAAAAATATCGATGTCGACTATCATAAGTCTTTTTATTACTTCGAAAAGTTTCATATCAGTTCTAATATAGAAATTTTTAAATCTGGAATACATAAAATTTCCTTTCCCATACTATGGTCGGCAACAGACCTTAAACTTTCTCAAGTAATAGCAATATAAGCAAGCAACCTAAGGCATGCTATATTCATTTATCATTTAGCACATATTAGAATATAAGGCATATCTCCTCTTAATATTCTACTGCTTGTGTCCATTAGGTATTCAACCTAAAGTATACTAGATACATATCGTATCATCTTCACTTAACAATCCATGTTTAAATCTAGAAATTCTCAAAATTCCTAGTTCACATAAACTAATTATCTAAAAATTTTGAAGTAACTTAATATCTTAGAATACTAGGGTTTATCACTACCCAATACCCCACTTAAGTATTTCCTATGGTTTGTATCCATATATTTACAATGATTCAGTTCATATATTGAACTTCCAATAGTTTAAGTCTAAATACCAATCCATGGAATTTAGTTCACTTAAACCACCGCTCTGATACCATGAGTGAAAGAACCCCTTTCTAAACTTTCGTATTTCTGAAAGACCCAAACTTTCATACTTGACAACTGTTACTCCAAAACATGCTACATGCATATTTATAAAACAATATCTTACATTGATAAAGTGATTACAAAAGATTGGATACAAACCGACTATGTTTTAATATTTTACATAACTACCCAGGATATTGTAATTTTATACAAACATAAACCGAAATACAAAAGTAATAGTAAAAACTATTCTACATATTCCGGCAGTATATAACCATACTGGTGACTTATCTCCTGCAATTGTTAAACACTGAGAGGGGTAAGCGGTGACGCTTAGTGAGTTCAATAATAGATACAATACAACGTTATGCCATATATATACTTCAATATGGCAGAAGCAAAGAGGAACAAGGAACAACAAAGACATATGTGAATCATGAGACAAACTTTCCATATCAATCAATGATTTGATTCAAAGATATACGATCAATGAGACATGACAATTTCCATACTTGATATACACCAATAAAGCTTCGGCCCAAATGGCACAGAAGACATACACTTTCTGATTTAAACATTTCGATATATTTCAGGCTTATAGCCCTGTCTGACCATTTGCCAATACCATAGAATAGAAGTCATTCTCTTACGGAGACATGGTCTATATGGTCAGAGGCTACATACCAGTACCAATGTGAATCTAAGTCCTTTCACTGATCACATGGTCAAAGGTATTACTTTGCTATTAAAAATAGCGAATAAAAAAAATAACACGGGAAAATAACCCGGAATAATAACATCGAAAAACACATAGCACATATAACACATAACATACAATTGTTCCTATATATTAAACTCACCGTGAAATAACCGGGGGTAAAAATAGTAAATTGGGCAGCACTTCGGCTCTAAATATAACTTCCTTCGTTGAAAACCGAGAGATTTATTGAAAACCGAGCCCTGCGAGGGTTGGGCTTCAAAACCGAAAAGATAAATTTTACGGGCTTCTCGGGAACTTCGGGGCGTGTTTCGGGCGTTGGAAATAATCCCGGGGCTTCGGGGGAAGTTGATTTGCAAGAAATATTGATTTTGGGGTAAAAAGTGGCAATTTCCAAAGTTTACCCGGGAGATCTTGCAGCCACTATATATAGCTGCGAGGGTCGGATCCGAAGCAAGGAGGGAGAGGCACGTGGCTCGGATCTTCGGCCGAAGGAAGAACACGCGGCAGCAGCAGCGAGCTTCGGGTGCGAGGCAGGTGGCGCGCTTGAATGCGAGGAGCTGGCGGACACGCGTGGGAGCCGGAGCTGCACACGCGTCGGACCTGCGAGGATCTTCGGAAACATGGCATGCATGAACCATCGGAAACGGGGCGAGATCATACGCGAGGTGACGTGGCCAATTCCGAGCCACACATGCGAAATTCCTCGGAAAATGAGCCCAAAACTTCTAAAATCCATAAATTTCGCATAAGGGCTCCGTTTTTGACGTTCTTTATATGCACGCGTAGGGAAAATTATGCTCTACAACTTTCGTTTAGACTTCGTCGGCTAATGTTTACGTTATTTTTAATATTATTATTTTTAACAGACCTGGACAGGAAAATCCGTTAAAAATTCATAACTTCTTCATCCGATGTCCGTTTTCGCCTGTCTTTTTACCGTTGTACTACTATTGACGATACCTTCGATTCTCATTTAGGTTGTGTCGGCTAAAAATCACTCGATCTAAAATTCAAGTTTTTAGCTGTCTACTGTTAAGCTGAAACTTAGAAAAATCATAACTTCCTCATCCGAAGTCAGATTTGGGCGTTCTTTTTATCAAAATTATCGGTTTAACAAATACTACGACTTTCGTTTAGATTACTAAAGCTAAAAAGTAGTTTATCGAAAACTCACTTTTTACGTCATTCGGTGCCGTGCCGGTTTTGTCGCAGATTTTCGACTGGTCATAACTTCTTCGTTATAACTCGGATTTCGATGAGGTTTTCGCCTAAATGTTTCTAACGAGATTCTTTACAACTTTCAATAATAAAATTTTACTTATTTCAAATTTTATATTTTCGTTAAATTTCAATATTTGTCTTTTAATTGGAATCTCATAAGACTTCCAATATTTTCCGATTGATTCTAAACATAGTTTTACTTCATTTCTAGTAAAAACTATCCGTTAGAACTCAATACTCATAATTATATAATATTTCATAATATTATTCACTTTTAAAATTACATAACATGATAACTGAACGTGTATGTTACATTATCGCACTGTTCATCGGTACTTTTCACGTGCACTGTTCTTGCCACCATTTGCCATTTTGGGTATGCTTTTCTTGCTCGTTTCTGTATTCGGGTTGGTTTGATTTGTTCGGTTTGTCGGTTTTGAGGGTTTCGTTTCGTCTAGCTTTGTTGATTTCGAGATCTTGATCGTTTTTGCTGCTACTCGTATTTACTGTTTGACTGATATTGAAATATGGCCCCAAGAGATGATTCTCTTCAGTCCATTAGTATTCAACTTGATGGCAAAAAATATGCCTATTGGAGTTATGTTATGAAAAATTTCTTGCGGGTAAAGACTATGTGGGGGATTGTTACAGGTGACAAGAAGAAACCAACAGACGAGAAGGCCACTAATTATGCAACCTTACTGGATTCATGGGAGACTGATAACTCCAAGATCATTACTTAGATTAATAATTCTGTCATCTAGTCTATTGGTACTCAGTTGGCGAAGTATGACACGACAAAGGAGGTTTGGGATCACTTGGCTAGGTTGTATACTCAATCTAACTTTGCAAAGCAGTATCAGTTACAGTTTGATATTCGAACCCTCCAACAGAACAATCTCAGTGTTCAGGAATTTTATGCAGCTATATCGGATTTGTGGGATCAGTTAGCTCTTACAGAACCTGATGTGTTGAATGCTTTTAAGCCTTATACTGATAGAAGGGAAGAGCAACATTTGGTTCAGTTCTTGATGACATTACGTTCAGATTTTGAAGGTCTGCGTGGATCGATCTTGCATCGTACACCTCTTCCCACTATAGATTCGGTTGTTCACGAGTTGATTGTTGAAGAAACTCGTATCAAGTCCCATGCTGACAATGCTCCCAAGACAGCCACTCCTGCTGACTTTGCTGTTCCACAACGACCCCAATCTTCAAACCAAAATCTTCCCAGAGTTGCATTTGATGAGTGTGCTTTCTGTAAGAAGAAGAACCATTGGAAGGAAAATTGTCCTTTACTGACAAGCAAGGGAAATCAGCAGCAACAACAAACAAGATCACCAGAACAATCTCAGTCTTCACAGCAGAACAAGTCTTCTGGACAGTCACGTCCCTCTTTTTCATCTTTTAGGCCACCAGAGTACGCTGCTGCTACACCTTCAGTTGAGAATGAAACAGATTTCACACCACCATCAGCCTTGGATCCACAGATTATTGAGCAGTTCAGACAGTTCTTAGCTACCAATCCAACTGCCATGTCAGCTTCCATGTCTCATTCAGGTCCGTCTTCATCCAACACGTCAGGTATTCCTTCATCCTTGTGGATATTGGATTCTGGTGCATCTCATCACATGTCACCACATTTTTCATCTTTTGCTTCATTATCTTCTCGTACACCTGTCTCTGTTATGTCTGCTAGTTCTACACCCATGTCAGTAGAGGGTGTTGGTTCTATTGTCACTCTTTATATATCTTTAACAGATATGTATTAGATTCCTACACTTGCTTTGAATCTTGCATCGGTCAGTCAGTTGTGTAAATCTGGTTGTTGGGTCTTCTTTTCTGATTAATTCTGTTGTGTATAGGACATTCGGTCTCGGAGGGTGATTGGGATAGGCCGTAGACTTGGGGAGCTTTATGTCTTGGAGCAACTACATGTTGCTGCATCTAGTATCGATTTGTCGTCTTTTCGTTTAAACCCAAATTTCGTTCCCAAAATCTAACTAAATAATTATGGGTAGTCTCTTCTCATCTCTTCTTATGGTTCCCAAGTCGATTTTGATCCTTTTCATTGTTTCCACTGCACCTTTACTAAATTGATCACCTTGTTGCGTAAGGTCTTTGTTTTCTTATATAGGATCATCACTGGCTTCTCCACGTAGTTTAGATGTTCGTCTACATCAATATCCTTTAAAGGTACTTTTATGGATTCATCTGTAATGTATTTCCTTAATTGGGAAACATTAAAGGTGTTGTGGATCTGACTAAGTTCTTCCTGTATATCTAAACGATATGCAACCTTGCCCACCTGAGCAGTAACCCGAAAGGGTCCGATATACCTAGGGCCTAACTTTCCTCTCTTTCGGAGCCTAATGACTCCCTTTCATGGAAAAATGTTAAGTAGTACGAGGTCTCCAACTAAAAACTCAAGATCCGACCTTCTTCGATCTGCATAACTCTTTTTCCGACCCTGTGTGTTTTTTAATCCCCATACTTGCTGGATAAGTTTGGTAACATTGATCACAAAATCAGTTCTTCCCATGACTCGTTGACCCACTTCTCCCCAACATATTGGTGTCTGACACTTTCCTCCATAAAACATCTTGAAGGGAGGTCTACCAATACTGGAGTGATAGTTGTTGTTGTTTGAGAACTCTGCTGAAAGTAGATAAGTATCCCAATTCCCACTGAAATCTAGTACGCATGCTTGCAACATATCTTCAAGGGTTTGTATCGTCCTTTCACTCTGTCCATCAGTCTAAGGGTGATAAGTTGTGCTAATATGCAATCACGTTCCCATCGCATCATGGAACTTTGTCTAAAGCTGAGAAGTGAAACGAACATCTTTGTTAGAATTATTGAGACTGGTACTCTGTGTCGAGATACTACTTCCTTAACGTATACTTCTGCAAGCTTCGCATCTGAGGAGCTCTACACCACGAGGAGTCTTTGGTAAATTGGTGATGAAGTCCATTGTTATTTGCTCCCATTTCTATATCAGGATATCAAGAGGCTGCAATTTTTCATGGGGCATCTTGTGTTCGGTCTTGACCTTTTGACAAGTCAAACACATCTTAATGTACCATGCTACATCTCTCTTCATACAGGGCCACTAGTAACTGTGTTTAAGATCTTTGTACTTCCTGCATGAATCAAGAAGTTGGACTTGTGCGCCTCATCCATCAGTATTTGTCGAGTTCCACCAACATATAAAAGACACACTATGTCGTGTAGGGTTAACAATCCATGACCGTCTATGTAAAAAGATGAGATTTGCCGTACAATTCTCTCACTTTTTGGATTTCTTCCATGACTTCTTTACTCTGAGCTTGCTTGATTATCTCTAGTACTAGGATGATTACCATCATCCTTAAGCATATGTCCTTCATCGATATATTTTTCATCTTTTGACTTAATGCATCAGCTACTACGTTGGCCTTACTTGGGTGGTAAGGTATTTCGTAGTCGTAGTCTTTCACTACATCCAATAATCGATGCTACCTCATGTTCAAGTGGGGCTGGTCCATTAGGTATATCAGGATTTTGTGGTATATGTATATGGTGCATCGTACTCCATACAAATAGTGCCTCTAAATTTTGAGAGCAAAGACTACTGCTACCAACTCTAGATCATGTGTTGAATAGTTAGCCTCATGAGGTTTCAACTGTCTTGAGGCATATATGATTACTCGACCTCGCTACATGAGAATGGCTCCAAAACCCATGATTGATGCATCACAGTAAACTACCATGTCATTAAGACCTTCTGGAAGGGTTAACATTGGAGCTTCGCATAACGTTTGCCTCAAAGTTTCAAATGCAAACTGTTGTTCAGGATCCCAACAAAAAGTAACTCCCTTCTTCGTTAAACGGGTCATTGATACCGCAATCATGGAAAAATCTTGAATAAATATGTTGTAGTATCTGGTCAATCCTAAAAAAACTTTGTATTTATAAAGGAATAGTTGGGACCGACCACTGCATTACTGTCTCAATCTTGGCTGGACCTACTAAATATCGTCCTGGTTGAAAAGGTCCCCAAGGAACTCGACCACTCGCAACTAGAATTGGTGTTTGGAGAACTTCACATACAGTTTCTCCCTCCTTAGAACCTCGAGTACTTCTTTCAAGGGCTCTTTATGCTATTCTTGAGTCTTTAAAAAGACCAAGATATCATCAATAAACATAATTACCAATCGATCGAGCATAAGCCTATACACCAGGTTCATTATATCTATGAATGCGACAGGTGCATTAGTGAGCCCAAATGTAACGACTACAAATCCAAGCAAGACAAATAAGATATAATAAGCGATAAAAACGACTTTATAATAGAAGATTATTTGAGGATAAATAATCTTAACCAAAGTGTAGTATATGTGACAAGGATTCCATTCATATAAAGAACGCTGAAATCTGACTTTGTATGAGGAAGTTATGACTTTTCGAAGCTTCAACAGTGTGGGCACAAAAATTCAAATTAAGATCGGTTGATTGTTAGGAAAAACAATCTAAATAAGAGTTTAAGATCTCATCAATACCTATCCGTTGATATAAAGACAGTCGAGAACGGATACCGTATGAGAGAGTTATGATTTTTATATGGACTTTAACAATCTAAACTTGTAAGCATATAACTTTAAAAATAAATTAAAAATTAGCAAGCGGAGTCTAAATGAAAGTTGTAGATCTCGTTGATAGCTATGTATGGACATGGAGAAGGTTAATAACGAAGTTTGTATAAAGAAGATACAAGTTTTTGAAGTTTTGTAAACATTCGCGCGCACATATAAGGTACATGGCATGAACTAACATCCTGATGTAGCCCCACAAGAAACTCACCACATGTCATGCGTCTGTAGGAGCCATGTCACCGAACCCGACCGTGCGTGCGCCATGCACATACAACATGCATGGCACACACTGCTTTTTTCCTACTATATATAGGAGGAGAATTGCAGCTCATTTTCCACCTCATTCATCCAGAACTCTATCGAATTCTCTCGTATCTCTCGTTTAATTTACTCTCTAGTTCCTAACCACTTTTGTGAGGCCCAACCACATCAAAAAAACTAGTGAATAGAAGCTCCCGGTCAGAGTTCAGTACACATAGTTCCTAGTTTTCATTAAAATACTCTGCAAGTTAAGCTGCACTTACTCTTCTTTAAGTGTAACTTGTAATTATAGTCATAGTCATTATTACGAACCTATAATTAAGATTTATTAGTTATTCCAAGTCATTATACCGATTGATATACTTACAAGGATGATGTGTAGGCTGAATTTAGTGAGGTGTTTAAAGTGGGATTTCCAAACAGTATACTCTGTATACAAAACAAACCCTACCTTTGAATATAATACATTACGCAATGAAGGTTAATAAGAGATTAGAATGATAAGATGCGATAGTATGATGAGAGATGAAACTGATAAGATGCCATAGTACGATCAATGATGAAAATGACAATATGATGTCACAGATTTAATAGTACTAGTGTACTAACGATGTGGAAATGGTACTAGTGTACTAACGATGTAGAAATGGTACTAGCGTCGAATTTTCTTATTTTCAAATTTTAAAGTACTTGTTTTTCTTAAGATATATTAATATTTGAATAATTTTAATATTTTATTAATAATCTATGGTCCCCGATTAATCTCAGCCAAGACCGATTAATCCCTTCACACCTGTTGACCGTCGAGCTACCGTCGAACGATTTTTTCAAACTTGGAAAATACTTTTATGGGAAAAATTCCACATTTATAGATAAACTCTATTTTAAAATAAGCATAAATAAAAAGGTCTTTTCAGATCGTGAAAGTGTAGATGTCACAGTTGTTATCAAAACATTAGTTTAAGTGAACTAGGAATATTTGAGGATTTCTACACTTAAACTTATATTGCTAAACAATGATCGTGGGATGTGTGTCTATTAAATTTTAGGTAGTATACCCAAATCGACACTAGCACTAGCTTACTTTAGGATAAGATGCCTAAATTTGTTGTTATGTGATAAATGATTTATATTAGCATGCCTTAGGGTGCCAAAGTGCTATTACTTAAATGAAAGGTCTATTTCCGAACATAACTTAGACAAAGAAGTTTTATGTGTTTAGACTTCTAAACATTTATTTAGTGTGTTAGAACTGGCATATAACTTTTCAAAGTAATAGGGAAGATCATGCATCTAAACATAACTAAATCCTTTCCTATCATAATAAACTCGCGAATTACGTTGCATTGAATGATTATTTTAGCGTACAAAACATCATGGTAAGATCACGAAGCGAATTAGGAAATAGTGATGGAAAGCAGCAACCCGAACCTCGACGTGCGATTGAGCGTGCGCTAGAAGTTGTGCCAGAAGCTGAACCTCTCATAGTAGCAGGAGTTAAAGTAATAATTTAGGCCATGTAAGTTGAACAAAGGGAGAAATGAGACAACTAACCTGAGAGAATGGGAGAGAACCCAACACACCTATTGTGTAACCTGAGCTGAATGAAGAACAGTCAAAGGAAGGGAACCATAGTTGGGTTGTTAGTCAAGTTGAGCCACGAGTGGTTAGAAACAACCACCTACATGAAGGAATTGTTAAGAACGGATGCATGTACAAAAACTTTAAGGCCTCCAAATCACCAAGTCTCTTTGGAAACCCAAAACCAGTGAAAGTGATGGACTGGATCTCCATGATGGAGATGGTGTTTGAGAGCTACGAATGCAGCGGCCGACATAAGACAATCCTCGTGGTCAGACTACTAAAGACCAGAGTATTAAGCTGGTGGAAGTTGTTGGCTGATTCAATGCCAAAAGGAGAAGCAAGGAAGATATCTTGGGAGAATTTTCTTGAGGAATTGAAAATGCAATACTGCTCTGAGCATGATCTTCTGGAGATAAAAAATGAATGTCAAAATATGAAAAAGGGTAAGATGCATGTCATCGAGTATGCTGCATGTTTTACTAAGAAGATGAAGCTAGTTTCTTACTTAGTTCCTATAAAAATTTGTAAGGTAAATAAGTTTGCTAGTGGGCTACTAGCCTATTTTAGTCCAACAATGAAGCTAGCAACTACTCTAAAAGCAGCCATTTGGGCGACTAGCAATGTAGAGACCCAAATAAGAGAAAATGGTATGGAAAAAGATGAGAGGAGAGAAAAGGAAGCTTGAGGGATCTTCGATTTCCAATAAGAAATGTAGATTCTCGAAGCCTGACCCTATCGACAAGAAGTCAGGGGGTAACAACGAAGCCAAGTGGTGTGAGAAGTGTTAGAAGAAGCACTCCAGATGATGCAACATGCAAGTGACATGCTATAAGTGTGGAAGGACTGGTCACTATTCCAAATATTGACCATTCAATGATAGGGTATGTTATGGATGTGGAGAAAGATGGCATATTTCGGAGGATTCCCCAAAGAAAAACGAAGCGGCAAGGCTTAGTGAGTCGTCAAAGGCAAAGGCAAGAGCATACCATATGATCCTTGATGAAGCAACAATAGACCGTGAATAGAGAGTTGCTTATCTGATGTTCAAGTTATGAAGCGATTATCCTAGTATTAGGTTATATACCTGATGTAATAGGCCTATAATATGAATAGTCCTTGTAATATTTTTTTTAGAAGTTATAAAATCTCTAATTACTGATGTGAATTATGAGCATTTGATTTGGCATGCGGAATTAAAGAACACACAAAGAACATGGTGATTTGGGTGTTTAAGAGATGTATTCGATCATGAAAGGTGTTACAAAAAAAAGTATAAGCTAGATCTAGACAAATAAATATCTCACACTAACACTCTTAATGTTACATCTCTCAAGCACACCTCTACAAGTGGTATGAACCCACCTTATATAGAGATGTTTACATGTCTCTCTCTCTCTCTCTCTCTCTCTCTCTCTCTCTCTTTCTTAATCTCTCATGTCAGAAGGCTATTCTACCACATGTAAGTGGGTGTACAAGAGTCAAACCACAACAAAGTCATACATGGATAACTTTGCATCCGAACAATTACATTGCACTATTCGCTATGTTAAGTTGATATGTGATTTTTCTTGAATGATGACTTAGGGACTACGAGGCAATTCTTTGGACGAGGTAGTAGAGGCATATACTAACGAAAACACATGAATCACACTTGGATCAGGGAGTGTCACAAGGTTACTAAGGCATTTGTAATTGAATTTGTTTTGTTCATGTCCTTCGTTACCATCGTTTCGGTAATGACTAAAGAAGATGAATGTATTCCAACCCTACTGGTCATATGAAATCGAGTCCGAATAAGATAAATCTATAAAGTAAGTTTGAGGTAGTATCCCACTTAAGGTAAAAGATCAAAGGAAAAGATAAGTCGAAGCGATCAATAGAAGTATCACGGTCATCAATAAAGACTAAGCAACTTGTAGCTAGAATTGCTACCTGATATAATGTGATTATATCACATTATAACATGAAGGAAGGTATCTTTCATGATAAAGTCTGACTCAAAGAGACCTGATTCTAACCATTGCATCATGCGATAAAAGGTCATTAGAGCATAACCCAACACTCTATTATGGTAGTTGAAGTAAAGACCTTATCTTAGGTTAAGTCTATTCTAGAAGGAGCAGGAGTCTCCGACGAAGATCAAATTTCGAATGAAGAACAAGTGTAATATTGAGAACTGCCAGTAGTTAAGAAGTATAAGAATTAGAAACTCAGTGAAAAGGACATAAGAGTTATGGTTATCACCTAGGATGGAAAGGTAACATGTAAAGTCATCATACAAGCCCTGTTTTGCTGATGATTCTGTGACGTAATTATCCTAAGGGGGAGATAACTGTAATGTCCGCAGATTTGGGTTAGGAAAATAAGATATAATAAGCGATAAAAATGACTTTTTGATAGAATATTATTTTGGATAAATTATCTTAATCCAAGTATATAGTATATGTGACTTGGATTCCGTATAAATAAAGAACGCTGAAATCTGACTTCATATGTGGAAGTTATGATTTTTTGATTCAACATAGCAATACGGGAAGATAAATTTAAACTAAGATTGGTCGATTGTTATGAAAAACAATCTAAACAAGAGTTGAAGATTTCACCAATACCTATTCGTCGATATAAAGACAATCAAGAACAGATATCGTATGAGAGAGTTATGATTTTTACACAGACTTTAACAATCTAATCCTGTAAAAATATAACATTAAAAATAAAGTAAAAATTATCCAACAGAGTCTATATGAAAGTTGTAGCTCTCGTCAATAGCTACGCGTCGATATAAAGAACGTCAAAAATGGTGTAACACCCCATTTTATCGTTTTTGTAAATGTTGATGATTAATATTAATTCGAAATTTAATTAGATGACTTAGTAACCTAAAAAAAGTCGTAGTACTCGCAAAAGAGAATTTGCGCGTATAGAGAACATTTAAATCTGACTTAATTAGAGGAAATTAGGATTTTCTAGGATTTTAGCACAACAGTGTGCAGGCAAAAATCGACTTTTAGATCAATATATTATTAGGTAAAATAATCTAAACGAGAATTTAATATCTCGTAAATAGAAGTCCTTCAATATAAAGATCATCAAGAACGGAATTCGTATGTAGGAATTATGCTTTCTGTAGTGATCTCTAACATGTTAAGCCTATAAAGAATGTCAAAAACGGAGCTCATATGAAGAAGTTACGCCACTTCAAAAATATAAAAAACCAGGTGCACAAAGTGCCTGACGTGCACCGATGATGTGGCGGCACCAGAGAGTGCCATGTGGCAAGCCGGCTCTTCAAGTTCCCCAAGAGACGCGATGATGTCGCGAGCTATAGACGTGACAAATGGCACCATAATTTTGGGACACGTGGTTTGCTTCTAGAAGGGATGAGGTGGAAAAATCCAGCGTCAACACGTGGCAAGATGGGGGGGAGTGGAGCCATCCAGGCCTGAGCATGCGGCACACCTACAGGACCTACACGGAGTGCACCACTTAGATGTATAAATACCCCTTTGAATTTGCTTCATTTATCACCCATTTCACTCCATTATCTCTACAATCTCTCTAGTTCTTTGAAGTTTTGTAAAAGTTTACGCACGCAGACAAGGTGCGTGGCATGCACTAACATCCTGACATAGCCCCACCATAAACTTGCCACGTGTCATGCATCTGTAAGAGCCACGTCAACGATGCCGACCTATCTTGTGGCGCACAGACAACAAGCGTGACACACTCTTCTTTTTCCAACTATATATATGAGGAAAATTGCAACTCGTTTTCCACCCCATTCATCCGTAACTCTCTGGAATTCTCTCGTATCTCTACTCCCTTTGACGTTTTAGTTCCTGACCACTTTAGCGAGGCCCTGTTGTGTCAGATAAACAGAGAATAAAAGATCCCTGGTCAGAGTTCAGTTCGTACAGTTCCTAGTTTTCATTAAAATACTCTATAAGTTAAGCTGCACTTACTCTTCTTTAAGTGTAACTTGTAATTATAATCAAAGTCGTTAATATGAACCTATAATTAAGATTTATCAGTGATTCCAAGTCATTAAACTGATGGATCTACTTACGGGGATGATGTCTAGGATGGATTTAGTGAGGTGTTTAAAGTATCATTTCCAAATGGTATATTCAGTATACCAAATAGACCTACCTCTGATATGATCATACATGGTTGTTCCTTACTAGATAGATATTGAAGAAGAGATTAGGATTAATGAGGAATCTATACTATCTTTAGTCACGAGAAATATAAGACTAAGACTTAGTGATACGAACCTAGGTCACATCGAAGGAAAAGCTAAATACTAAAGCAAAGCACTGCGCAACTTCTCAGTCATCCACTATGACAAGTGATAGTGCTCTATTTATACATATATTTAGGCATTATTTTAATACATTTTAAGCTATAATTTTGTTAAAAGAAAATATATTTGGTACTTATTGAGTTGAATTACATTTTGCAGCCAAATAGGACATTCTTAAAGGAAAAGGACCAAAATGGACAAATACTAGAACCTGGAAGGACCGAAGCTGAAGCTGGGAGCTTAACGGAGCTTAAAAGGAAGAAAAACCATGAAAATACGAATCCCAAGGCATGGATTCAGAGTCTCATGGCGTGGCAAGAGGAAAGATCCCAAGGCATGGATTCACTTCATTTCGTTTAGTATAGATGAATCCTAATAATATGTGCTAGTTTCTTATATTTGTATTTTATGAAGTGAGTTAATGCATGTGTTTGATTATCATTACCTAACATGTTAAATTTTGAATCGTTTTTGCTCTAGTTCAAGTTAAGTGTAGTTTAATGACCATTTAAATTGCATGAACTTGATTACCTAGTAGTTTATGATTATTAAATTGCAACAAGTAGAATTAACCAAAATCTTAGATTGATTAATAAAGGTAACAACATTAGTTGTGTTAGGGAACATAATTTGATCATAATTGTGTTTGGTAATTTATCTTGATCATAAATAATTATCTTAGACATATCTTACATAGCCTAATTATCTTTAATAATTAACTTTGTGTTTGCTTGTTCATGTGTGCATAATTAACTACATATTTAATCCATATTTGTAATACTTTTTGCTACAATTATGCTTAATATCGAAAAAAGGGTACTTAATATGTTTAAATTATGTTTGTAGATGCGAGGATTTGCTCGCGAAAAAAAGGGAGCATACGAGGAGCTGGAAGCAGGAAACGAGAGCACAAACAAAAAAGAAGAAAAGTTGTCTAAAGACCACGTTGTGGTGACCTAACCACGACATGGTAAATGGAAGAATCGGGACCCGTATGCTGACTTGGCAGACACGGGAAAAACTCCATGACCACATCATGGTGGAGGCCAACCACGACGTGGTGGTTAGATTTCCACAATTATAAAATCCCAGACATTAGGTCGAAATCAGAGGCATGCATTCGGTTTTCAGAGGTTAATTACGATTAATAACCCTTAGAAACCTAGAAGAAAGTCGAAACTCAAGTGGAGCTCAATAATTGAAGAAGATTTAGAAGATATTCATCATTTATCTAATTGGTATTAATTTGTGCTTGGTTGCTTGAATTGATCATAGGAGAGTAACTAATATAATTCATAGTCCAAATTATGCTATTATCAATTTGGTGTTAAACTTGTGCATGATCATTGCTTTTTCATTCATAAATCGGTAGGCGTAGATATTTGATCATAATAGCTAGACAATTGGTACTCAATATAATCTATCCATAAGAAATCAACCATAAGAGAAAGTGAAATCAGATCTACGCAGAAGTATTCTTTTAATTCTTGAAGTCACTTTGTTTTCGTTGATTGCTTTCTTGTAAGGTGATATTAAGTTATTTTGATCTTGAAAAATTAGTAAAAACCCCCAATCATAGTTTGTTTAACAGTTTAATTAGAAGTAGTTGATTTTATTAATTAAATTTCATTCCCTGTGATTGACACTCGACTTACCTGAGCTACACTATAATCTGAAATGTACACTACTTATACGTGCATAGTTAGTAAGATTTTGTTAGATTATAAATTTAAAACTAAGTAGGTACTTTTGTGCACATCAAAGTTTTTGGCGTCGTTGCCGGGGAATGACTTATTTGGTTATCACTTAATTGCTTTTAGTTATTCAAACCTTTTTGTGGGGTAAAAACCACAAAAAGTTACTTTGGTTGCTTTTGTTTATTTCATTTTTCCTTCTGAGACACAACCATGTCGCAGTTATATCCACTACGCCGTGGTCTCGCTTCAGTGAATTTGTTAGTTTATTGATTTTTATTTCTTTTTACGCGTTTTTGTTTTTTTTTGTTTCAGTGATTTATGACAAGGTGATCTAAACTCCTATTTTTCCTCCACTTCAAGACTCAGAATCAGCGTTTCACAAACAGAAGAAATATAAGAATGTCAACGAGTCAACGAGCACTTTTCAGTTAGACAAAATATTTGAAAGCTTCGAGAGGATGCTGGATAAAAAAGGAATTGGATACGAGCTAGAATCCTCTACTAAAGGAAGTTCAGATGAGGAAGAGGTAAAAAGTGAGGTTGAAGAGATGGCAGACATTACGAGAATGACAATGGGTGACTACAAGAAAAGGATACGTGAAGAACATGGACCAGGACTAGTTCCAACCAAGATTCTAGCCGAGAGAAGTTTCAAGCTCAAAGGGTATATTTTATCCATGCTCAAGGACATACATTTCACTGGGAAAGATTATTAA
This sequence comes from Lactuca virosa, assembly GCF_052849685.1. Lineage (NCBI taxonomy): Eukaryota > Viridiplantae > Streptophyta > Magnoliopsida > Asterales > Asteraceae > Lactuca > Lactuca virosa. Next base: position 4,066,801 of record NC_136428.1, on the reverse strand, counting down.
AATGCTTTCAAGCACATTGATGAGGTTAAACATATTCCAACTGAGAGGTTGTGGGCCATTATGCATGCTTGTATGTTTATCGTATGTGGTATTTTGGGGGAAACTCATTAAGATTTATGCTTATCCAGTGGTTTATTGTTTCGGTATCATCGGTGATTATGGGAAGGTGAAGGCGGGACTGTACAGACTCATCAGCAGCAATGAGGATTTCGCATTCATCATAATCCTCTAATTTGGAATAAATGTAATTTGGAATAAACAGTTTTCTTAATAATGAATTTATAAATTGGGAAGTTTTACCTTAATAAAAATGGAAATTTTGGTTGTGAAAAATGGGACGTTACAATATATATATATATATATATATATATATATATATATATATATATATATATATATATATATATATATATATATATATATATATATCCTATAAACACACACGATCTAAAGCAATGATATATAACATCAATATCATGTAGTAAGAAACTCACTTCAAACCGCAACCTGAATCTACGTAGAACCCAATAGAATCAAACTACCTCAAAACCTTCCTATGATATCATTAAAATTGTATTAGTACTAACCCTTTAGTCCTTAACACAAACATATGCCATTTGGGTTATTTTCCCCAAAACAACGGTCTGTTCAAGACCTCTTTTACTCCCTTTTAACCATATTCAACCCAAAATAATATTCCATATCTAAAAACTTTAGCTCAATAACTTTTTAGGGATATATTAAACTAATCTTAAATATTTTTATATGAATTACTATGTATTTTACAAAACAACATAACAATGCTCCTAAACTCGGACCAGTCAGTGGAAATGTCAATTTTCAGCCTAGTTATATTTGTTTCCAGATTTTGGGAAAAACTAATGGAATGATGTAGAATCATGTACAAAATTTTGGGCATGGGTTTCAACCAAAAAAATCAACCATGATTAAGTTATGATTTTTGAAAGATCATGAAATATTAGGAAATTTCCAAGGGGGTGCCAATCTGTGGTGGTATGTTCGTTACCAAATTAGCAAAATCCTATGGGTTGTTTAAGAGGGGAGCAGCGAATATTCTGAATTTGATGCCAACTCGTGCCTTCAATGTTCTTCTTTATAAGAGGGCAATGATTGTGGAGGATAACAGAGGGAATAATTTTTCTATTCCCAGTGATGATGAAGTGGTACAACCAGAGCAAGTAGGGAGACGGGTGAGGCCACGACCCGAAGCCGTTCATGAGGAGCCCCTAGTGATTTTCATGGAGGATGAGATGCCCATGGATTTGTATAACCAGTCAATGAGGCAATACCAAGACAATATTGGTAGGGGGCTTAGTTATCAAAACATACACACTGATCTCCTCTTTCAACATATGCAAATCTTAAGGTCGGACGGGTATCCCACTTCTTATCCTTACATTACTAAATGGGATGAGATATAGGGAAGCATGCAAGGTGGAGCTGGGGAAGAAGATGAAGATTAACTATCCTTTTTCTTAATTTGTGTTTGAAGTTTTTGAAGATAATTTTTATTTGTTTCTTTTATTTTGTGTGTGTTTGGTTGGTTTGTTCTTAAAACTTCTAGTTTGATAGGGGTAATGTAGGAATTTTAATTTAATGTTTGTTTTCCTTTTTTGTTAGGTAGTTTTTGTTTTTGATTTCTGCAGAAGTTTGGTTAAGCATTGAGCGATTAATTAACGCGTGAGAGGAACCAAGTAAGGGGTCGAGTCTTGACGAGAAATTAGAAGATTTTGAGCGAAATTGTTGAGCCCGGTGATTATAATTGCAAAAAGGGGATCATGTTACAGAAGACATAGAAGGTGTATTGCATTAGTACCCTTTGTGAACCAAATAATCGCCGTTGGAGCAGAAAGATTAAAATCACGAACTGACAGTTAAACACGCCATGGTCATAACCCAACACGGCGTGTTCCAGTGAAAAAACGCGACTTCTGTCTGAGTATAAATTCAACATGATGTGTTTTCCCTTTCCAACTCGGTGTGTTGTAGCTTCAGTCAACTTTTTATATTCATTGATTCACGCCTACTCAAGGTAGGCATTTTTCACATTATTTGAGTTCATTCCGAGGTGTTCCAAGATGCTTTTTCCAGTTATTTTATGAGATGTCACCTACACGAGACGTATGACAACCAAGGCATGGATGAGCTGTTCTCATGCCAAAGTCAGCTGAAGAAGGAGAATAAAGAAGAAAATCAACCTTTCCACTTTTATCCCAAGGGAGTCCGTTCCTTTTCTCCCTTTTTACTTGTTTTTTTATTATGCATAACATACAATGGGGACATTGAATAAAATAAGTGTGGAGTAGGGGGTTGGTTACATTAGTTACATTAGAATCTAGGTATAATTTTGAAAACTTTGCATAAAAAATTGCTAGGATAATTTGGAAAATTATGGTAAATACAATTAGGATTCCATGCTAGTATTATGTTTGATGATGCAATTCGTACCTAAATGTTTAGTTAAGCCAATAAACGTTATATTGCATTTGTGATCTCCTTATCTTAGTGAAATCATGGAACAAAAACATAACCTTTCTTCGTTTGAGGGACGTAACATGTTTAGCATCGTGTACTTGAAACGTATCAAGGAAAGCTTAAGTAGTCATTGCGCATGAGACTAATACCTTTAATCAATAAAGGTTGAAATTAAATCCCCTTGCGTAAGCATATGTTTTTCAAGGGATTTTAGATTTGAGTGAAAAAAGTGTGTGTTAAAAAAAATGTTGCAATGTTTGAAAGAATCTTCAAGTTAGGAAGACATGAAGAAGAGCTACAAAGTATCAAAGATTCAAAGAAAAAGTTGTTATTTTATTTTATTTGAAATTTTATTTTCTAGGTTATTTTTCCATATGTATGCCTATGGGTTTAACCAAATATACCTTGAGGTTAAGAAAGTTTTATGTGGATGGATTCGTAAGGATGCATAAAATGAGCGTTGTTCGAAAAAAGTGGGCGTGTGTTGATCAAGATTGTTAGTATTTAGGATTAGGGGGGTCCTTAGGAAAAATTAAACACAAATTCATACGTTGCGGTCTTGGCATAATGGATGGGTTCAATTTGGATTGTCTTATATGGTATTAGTGTGCTAAAAATCAGTTTTGCTTGGGGGCAAACAAAAGTCAAGTGTGGGGTATTTTGATATTTGCATATTTAATCATATAATTCATGCATCATCTTAATACTTTATGTTGTATTTGTTTCATTTATTGAACAAAAGGTACTTAATTAGTTTAAAATTTCATTTGCAGCAACAAAGACATGCTCGGAAGGAAAAGGAAGCGGAATTGGCGATTGGAAGCTTGGATCTTGGATTTTGAAGAAAAAGAAGAAAATGAAGAAGAAGACGACATGTTATCTCTAAACACAGCGTGTTGAAATGAGAAATCCCGATGGAATAGTGCCTTTCCACACACACGTTTTTAATGAATAACACGGTGTGTTGGGTCCTAGAACACGTTGTGTTGCACCGTTTTTTAGAATCTATTTAAGAATCATTTTTGTTCGAAACCCTCAGGAATGCTGGAGGTTTTTAGCGATTTTTGTTCGAAACCCTTAGGAATGCTGGAGGTTTTTAGCGATTCTAAGGCAAAATCACATTCACTTTACTTAATTCTCTTATTTACATCATGTTTACACTATTGAATTTCGTTTTTATGATTGTTTATGCTAAAGTCATGGGCTAAACACCCTACTTTCGTTTAGGGTAGAGGATCTTATGATCACGGTTTGATTTTGTGGCTTTGGATTATGTTTATTTGATTATTCATCATGCTAAGTTTGTTAAAAGAACCTTATGTGTTAATGACAATTATTTTCTGTTAATTAATAAGTTTGTTGAGATTGTATGAACATCTTTCTTGATGCTTGCCTCTTATGATTTTGTGACCATCAAGATTGTAAGCCTAGTGTTGTGAACATAACCTAGGGTTAACTAGAAAATAAGTAAGTTAATGTATCTTGAACGACTTGGTGTCGGTGATTGTCTTTGTGAACATATAATTATAGAATAGATAAAAGATCTGATATCTTTGTTATGAAGATCGATTCTTGGTATAGATAAAATACAATCCCTTCAATCAAGGGATATACTTGTATAGACTAGTATATATTCAACATTAGGGTGAAACCCTAATGTATCTTGAACGACTTGGTGTCGGTGATTATCTTTGTAACCGTCCTTGTGACAATCCCATTTTCTTGGTGAAAACAAACTCTTTCTTGGTGAAAGAGAAATTTGGAGAATATCTTATGTTATTTACTTTCTGTTCTTTATTTGTGTAGATTTGTTCGGTTTTGTTCTTAACACTTGCAGTGTATCCGATCGATACAAACTTTCAATTGGTGTCAGATCAAGTTTTTGATACACTCAAGTAACCATGTCGACTCTTACAATCCAAAATCAACCGCTTGCAAAAAGATCCATCCGTTTGATGAACTCAACTTTTCTGGCTGGAAAACAAAGGCCTTGGAAGCTCTCGAATTTATTGACTTTGACATGCTCGAAATCATCAACAAAGGTCCTGTAGTTGTTATGCATCAATCATCCAATATTGGTGCATCTAAGCTGAAAGGAAAATCTATTCCTGGATATAAAAAGGAAGAGAAAAGAGTGTTGAATCTCGATGTAAAGGCAAGAGTTGATATTGGAAACTCACTCCCTTACTTTGTCTATCACTTAGTTCAAAATTCCTCAACCGCTCAACAGATGATGATCACACTATCATCTGCTTTTGAAAAGGAAAAATCCTGTGACGATGAAGGTAAGTGTCTCGTGGAGCAGATTGTTGAACCTTACGCTGACACATCAAATGACAGTGTTTGGACTCTTGACGTTGATTCCTCTCAAGCTGTTATAGACCTTAAGTAAGAATTGGACACTACTTTAGCGTATCAGGTAAAATATCTTGTTAATTTCTCTTCCATTGAAAATGTCGAAAAAGATGACATAATTGATCACTTACGCTTCAATTTATCTGCTTCAAATAAATAAAAATATTCTCTCTACTTTGAGTTTAAAAACTCAAAGAAAAACTATCCTTTTAGAAAAATCTCTTTCTTTACTAAGAAAGGAAAACACTTGTATCTCACTGACCAATAATTTTCTTCACTCTGAAAAGGAAAAGGTTGTTGATCATTCTTGGCGCATTCAACTTGTTTCAAAAAACTAGGATTCTTCTCACGTTAATGTTACAAAAATTATTAATGCCCAGAGTGTGAAAAATTTTTTAGAGGCGATATAGAAGGTGTTGTTTCTTTAATTAAAAGTGTTGAGTCTAAACAAACCTTCTATAAAGCTGAATGTTTAGAAAAACAATTTAAGAATAGATTTGTGATTTCGTACTTTATAAATCAAACATTAATTGATACCATTACTCCACTAAATCTAACGGTATTACCAAATGTGTTACTCATGTATCTGCTCTTGATCATTCCCACCAACCTTTTCATTGTGAGTATGTTCTTCCCTCCACTAAGATTTTGTTAAAAGTTCCTATATGCAATGGTGAAGTTCATTCAGTAAACGGAATTCTTAGCATATTTCCTCAGTGCTCTGTTAGCAACTCTGGTTCTGAAGATCAATCAATATCTTATGCTTTATATGACTCTTCAATGTATCATGAGGCTCATGATAAGGTATCATTTGAGCACACCATCGATGACATTACTTGTTATAGAACTACAACAAGAACTTTTAACTCAAAGAGTGAAAGTTCTTCGGATTCAACAGTCGAAAAGAAGTCAAAATCTAATGTAAAGGAAATAATTATGGGATAAAGTCGGTTATCGATGTGCTGATGCTTCTCACAAATTCAATGAGTGTACTTTTCAAAAAGAACACCATTCGTGATAACAATATCATCACTCGTAATGATAAATGGATCAAAAACGGAAACTCATTGAACTATCTCCCTAATGATTGTAATAATATCTTTTCTTAAGTGACCCATTGCAAGATGGGTCAGTGTATATTAACTGTATATTTTAGTTTCAGGGTAAATAACATATTTGGTATCTAGATAGCGGCTGCTCAAGATATATGACTGGATTCAAGTTTCTTCTGGAAGATTTCATAAAGAATGATGGTCCTACTGTTACATATGGAGATAATGGAAAAGGAGCTACAAAGGGATATGAATCCATACAATGCAACTCTGTTGTGTTCAAGAACGTTTCTTATGTGTATGGTCTTCAGCATAATCTCATTTCAAATAGCCAACTGTGTGACGCTGGGTATGAAGTTCTCTTCAACAAAAGAGAAGGAAAAGTTGTTGATAAAATGAATGTCACTGTTCTGACTACAAACTGACAGAATGACCTTTATGTTTTGGACATGTTTTCTACTGACAACTCTCTTCGCCGCTGTTTATTTTGTCGTGCTCAGTCTCATCTAAATTGGTTGTGGCACAAGAGGTGATCTCACTTGAATTTCAAGAACATGTCAAAGATCTCAGGGAATCAGCTTGTAAAAGGAATTCCTAAGATGCGGTTTGTCAAAGATAAGTTGTGCTCAACGTGTGAAAAGGGAAAGAAAACCAAGTTTTCCTTCAAGCCACCTCCTCTACTCTGAAGATGCTTCCAAATACTACACTCAATTTTCTTTTTTGTTTTTTATCATTCAATCCATATTCATAATGAGTGCATCGGTGTTCAATTTCTGATGCTATCCTGGTCGTTTTTTCCAATGATCATCACTAACAATCCATCTTTGATGAAACCTAAAATAAATAAGGTATATTTTTCTCTTTTAACACCTTTGAATTAGTTAGATCCATATTTTGCGGATTCAACCTTTGAATATTGAAATATGTATATTTGAATACAAATATGAGCTTATTATAATATATGGGTTTTTGTGTTATTTTTATTTGGATTATTTTTTTTATGGGTAGTGAGTTAAAACCTAATTCTTGTGTTAATAACAGTAAAACTTCATCGGAATAGGACTTCTTATATTTTATATTTATTTATTTATTGATAAGGTTAAACATTCAACTTGAATTTCACATTCAATTAATCTTCTTAATTTCAAATTAAAATTAATAGTTTTTTGATCTGTCCAGTGTCTGGCCTAAAACGTATTCTAGTAATAAAAATATTATTAAAAGTTAGACTAAATTTAATAAAAATATCATCTAAGAAACTTGGTATAGAATATTTTCTATGTGATAAATCATTCAATTTGACTCTTCATGATAAAATTGGATTGTAATTTGGAATAATGTTTTGGTTTTTGAGATCTTTTCAGATTTTGGACTAACAATTTGATCGTTTTTTTTACTAAAATAATGAAAGTTTATATAGGAAAGCTTGCTTTAATATTTTGTAATTATTATACAATATACCTCATAAAATGAAGATGTTTATTCTCATAAAATATATTTTTCATTCTCAATTATTTTTAATGCTTCTCACTCAATTGTTTTCATTTCATAATTGTTCAAGAAATCGAATGGCTGGTTGTTTGAGTGTTTGTGCAAGATCGCTGATTATTTGACAATAAAATGTTAATTGAGTGGCCGCATCTGATTTTGTAGTTTTATTCTAATAAAATTCAATAGAAAGGTCATATATATATATATATATATATATATATATATATATATATATATATATATATATATATATATATATATATAATCGGGCTATAGTATTGTGCTTGACCCAATTTTGCCTACCAAGAAATGTCCACAAAATTTGATTAGATTACTTAATTTCCTATAAATAAATTATCTAAAAAAAATAAGAAAACTTTAAATTTCAAAATTTTTTGAATTTAATCAACAATAAATATTTAATTTGTATTCATTAGCTATTTTAGATTGTACATACTTGTTTTTGCCAACTACAAAATGTTCTCAAAATTTGGTTAAATTACTTAATTTTCTATAAATAAATAATCTTATAAAAATAAGAAAACTTTAAATTTTAAAATATTTGAATTAAATAAAAAATAAAGCTTTAATTTGTATTCATTAGTTGTTCTTAGATTATACATTCAAAATCATTTTTATTTTATTTATGAAATGTAATAATTCAATTTCCATCGGTTTTATAATGGCACAAATATGTAAGACTTGGTAAACATCTTCCTATATGCTTCATACGCACACCACAATATCTGATGTGGTATCGTGGTGTGCAGTAAACACCGATCCGGCCCATAAAAAAATGGTATGTGTCTTGCACGAGATAGTATCACTGCACCCAAATTCAAACTTTTTTTTTCGTTTTTTTAGCCGATGGTAAACGGCCAGATATCTAGCTTTTGATTTTTCTTCAAAAAAGACTATAAATACACAAGTACCAATCATATTTTGACACACAAATCATTTTCAATTCATACCACATTTCGATCTAAACAAATACCAAGCCTAACTGATCGTAGCAAATCGCGTGCAAAAGTTCGTCCGTTGGAGCCGTCCGTTTACTGATCACAAATTGATCTGTCTACGTTTTCACCCCGACTCCAAGCGTAACCCCAATAATTTTACTACCAACAAATACCATAATAATATTACACAATCCAACTTCTTATGTAACATCCCAAAATTGAAGACCAAAAATATCATTTTTAATTTAATAATTATAAAACCATTTGTCTGAAACATTATAGAAACAACTCATATCCAACACCAGTGTATCAATAATCAAATCATGTCATGACAAAACAATATCAGAGTATAACTCCTAAGAATCTCATGTGCGGAAAATGTAGTGTGATGCGTTGCGATCATGCCGACTCATTTCCCTTCGAATAGGAAGTACCTGAAACCAAAACTGAAAACCGTAAGCACGAAGCTTAGTGAGTTCCCCCATCATACCACATACCATAAAATACACATACTGCCTAGAATATCGGGGTGTTGGGCTACCCCTTCGGTCTCTTTCAACCAGTAACCGCCTAACATATCAGGGTGCTGGCCTACCCCTTCGGTCTCTTTTAACCGGCAACTGCCTAGCATATCGGGGTGCTGGCCTACCCCTTCGGTCCTTTCGACCAGTATCGAGGACTATTTCACCCTTACTACTACCATATATCATTCTAATACATAAACACATAAATCACATACTGCCTAGCATATCAAGGTGCTGGCCTAACCTTTCGGTCCTTTCGACCGGTAACGGAGTCTGTCCTATCCCTCCTACCACTATCACATAATATCAAAGCATACTAGCACATAAAGCATAACCGATAGTGGAATAACAGACAATTATCACAAATACAATCATCTCTACTATATCTCCTACTAGTGGGCCGAGATTGATGCCTTAGACCCACTTCTACTAGAAGGTAACTCACCTCATAACCCCTTTAAGGGTCAACTTTGGTCAAAGTCCAATTCAAAGTCAACCTTCTGGTCAAAGTCAACCTTCTGGTCAAAGTCAACGTTCTGGTCAAAGTCAACCTTCTGGGTTAACCCAACTCGCCGAGTTCCATAAATCATAAACCCTGAAATCGCGACCCAACTCGTCGAGTTTTTTCAAGAACTCGTCGAGTTCCTCCCTATAATAGAGTCGGGACTTTTCAACACAACTCGTCGAGTTCCTTCTTGAACTCATCGGGTTCTTCAGTCTTCAAAACCCAAAAACCATGGCCAACTCGTTGAATCATCTCCTAGACTCGCTGAGTTTGCTCAATAATAGAAAAGGTTGGGGGACCACGATCCAAATCGCCGAGTTGGATGAACAACTCGTCGAGTTCCCTTAGTCTAAATCCATTTAGTCACTTCCAATCGAGTTCAATGCTTCCAAACCATAGATCTGGTCCCCTAGGGCTGATATATCACGTAAAGTTCCTATCTTTATTAGCATGCATGGACTACTTGGCTCAAAAAGCCAAAAGTATGGTTTATAAGTTGCATAGGACCTTCATGGGCATAAAGTTGGAACCTTTATGCCATGAAGTCCCCTAAAGACCCTAGATCTGAAGGGTTTTCCACACATTGGACGTCCAAGTCCCAAAGACTAGCATTCTTAGACCAAAACATGGAGAAATCACTCTAAAACTAGATCTAAACATTTAATAGACAAGATAGGAGCTTTATACCTCCAATGAACCAGAAATGGAGCTCAACTTCTGGATCTACTCTTCTCCTTCACGTCCTTGCTCCTTTTTCAAGAATCCTCTTCTTCAATTTCACAAAGAATGCACAAAATGGTTCAAAACACTCAAAAATGGATTAGGGTTTCGTGGCTAGGGTTTGGGATGATGGAGGCTGTAAATGAGGCCAACCTTTGGAGGTTAAGGTGTTTAGATAGGGTGCTAAACCCTGAAAATTAGGTTTTCATTTTAGCAGCCCTACTCGTCGAGTAGGCTTTAAATCTAGCGTCCAAATTCCATTCCTACTCGACGAGTTTGGGGCCTCCAACTCGTCGAGAAACTGTACAAAAATGAATAAATTGATTTAAAATACATACTAGGAACCACGCGTTACAAATCTCCCCCACTTATTTTAGACTTCGTCCTCGAAGTCTGCTGCATCTGGCAATAACTCTGGGTAGTGCTCACTCATCTCATCCTCCGGCTCCCAAGTGCATTCCGAGCCCTTGCGGTGCTGCCGTTGCATCTTCACTAACTCTGCCCTCTTGTTCCTCAAATCTTTCATCTTCCTGTCGAGGATGGCTACTGGTCGCTCGATGTAGTTCATGACGTCATCCACCTAAATATCCTCTAAGGGCACCACTGCGGAATCATCTACGAAACACTTCCGCAGCTGGGAGACATGAAAGGTGCTGTGAATCTGACTAAGCTCGGCTGGCAGATCCAGTCGATACGCAACCATGCCCACCGGGCTATAACCCTGAATGGTCTAATGTACTTGGGGCCCAACTTGCCCCGCTTCCTGAACTAGATGACACCTTTCCAAGGTGACACCTTCAGGAGGACCATGTCCCCTACCTGAAACTCCAGGTATGATCGACGTCTGTCGGCGTAGCTCTTCTGTCGACTCTGGGCCGTCTGGAGTCTACTCCGGGCCTGCTGGATCCTCTCTATCGTGTAGAGTACCACTTCGGTACTCCCCATAACCCTCTGTCCAACATCACCCCAGCATATCGGGGTTCTGCATTTCCTCCCATATAACATCTCGAAGGGAGGACCGTCGATGCTGGCGTGATTGCTATTATTGTAGGAAAACTCTGCCAAGAGAAGGTAGGTATCCCAACTACCATCGAAGTCTAAGACGCACGCTCACAGCATATCCTCCAAGGTATGGATGGTCCGCTCGCTCTGACCATCCATCTGTGGATGAAAAGTCATGCTAAAGAGCAGACGAGTGCCCAAATCGTCATGAAAATTCTTCCAGAATCTGGAAGTGAACCGTACGTCTCGGTCATAAATCACGGAAACTGGAACCCCATGACGAGCTACTACCTCTCTGATGTAGATGTCGGCCAGCTTCTCGACTGAAATGCTCTCCTGAATCAGGATGAAATGGGCACTTTTGGTCAACCGATCCACGATGACCCAAATCGAATCCACTCCCCGTGCGGTCCTGGGAAGCTTCATGATGAAATCCATAGTAATATCCTCCCATTTTCACATAGGGGTATCCAACGACTGTGTCCTGCCGTAAGGTCTCTGGTGTTCGGCCTTGACCTTCTGGCAGGTCAAGCAACTCTCGACGTACCAGACTACATCCCGCTGCATGTAGGGCCACCAGTAATCAGGGCGAAGATCTCTATACATCTTCGTCGCCCCGGGATGGATGGAAAATCTGCACTTGTGCGCCTCATCCATCAGGATTTGGCACACACCGCCTGCGTACGAAACCTACACTCTGTGGTGAAGTGTCAACAGCATGCGGCTATCATAGTCGAAGGAGGAAATATGGCCCACGATATGCTCACTCTTCCGGTGTTCCTCCTTCATAGCCTCCTGTTGGGCCTCCCAGATCTTCTCCAGAAGCGGAGTCACTACTGTCATCCTCAGACAGATGTCTCTAATCGGGGCTGCGAATGCCTTACGGCTAAGTGCATCGGCCACAACATTGGCCTTCCCCGTATTCTAGAGGATCTCACAGTCGTAATCCTTCCTCACGTCTAACCATCGCCGATGTCTCATGTTTAGATTTGACTGACCCATCAGATACATCAGGCTCTTGTGATCCGTGTAAATGGTACAACGAACCCCATAGAGGTAATGTCGCCAAATCTTGAGGGCGAAAACAACCACCCCCAACTCTAGGTCGTGCTTCGGGTAGTTCGCCTAGTGAGGATTCAGCTACCTCGAAGCGTAGGCGATGACGTGCCCCCTCTGCATCAGCACTGCACCAAACCCGAGCTGAACACAAAGCTGGACCACGCTGCGGCCTCTCGCCCTGAATCACCAACTCTCCCGCACTTGGGGTCCTGAAACGAATCAACTGTTGCTCACAATCAATCACTGCCCCCATTAGGGCTCAACCAGTCGATGCCTATGATGACCTTGTTCCCACTCAACAGAATGGGAACCAAATCCATGAGGTAACGCTCGTCGTACAACCTTAAGACGCAATCTCGGAAAACCTCTGATGCCCGGACGGATCGGTCGTCCGCAATCTCGACCTCTAATGGACAATCCAATGTGCCTGAAGAGTCAACAAACCTCTTGCTTAGTGCAAGGGATACGAATGATCGGGTAGCTCCCGAATCAAATAACACCAATACTGGAATACCGTTCACATGGAACGATCCTAACAAAATACATGAAACATGAACATAAATATCAAAACTGACATCAAAATAAATATATGGAAAAGAAACATACCCATCACCACATATGGTGTGGCATGCGACTCTTCGGCGGTCAACTGGAAGGCTCGACTCCTCACCACTGGAGCATCTGAGTTTCCCTGTCGGCCATCCGTGATCCGCAGGGTCGTTGGAGCTGGCGCCCCCACTGGTGCTTCTTATGACAATCTTAGGCAGTTGGCCTTTTTATGGCCCTTCTGATTCCAATGAAAGCAAATCAGGTCTGATGTCTGAATGGTGGGGGTAGGGGCAGTACAATCTCTACCAAAGTGCCCAAGCTTGCCGCACTTATAGCAGCCCGATGCCCCCAATCTGCAAACTCCCTTATGCGTCTTGCTGCATTTCCCACAGCGGCTCTGTGACAACCCGAAATTTCTATCTTGAACAACATTTCAACTCAATCAAAGTCAGACTTGTTTCTGCTATCTTTTAGCATTGTTTAGGGTCTGTTTGAGCGTTCTAAGCCTAGTACATCCAAGGAATGAGTGTTAGGAAGTATCTGCTGAAGCTCAAAACCACCAATCAAGCCATAAACTCCTTCATGAGGAGTTTACGACCACATCACATGAGTTTACGGCCGTAAACTCAAGGTGGCCGTAAACTCTTGTCCTTAAGGATGTTATTCCTTCACTTCTTCTCATTATTCACCATTTCATGTCAAGAAACCCGAATTCTCTCTCAAGTATCATAAGGATCTTCATTTTTATCTTAAAAAATGTAAGTGTTTCATCCTTTGATTTGTTGATACATCTTCTTAACTAGTATCATCCTTTGATTTCATCCATGAACTTCATCTTTTGGGTTAGATCTTCAAGAACACCAAGAACACACACTAGTTCTTGGGCCGAAATCAACCCTTTTTGCTTCCATATCGTAAGTATCCTTTCCCTATACTTGTTATCTACTTGAAGCTCATGATTTACACCCCTGAAATCAACAAATTACCAAGATCAATGAGAGTTTATGGCCAGGAGCATCTCCCTTGGCCGTAAACCCTTGTTAAGGCTACTAGTTTGGCCATAAACCCTTCTTAAGACTAGGAATGGGTCTAGAACACTTCCTTGATGCTTGAAAGCCCTTTTAAACACTCTTTGGCACAAGTCTTCATGAGTTTACAACTGTAAACACATAGGCCGTAAACCCTATGGCCGTAAACACATAGGGCCGTAAACTGTATGGCCGTAAACACCTTGGGTCGTGAACACCTTGGCCGTAATCACCATTGTGTGGCCATACACCCCTTAGATGCAATCCTTTGTGATTCTAACACTTCAATCTAAGTGTTTCCTAAGACCTATGGTGTTTTTCTTACATGATTAGTTGTTTAAACACTAATTATATACATATATGTGTCATTATATGCTTATTAGGATCCGTTGTGCTCAAGTCTTCACTTGACACTTAGCATCCTACAAACCGATCTTTCATTCGTATCACTCACTGCAGGTGAGTTCATACCCCTTAATTTACCTTTTAAATGATTTTATGGGGGGGGGGGGGAATACAAGTACAAACATAATAGTTATTATATCAATCACATGTGATTAATAACTATCAAACATACAGATTTCTTATACTTCAAACTGTGTTTTCAAACAAATTGCTCCAAATAGTTTTACAAACTCTTTTATATGCAAAACTCCTTATCAAACTCTTTTAAACTTATATTTAGTCAAAAGCATATCTATATAGATATAGTTTTATAAGTAGGATTGAAAGGACTTAGGACTGATAGCTCGCCTTACTTCCTGTTCCTTGTCTGGTTGTGGATTTAGGGTATCGGTTGTTTGCCCGAAGGTCATTTGAATCTTAGTTATATATTATGCGTATGTATATAGATATAAAAGTTCTTCCTTCAGTTCAATACCTTTGGGTAGCAAAGGTGTACAAACATGTTTATTCATACAAACAACATTACTAGTAAACTATAATAGGTATAGTTTAGGAAGTCACTAATACTATTACTAGAACAATGAAACACACAAAGAGTTAGTTCATACATGAGTCAGTACATACTATAACGAGAGACAATACTCACTATAAAGAGAAACAGATAGAGAATACTATAACGAGAGACAATACTCACTATAAAGAGAAACAGACAGAACATAATATAACGAGAAACAATACTCACTACCCACTATACACTAGAGAACATACTACATACTAGACAGAGAAAACATACACTACACTAGTACATACTATACAAATACAGGAGTACTATAACATTAATGTGAGATACTACTTCATGGCTCGGCAATATACTGTTGCGTCAAGTTTTGTACCCTGAGTCTCCTGGAGGGAGAGTGTGAATTTATGTATAGATCTATACGGGACTAACCCTCCTACACCTTGCTGCTAGCTATAGTGCGACCTGCAGGTCTACGGGTGACGAATGTTATATCATTTCGACGTCTCGAACGTCGTGTTATACTAGTCAATCAAGTATGGTTACAATCATATCACATTTTACCTTAATTAACTAACAAGTTTAAAGGTAGTTAGTACATTAGTAGTTACCTAGATAAAACTACAGTACATCTTTATTTTCCCATTTCATTCACATTGTGATCTTCTCACATAAACGGTAATGAAAAACTATATTTTGGTAATGATAGTCATACTTTGGAAAACGCACACTTTTATCAAAAGAGAAAACATAGAGAACAGTTGAGTCTTGGTAGAAGACTACTTTAGTAGAAAATATAGGATTTTCTAGGAAGTTTACAAACATTTACATCAAACACTTACAAACTTTTACATCAAACATTTACAAGCACTTTCTTCAAACTTATACAAACAATGACACTAAAATACTTATGAACTCACCAGCTTAAATGCTGATCTACGCTTTCAAAATTACTTGTATTCTCAGGTTGCCAGTAGACAGATACCGATGACCAGGTTTTGAGATGATGGAGCACATTCAGGACTCATCTCTTTTTTTATTATTATTCATTTTTGGTGTTTTATAAACTTCAGAACACACTTGTATTAAAATTATACTATTAATGCAATGTATGATGTTGTTGCTTGTTTACTATTATGCATTGTTGTGATACTGTACATGACGTCCTCCGCCCCCGAACGTTTCCGCCGTTCCGGTTTTGGGGTGTGACAGATTGGTATCAGAGCATTGTTTATAGTGAATTGAGTATATCAACCTATAAAAGATATACAACTATAAACACAACGGGATTAAAATACTCTGACCAAGAGTTTATACTTTTAAATAATAAAATATTTAACCAAAGTATACATACCTGCATTCATACTAAAATCAGTGTCACTAGGACAGAACAAAAGTATTACGATTGTTGGACAGCACAAGTAGGCTTGGGGATATATGATCAGATCTGGGAGCGATATAGCCTGATCAACTATATCTTTCCGAGAAGTGATTAACATGTGCCTGGGAATGGTTGTGGTGTTGCAGCAAGTCTAAAAACATACCAAAACTACTACAATGAAAACATTAGAACATAACATAAACTTAAAATACCATAGGAGTATTTTGTGTTACTATAATTACTTATGTGCAAACTAAAAGATCTTTATTAGTATGTCAATAGTTGCTGAGTGGATACACTAAGGTTATATGTGACTAGGGTGTCATAGACTTAGAATCTGTGATCTTTGCTTTACTTCCTGTTCCTTGTTTGGTTGTAGACTTAGAGTTAGGGTCACTTATTCGAAGGTCTATCCTGTTTTGGTTACATATGACTGGTATGCACTACGCAAATGTGGAGTAACTGGTAAGGATCATCTTATAATTATCTTAATTAGTACGTCTATTAGTTATTTCTTTTACCCCTTTTCTCGCGTAGATAACATGGCTGGATTCCATCCCCACGGCGACCCATACTTCCCCAACCACGAAAATGGTGGATGGCTCGGCGATGAGCCAGAAGAGAATCATGCGATCCCGTTAGACGATGACTTCGTAGAGAACTTCCCGGAGGATTCTGACTCTGAGCCCAAAGTCAATAATCAACCCCTGGTAGCTCCAAACCCAAATCCTAACCCTCGTCCGGCTTTTCAAGGCCCGACGCCTCTGTGGGTGGAAAGTTTGGAGACATGGAGTCAGGAACAGGGTCAACCCATTCCATACAACGGAGACTGAAGCTTCTGCAATGTGAGCGAAGGAAGCTCAGCGGACAGAGTCCTGCCTATTCTGGTCCACAGGGTTGCTCGCAACAAAATTCAGGGTAGGACAGCTCTCAATCGAATTGCGGAACTTGATGCCAATTCTAGGATCAATAATACCCGCATTCGTCGTCTGGAGGATGCTCACGATAGAACTGCGAGAGACCATGAGTCTCTTTTGCAAGAGCTATCTGTGACTTGAGCTGAATTCATAGAACATCACGTGCGCCAGCGAGTGTACGAGCGACACCTTCTCGACATGGAGCATCAGCTGGCTGACTTAAGGGTTCGCCCAAGGGGTTCCCGTCGCCAGTAGGGAATGATCTGCTCAAATTTCCTTCTTATCTAAGGATTAGCCTTCTAACCTATGCTCTAAGTAGCACTTTTCCCTGTAATTTCCTGTTATCTTAAGACTTTGAACTTTCGGTCGATAAGTCTTTATGCTGTCAAAATTTTCTTATCTTGGTTTGATGTAAGACCTACTTCTAGGTTATTTTTCCCGAACTTATTACATCTATAATACCAATATTATTGACAGATATCTAATCGCATGGAAATTATCCAAATGCTTTCATCTTTCTAGTACTAGATTCTATTCCATCGTACTTTCATTTGTGTTGTTGGGCTATGGAGAGTTAGTCCATGAGTCACTCTCATCATCATACTCTCTATTAAATTCTTACCAATATCTTCATCTTTGTGATATTATAGCTTCATGATGCCTCCGCATAGATCGAACAGGCGCGCTACTCCAAGAACTCCGAATCAAACTCCACCTCCTCCTCCTCCTCAATACAATCCGGCAGCAATCCAAGCTGCTGTGAATGTGGCTGTTACGACAGCCTTAACATAATTCAACTCAACCGGTACCAGTGTGAGTGGAACTAATGGGCCTCCCCCTATTGTTGAAACCCCATTGCGCTCTAGGGAGTGCTCGTATAAGGATTTCATCAGCTGTAAACCCAGGGCGTTCAATGGAACTGGCGGAATCATTGCCCTCTCGCAATGGTTCGAGAAGACGGAGTCGATCTTTGAGATCTGCTCCTGTCCGGAAGGGAGCAAGGTAAAATTTACCGCCTGCACCTTCGCGGACCGAGCCCTGACGTGGTGGAACAGCCATGTCAAGTCACTATCTCTAATAGTGGCAAATGCTATCGGCTGGGAAGCTCTGAAGGAGCTCATGATCGAGGAATACTGCCCGAAGGGTGAAGTTCAGAAGTTGGAGCAGGAGCTCTGGAGTCTAACCATGAAGGGCTTCGACATAGTCTCCTACACTGCCAGATTCAGCGATCTGGTAGCACTATGTCCGGGAATGGTCCCTTCTGAAGCAAAGAAGGTGGAAAGGTACATTTGGGGGCTGGTGCCTCCATTTCAGGGGAATGTCCTAGCTTCAAACCCCGCTACATTCGATAGTGCCAAGCGATTGGCACAAAGGCTCGTTGACCATGGGGTCCGAACCCCGTCAACAACAACAACCCTAGCCATCTCAGAACCCTCTAAAGCCGCTGACAACAAACGAAAGTTCTGGGATGACAAGAAAAAGAAAGCTACCAAAAAGCAGCAGGTCCTAGCTGTTCATGCTGCGATAGCACCTACCGCTGTTGCACCAGTAAAGCAGTATGCGGGAAGCTTGCCGAAGTGCAACAAATGCAACTTCCACCACAATTGACCCTTCCGGGAAATGCAATGCTCTAACTTCAACAGGAAGGGGCACACTTCCCGTTTCTGCAAAGCTCTGGCAAAGCCAGTTACCCAAGTCCCCGACGCTGGCGTGGGACAGGCTTGCTACGGTTGTGGCGAGGTGGGCCACTACAAGAGGAACTGCCCTAAGGCAGGGAATGCTGGCGGAGTGGGAAGAGTTTTGGCTATAGGCCACGAGGAAGCAGTTGCCGACCCCACAGTGGTCACTGGTACGTTTCTCCTCGATAACTCATATGCATGCATTCTGTTTGATAGTGGAGCGGAGAGGAGTTTCGTGAACCAGAAATTTGCTCACTTGCTTAAACATAAATTGCATGCACTTAAAGAACCGTTCACCGTAGAAATGGCTAACGGAAAGACAGAGAGCACTAGCTGCATATACATAGGATGTACACTAACACTAGATAGCCATTCATTTCCAATCGACCTCATGTCGGACTCAATTAAAAGTTTCAACGTCATAATCGGCATGGATTGGTTGAGTTCTCATCGTGCCGACATCATGTGTTACGAAAAGGCTGTTCGCCTTAATCTGCCGTCTAGCGAAACTCTAGTAATATACGGTGACAAACCCGACACGAACCTTCGTATCATCTCGAGCATTCAAGCCCAGAAATTCTTGCGAAAGGAATGTCGCGCATTCCTTGCTCATATTCTCGATGTGAGCCAAGAGACGAAGGACCTAAAGAACGTTCAAGTAGTACGCGATTTTCCCGACATCTTTCCAGAAGAACTCCCAGTATTACCTCCGCAACGTCAAGTCGAGTTCAGAATCGACTTAGTTCCAGGGGCTACCCCAGTAGCCAAATCGCCCTATCGTCTGGCACCAGCTGAGATGAAGGAGCTATCCAGTCAACTTAACGAATTGCTCAGCAAGGGCTTCATCAGACCAAGCTTCTCACCCTAGGGAGCACCGGTCTTGTTCGTCAAGAAGAAAGACGGATCGTTCCGTATCTGCATCGACTACAAAGAACTTAACAAACTAACTGTCAAAAATCGTTACCCTCTGCCTCGCATAGACGGCTTGTTCGACCAACATCAAGGGGCGAACTTCATTTCAAAGATAGACCTGAGGTCCGGGTATCACCAATTACGAGTGTTAAGAGAGGATCTTCCGAAGACAGCCTTCCGAACTCGTTATGGACACTACGAGTTTGTAGTGATGCCGTTCGGATTGACCAATGCGCCCGCAGTATTCATGGATTTAATGAATAGGGTGTGCCGTCCTTACTTGGATCAGTTCGTCATTGTCTTCATCGATGACATACTTATCTACTCTCGTAGTAAGGAGGAGCATAGTCAACATCTGTGTCAGGTCTTGGAAACACTGCGATCAGAGAAGCTATATGCGAAGTTCTTGAAATGCGAATTTTGGATCCGAAGAGTCGAATTCTTGGGGCACGTGGTCAGCGAAGAGGGAATACACGTGGACCCTTCCAAAATCAAAGCCATTGAGAACTGGTCAGCACCGAAGACGCCTATGGAAATTCGTCAATTTCTAGGCCTTGTTGGCTACTATCGCAGGTTCATTCAGAACTTCTCTCGGATTGCAAAACCGCTTACAACATTGACCCAGAAGGGCGTAGCTTTTGACTGGGAAGAGAAGCAGGAGAAAGCGTTCCAAATGCTAAAGCGAGCCTTATGCACCGCACCGATACTGTCCCTCCCCGAAGGGATAGAAGACTTCGTGGTCTATTGCGATGCATCCAATCAAGGGCTCGGTTGTGTTCTGATGGAATGAGGTAAGGTCATCGCATATGCCTCAAGACAGCTGAAGACATACGAGGTCAACTACACCACACACAATCTTGAGTTAGGAGCAGTAGTGTTTGCTCTGAAGATCTGGAGACACTACCTGTATGGTACAAAAAGCACTATCTTTACAGACCACAAAATCCTACAACATATATTCGACCAGAATGAGCTCAACATGAGACAACGACGGTGGGTCGAGCTACTCAGTGATTACGAATGCGAAATTCGTTATCATCCCGACAAGGCCAATGTAGTAGCTGACGCCCTAAGTCGGAAAGAATACTCTGGTCATAGAGTCAAATCATTGACTATGACTATCCATTCACACTTGTCCACACAAATTAAGGAGGCTCAGCTCGAAGCTTTGAAACCTGAAAATTTGGCGGGTGAATCCCTGAGAGGGATGGATAAAAACTTGGAAGTCAAGGGTGGCGGAGCCTTTTATCTCATGGATCGGATCTGGACACCGAAGCATGGTGGTTTCAGAGACTTGGTCATGACCGAAGCTCACAACACTCGATATTCCGTCCACCCAGGTTCAGATAAGATGTATCTGAATCTTAAAAAGTTATAGTGGTGGCCTAACATGAAAGCAGAGATTGCTACCTTTGTGAGTAAATGCCTTACTTGCGCCAAGGTTAAGGTCGAATACCAGAAACCATCAGGTTTACTTCAGCAACCGGAGATACCTGAATGGAAGTGGGAGCGGATCACGATGGACTTCATAACCAAGTTGCCCAAGACAACGGGTGGTATCGATACCATTCGGGTGATCGTAGACAGGTTAACAAAGTCCGCACACTTCCTGCCTATCAAAGAGACTGACAAGATAGAGAAACTAACAAGAACATACATTGGGGAGATCGTACGACTGCATGGTGTTCCCATATCCATTATCTCTGATAGAGATAGTAGATTCACTTCGAGGTTCTGGCAGTCGCTACAAAGTTCCCTAGGAACTAGGCTGGACATGAGTACAACCTACCATTCGCAAACCGACGGACAAAGTGAGAGGACTATTCAAACTTTGGAAGATATGTTGCGAGCCTGTGTGATAGACTTTGGGAATGCATGGGATACTCATTTACCCCTTGTCGAGTTTTCCTACAACAATAGTTATCATACGAGCATAAAGGCTGCTCCATTTGAAGCCCTCTATGGCCGTAAGTGCAGATCCCTTCTGTGCTGGGCTGAGGTGGGCGACACTCAGTTAGCTAAAGGACGAGTTCCTGACAGAACTCTCACAGGTCTGGAGATCATTCAGGAAACGACAGAGAAGATCGTTCAGATTCGTGAACGATTGAAAGCCTCTAGAGACTGACAGAAAAGCTACGCAGACAAGAGAAGGAAACCGTTGGAATTCCAGGTGGGCGATCGTGTTCTATTGAAGGTCTCACCCTGGAAGGGCTTGATACGCTTCGGAAAGCATGGAAAGCTAAATCCAAGATACGTAGGGCCTTTCAAGATTATCGCTAGAATCGGCCCCGTAGCTTAGAAACTCAAACTACCTCGCGAACTCAGTAACGTACATTCTACTTTCCACGTCTCGAACTTGAAAAAGTGTCTGTCCGACGAGACTCTTGTAATCCCACTCGACGAGATCGAGATCAACGAGAGCCTCAACTTCGTGGAAGAACTAGTAGAGATCATGGATCGAGAGGTCAAGCAAATGAAGCAAAGCCGTATCCCGATAGTGAAGGTTCGCTGGAATGCCAAGCGAGGACCTGAATTCACTTGGGAGCGCGAGGATCAAATGACACTAAAATATCCTCATCTTTTCGCTTAATTATTTGCAATTTCTTAAACTCTAATTTCGGGACGAAATTCTCTCTAACGGGGGGATGATGTGACAACCCGAAATTTCTATCTTTAACAACATTTCAAATCAATCAAAGTCAAACTTGTTTCTGCTATCTTTTAGCATTGTTTAGGGTCTGTTTGAGCGTTCTAATCCTAGTACATCCAAGGAATGAGTGTTAGGAAGTATCTGCTGAAGCTCAAAACCACCAATCAAGCCATAAACTCCTTCATGAGGAGTTTACGGCCGTAAACTCAAGGTGGCCGTAAACTATTGGCCTTAAGGATGTTATTCCTTCACTTCTTCTCATTATTCATCATTTCAAATCAAGAAACCCGAATTCTCTCTCAAGTATCATAAGGATCTTCATTTTTATCTTCAAAAGTGTAAGTGTTTCATCCTTTGATTTGTTGATACATCTCCTTAACTAGTATCATCCTTTGATTTCATCCATGAACTTCATCTTTTGGGTTAGATCTTCAAGAACACCAAGAACAACATTACTAGTAAACTATAATAGGTATAGTTTAGGAAGTCACTAATA
The DNA here is from genome assembly GCF_052849685.1 of Lactuca virosa. Lineage (NCBI taxonomy): Eukaryota > Viridiplantae > Streptophyta > Magnoliopsida > Asterales > Asteraceae > Lactuca > Lactuca virosa. Next base: position 4,044,104 of record NC_136428.1, on the reverse strand, counting down.
CTATTACTAGAACAATGAAACAAACAAAGAGTCAGTTTATACATGAGTCAATACATACTATAACGAGAGACAATACTCACTATAAAAAGAAACAAATAGAGAATACTATAACGAGAGACAATACTCACTATAAAGAGAAACAGACATTAGATACTATAATGAGAAACAATACTCACTACCCACTATACACTAGAGAACATACTACATACTAGACAGAGAAAACATACACTACACTAGTACATACTATACAAATACAGGAGTACTATAACATTAATGTGAGATACTACTTCATGGCTCGGCAATATACTGTTGCGTCAAGTTTTGTACCCTGAGTCTCCTGGAGGGAGTGTGTGAATTTGTGTATAGATCTATACGGGACTGACCCTCGTACACCTTGTTGCTAGCTACAGTGGGACCTGCAGGTCTACGGGTGACGGATGTTATATCATTTCGACGTCTCGAACGTCATGTTATACTAGTCAATCAAGTATGGTAACAATCATATCACATTTTACCTTAATTAACTAACAAGTTTAAAGGTAGTTAGTACATTAGTAGTTACCTAGATAAAACTACAGTACATCTTTATTTTCCCATTTCATTCACATTGTGATCTTCTCACATAAACGGTAATGAAAAACTATATTTTGATAATGATAGTCATACTTTGGGAAAACGCATACTTTTATCAAAAGAGCAAACATAGAGAACAGTTGAGTCTTGGTAGATGACTACTTTAGTAGAAAATATAGTATTTTCTAGGAAGTTTACAAAAATTTACATCAAACACTTACAAACTTTTACATCAAACATTTAAAAGCACTTTCTTCAAACTTATACAAACAATGAAACTAAAATACTTATGAACTCACCAGCTTAAATGTTGATCTACGCTTTCAAAATAACTTGTATTCTCAGGTCGCCAGTAGACAGGTACCGATGACTAGGTTTGGAGATGATGGAGCACATTCAAGACTCATATCTTATTTTTTATTCATTTTTGGTGTCTTATAAACTTCAGAACACACTTGTATTAAAATTATACTATTAATGTAATGGATGATGTTGTTGCTTGTTTATTATTATGAATTGTTGTGATATTGTACATGACATCCTCCGCCCCCGAACGTTTCCGCCATTCCGGTTTTGGGGTGTGACAGGCTCCGGCCCTACTAGCCTTTTGACCTCGAGTCAAATCCCTTGGGTTTCTTCCCAGAAACCCCAGTCGCCTGCCCTATCTCCTCCTTCCTCTTCCTGATGTGCTCTATGTCAATCACCCTCTCCCTCGCCCTCGCAATCATGTCATCCAAAGTCGGGCATGCCGAGTAGCTGACATGTTTCCGAATGTCAGCTCTCAATATGTCATGGTACCGGGTCTTCCTCATCTCCTCATCCCCCGCGTACTGAGGCACCAATTAGGCCCTCTCCCTGAACTTGGCGGTAATCTCCGCCATCGACTTAGTAATCTGTCTCATATCCAGAAACTCCTTGGCCAGCTGCTGAATCTCCACAGCCGGTGCAAACTCAGCCCTAAACCTGGTCACAAAGTCCGACCAGGTCATAGCCTCAATGGCTGGGGCTCCCGACGTGTCACTGACTGCCTCCCACCAGTCCCTAGCTCTGTCTCTCAAACATCCCGCAACATACTGGACCTTCGACCCCTCAGGGCAGAAGTTCGTCAACTATGCATACTCGATGTATGCAATCCATCTCCTGGCCACAATGGGGTCCTTAACCCCGTGGAAGTCTGGCACACCATATGCCCTGAAATCCTTGAAGGAGAGCGTACGAGTCCCTGATTGGCGCGGTGCCATGTCGCTCCTGAATGCCCTAAGGCGATCCTCCTTTAGCTCAATGATCTCTTCCTTGATCGACCCGAAAATCACCGTGGTCGACTCAAGGATGCCTCTCGTAATCTCGGATGCTATGAACTCGCGCAATCCATCGTCAACTGGCTCGGAACCTGAACCCGAACCCGAACCTGATCCTGACCCAGACCCTGAACCTCCTGCTCCGTGACGTGTCACCACCATTCCGAAACAAAACACATAATCGTCAGGGTCATATGTAACCTTGAGAGGTCTCACACACTACAAGTTCCCTGGTTCTATCTCAGCCCACCTTGACTCGAGTACGGATCCTATGCTTTCAGTAGTATGGGCCCATAATACCTTCCACATCTCTCCATACTTTCCTCAAGGATTTCCTTGAATTCACCAAGTCCCTTCTACTACCATTGCTCTCCATGCTAATCTCATCCTAGGCTTTCCCTAGGGTAATCTCCGACCTACTCTCCGCCATCAGCTGCATAAGAAGTCCTTGCTATCTCTCCCTAACTAGCTCATGAATACCATTACATATTACTAAGACTAGATAATTCTTGGAATGAGAGATCCTACCCTACAACGGTTGGACTCAAACAAGAGCTGCGAAATAGGACTAGACCTAACCTTCTGAAATTATTTAGTCCTCATAATATGTAACTTAACGTATTCGTTTACTAGTTAACTAAAGACAATTAGAACTCCTAAAAGCACAAAGCAAGTAGCATTCGGGCTTTTAGTAACCAAACCAAGCATATCCTATTCAGGCCATCATATCACTGACTAATCAGTTCTAGTATGTAATTCAATAAGCACATATAGCCGGCACATAGGGCATCTTCCTATATCCTTAGCCCTAATCTAGCATGCAGTTCGCATACACATATTGTAGGCATATAAGGCATCCTTCCTAGATCCTTAGCCTTAATCTAGCATGCAGTTCTCATAATCATATCATATCATAACATAACATGTATGGGTATCTTGGGGAAAACTAACTTGAGCTCGGCCGATTACACGCATCACACTCCTTCTTCTTTCTCAAAACCTTTAATTTTAATTCTTAGAAATTTTATTTTTGTAAAATCTTTTCAAATCCTCGATTGGAGTCCAGACACCCCCGAATGTGTGTCCGAATCCCTCAAACCAAGGCTCTGATACCAACTTGTAACATCCAAAAATTTAAGACAAAAAATTTCATTTTTAATTTAATAATTATAAAACCATTTGTCTGAAAACATTATAGAAACAACTCATATCCAAAACCAATGTATCAATAATCAAATCATGTCATGACAAAACAATATCAGAGCATAACTCCCAAGAATCTCATGTGAGGAAAATGTAGTGTGATGCTCTGCGATCATGCCGACTCCTTTCCCTTCAAAGAGGAAGTACCTGAAACAAAAACTGAAAATGGTAAGCACGAAGCTTAGTGAGTTCCCCCATCATACCACATACCATACAATACACATACTTCCTAGCATATCCGGGTGCTGGCCTACCCCTTCGGTCTCTTTCAACCGGTAATTTCCTAGCATATCAGGGTGCTGACCTACCCCTTCGGTCTCTTTCAACTGGTAACTGTCTAGCATATCAGGGTGCTGGCCTACCCCTTCGTTCCTTTCGATTGGTATTGGGAACTATTTCACCCCTACTACTACCATATATCATTCTAATACATAAACACATAAATCACATACTGCCTAGCATATCATGGTGCTGGCCTACCCCTTCGATCCTTTCGACCGGTAACGGGGTCTGTCCTACCCCTCCTGTCACTATCACATAATATCATAGCATACTAGCACATAAAGCATAACAGATAGTGGCATACCAGAAGATTATCACAAAGACAATCATCACTATTATATCTCTTACTAGTAGGCCGATATTGGTGATGGGTTTAGAGCAAAAGAACAATCCTATGTGCTCATACAAAACCCTAAAGCTTGTATCTAGGTTTCTCTATTTTACATGCAATTCATCCAAGACTTGAATACCCTAATCTAGCATACTACAAAACTTGAGATCTATATAAATAACCAAGTACGAATATTACCTCTTGATTGTAGTATGAAACTTGAATCTTCAAAGCTTACAATAAGCAAGCACCTCAAATGTGATGCCTCTAATGGCTTACAAACACCAAGGCAAGAGGGTGATGTTTAGGAGAGAGGATGAGAGGCTAGAAATCGGCTCCAAGCTTCCAAGGGATCAAGTGGCCGATTTCCAATGCCTTAGGAGTCCTTTTATACTTGAGTGGTTAGGGTTTCAGTCAAAACCCTAATTGGATAGCTTAGGCCTTAAGCAGTCCACAAAACCTTCCAGAATAAGGCCCCTTGAACGAATTCAAGATGGACTCCACCTTAATTTCGTCCAAGCCCTAATCCATAAGGATTCTCAGCCCAAAATCAATTATCTTATAATTGCAGTTCCAGTCCCCTTTATTTAATCAATCTCTTTTAGTCAAAATAATTAATTCTTAATTAATTATTTAAAAATATTAATTAAACAAATATGATTTCTCTTTTAATATATTATTCTTATAATATATTAATAAACCACAATATCCTCTTTCTTTACAAATCTTCATGTCCAGTTGCTTTGGTGAAGGCAACCCAAAAGGACCATGCTCAACCGGGTCAAGTACATACCAAATATATTTATGGATTTAGACACTAATCCAACAATTGGTGCCATAAACCCACTTCTACTGGAAGGTAACTCACCTCAAATGTCGTGAAGTAGCTGAACTGTCCTCGGCTCTGCAATCAACTCTCCTCAAACTCCTACACATAAAATCTCATGTAATTACCCTTTCACACTCATAACCCCTTTAAGGGTCAACTCTGGTCAAAGTCCAACTCAAAGTCAACGTTCCTTCTGGGTTGACCCAACTCGCCGAGTTGGTCCATCAACTCGCCGAGTTCCATAAATCATAAACCCTGAAATCGCGACCCAACTCGTCGAGTTTTTTCATGAACTCGTCGAGTTCCTCCCTATAATAGAGTCGAGACTTTTCAACACAACTCGTCGAGTTCCTTCTTGAACTCGTCGGGTTCTTCAGTCTTCAAAACCCAAAAACCATGGCCAACTCGTTGAGTCATCTCCTAGACTCGCCGAGTTTGCTCAATAACAGAAAAGGTTGGGGGACCAGGATCCAACTCGCCGAGTTGGATGAACAACTCGTCGAGTTCCCTTAGTCTAAATCCATTCAGTCACTTCCAATCGAGTTCAATGCTTCCAAACCATAGATCTGGTCCCCTAAGGCTGATATATCACGTAAAGTTCCTATCTTTATTTGCATGCATGGACTACTTGGCTCAAAAAGCCAAAATGATGATTCATAAGTTGCATAGGACCTTCATGGCCATAACGTTGGCACCTTTATGCCATGAAGTCCCCTAAAGACCCTAGATCTGAAGGGTTTTACCCACATTGGACGTGCAAGTCCCAAAGACTAGCATTCTTAGACCAAAACAATGAGAAATCACTCTAAAACTAGATCTAAACATTGAATAGACAAGATAGGAGCTTTATACCTCCAATGAACCAGAAATGGAGCTCAACTTCTGGATCTACTCTTCTTCTTCACGTCCTTTCTCCTTCTTCAAGAATCCTCTTCTTCAATTTCACAAAGAATACACAAAATGGCTCAAAACAATAAAAAATGGATTAGGGTTTTGTGGCTAGGGTTTGGGATGATGGAGGCTGTAAATGAGGCCAGCCTTTGGAGGTTAAGGTGTTTAAATAGGGTGCTATACCCTAAAAATTAGGGTTTCATTCTGGCAGCCATACTCGTCGAGTTGAGGCTCTCGACTCGACGAGTAGGCTTTAAATCTCGCGTCCAAATTCCATTCCTACTCGACGCGTTTGGGGCCTCCAACTCGTCGAGTTCCTATACAAAAATGAATAATTTGATTTAAAATACATACCAATAATCGGGCGTTACATCATAGCCCAACCATGTTTCAAAATCTATCCCCCCCCCCGGAATACGTACCCGAACCGGAAGTTGAATTTATCCGAGAAACTCAACCCAATCCTGAACTAGTACCTGAGCTTGAACCCCAAATTGTTCGGCAAACCCAACACGAACCAACTAACCCCCTAAGGACGAGGAAAAGTAAAAACACCAGCTCGTAAAGAGAAGATGACGTCTCAACAATGACAACCGGATGAAGAGATGGTTTAGCATAATAATGGGTCAACATTTCAGAGGATTTCAAAACCAGAAATGTGCAAAAAGATGACCGTGAAACAAGCAAGTGAGGAGAAGCAAAGAGTTCAAGAAGAGAAACAAAGAAATCAGGATATGAATTTTTTTACAAAACCCTTCGATCATCTCACCGGAAACGAACTCGATATGGTTTTGAGGACTATAGCGGACATCATAAAAAATATTACAAACAGTGTTTTTATATAAAAGTTATCATTTTTTTATGTAGTGTGTCTATCTAATTGTTGTTTTTAGCTATGTAAACGTTTTTAATTAAATTAGTGAAGCGTTTTTCCTTTTATTGATTTTATTAAATTACATTTTATTCAATTAAGATTTAAAAAAAATGTAGTATAACACCAACCAATTTTGTGAGATGATGGAAACCTAAAATGACAATAATGTGAAATTATAATGATATAATATGGTATGGTATAACACCCAAGTCACTTTTAAGTTGAAAATTTTGAAGTTTCAACAAAAAAATGGCCAAAACTTTATGCCACAGATATTTGTTAATGTCGGGCCAACCTTGAAATCGAGTATGCGGATATTTGCATATGTCGGGCCAACCTTGAAATCGAGTTGCCACAATGGACGGATGCGCTACCCATTTTCATATTTCAAGTTTGAATTAGAATTTGATGTAGTATATATTTATATACCTTTAAAATGATATAAATATATAAAGTAAATAATTAAAAACATGATACTTTGCAAAGTTTAGTTAAAATAAAATAATTAATACATAAAAGTTATATAAAAAATGAAATGCTACAATCTATTTTTGAAGAGAAACAAAGAATGTCAAGAAAGAAGTGAAAAAATTACGTGACGATAGAGTTAAGAAGTATTTATAGAGGGCTTTTTGTTGGAATTTTATCATTAAAATATTAAAAAAACAACAAGTTATTTTATTTCATTATACGAGAACTTTTTATTTATTTATTTATTTATTATTTTTTTTAAAGTGACCATTATATTGATTGTCTATTTAAAGTTTGAGAGCTTTTTTAGTTTGTTTTTTTATGTGACCATTATATTGATTGTCTATCTAAAATTTGTTTTTATGTGTTACCATTATATTAATTGTCTATCTAAAATTTGGGTTAAAAATATATGAAACTTACCAAATAATTGAAAAACTCATGGCAAAAGTTTGTTAGTTAACAAAGATCTATGAAAAAACTTGAATATGAAAAAAAATTATCCATTAGTTTTTTCAATTTTTATAAGCTTTTGAGATGAAAAAAAAAACTCTTTTGAAAAAAATTACAAAATCCTCGTATTGCAGATGTTTTAAAGGAGTTATCGAAAAATAACGTCAAAAAATATTTCTACCGTTCCATATTAATAGTTCATGTTTTCTTTTAATGTGTATGTATTTTGTGTGTAGAAAATAATTTTGAATGGAGTGAGGAGTATATATATAGCCTTCTTTTAAATATTTACTGTACTCATTTTTACTCTCGATTTGTTGCCGAATTAATTTTTTTTGTAACACATCATTATTTATTCTTTAATGTGTTTCACATGCATGAGATCATCTAATGTGAACTCTTATATTTTTTCTTATGATCTACAAGAAAAATATAGACTAAACTGCACAAATGGTCCCTGTGGTTAGCTGAAAATTGTCACTTTGGTCCAAAAAATTTTGGACTAGCACCAGAGGTCCAAAACTTTCATTTTGTTGCGGTTTTGGTCCAATTCTTTTTGAAAATATTTAAAGTGACGATTTTGCCCTTGGTATTTTCTTTTTCTGTTTTTTTTATTTTATTTTTATTTTTTTATTAAAATAAATAAGAAACAAAATGTAATAACCCCTCATCCCTTTTATCTGTGCATCACTTAACACTGCCATCATCCGTCAGCAGTACAACCACCACCGCCACCGGAAGCCGCCACCGCCGTCGCAGGAGGAGTGAAATGAAGACATACGGACGGAATCAGGGTTTGCAAACCCTAAACCACCTCGGACATGTGAGAGAGATAGAGAACGACGTTACAGTTTGTTATGAAAGGCGGCGGCGCTAGGGTTTGCTATAACATGCGGCTGCGACGGTTGGTTTTCAGCGCCAAAGAAGGGCTCTGACGGTGCGTTTTCAGCACCAATGAAGGGTTTCATATATGTTCATTACTCGAGCTCCGACGAGAAGTTTTTCAGATCCGAGGGTTTATGGAGTGAAAACCTTAAATCGTTTGGGTAAAGGGTGACATATCCGGCTCCGACGTGTGTGAATAGGCGTCGTTTCGACAAACATATCCAGAGACCAACGACCTTCATGGTTTCGACACAGGGAAGAGTTTGTTTGTCTGAAAACCGACAACGACCACGAGCAAGATCTAAAGAGGGGGATTGTTTTCAGATCGACAACGCTTAAGGAGGTTTTTGAGGGTTTTTTTTATCTTCACCGGAAAATCGGAGGTTTGTCTGTCTATGCCGGAAAATCGAAGGCTTGTTTGTCTTTGCCGCCGAAAAACAATACTTTTCGGATCGAAGGTTTTTCTAGTAGATGGTGGTGGTGTTGACTTGTGGTGTTGACCTGGTTGAAATGGTCATCTTTTCCGGTGGTGGTGATTGAGTTCGTCTTTTTCGGTGAAGGTGGTTGCGTTCATCTTTTCCGACAATGGTGTTCAAGCTTTCCGACGATGGTCAAGAGAGAGAGAGAGAGAAGGGGCTGGAGTAGGGGACGGAGTGAGGGTGGGAGCTAGTTTCTTTTTATTTTTTAATTAAAAATGTGTTAGAAGTAAATAAAAAAATGGAAAAAGAAAATATCAGGGGAAACTCCGTCAATTTAATAATGTTCCAAAACTTTTGGACCAAACTCGCAACAAAATTAAAGTTTTGGACTACTGGTGCTTCTCCAAACTTTTTTGGACCAAAGTGGCAATTTTGGATATACCACAGGGACCATTTGTGCAGTTTAGTCAAAAATATACGATGGTATGAAGTATGAACAATGAACATTAATTCTACACCTCAATTGTGAGCACCCATCAAATAGCTCTGATTCAGATAATTAATCAATGGAAACGTTCTCGATATCCTTTGGAAGAAAAATGCCTACTTCTTGCTTCCATTACCTCCATCTCGAACATATGTATTATACATCCTTTAATCCTTGTTGTAGGTTGTATATTTGGAAAGTCAATGGATTGGAGATGAGATCCACTATGACAGAACTTTCAACTCTTTCGTTTTCTTTCCAAAAACCCAAATAAAACCTTACTAATTAAATCCATGCTTCCACTTATTGAAAACCGCCAGAAAAAAGGACGGTGAAGAAATCTGACTTTCATAACCAAATAACCAGTTGTATAATTAGAAAAATATCTTGAAGTCGAAAACGAAGAATGAGAAGTAATGATGCATGTTACGATTTCACGTCGGGAAGGGTCTGTGTAAAATTCAAGTATCAAATCGTTTGCGATGCTTCTTTCCAAACTTGATTGATGTTACGATGAAAGACGCAGGCAGAAAGAACAGTTCATTGTCATTGTGGATAAACAAACAAATAATTTGTGCGTCCTGTGAATATATTGTTACAAACAAGTCGGTTCGTTTTATCATGTTAAGATGAGTTCGACATGTCGTATCCACTAGTAAATAGCAATGATCCCACTTTGAAAAGAAGGCAATGGTCGGTCGAAAAAACCCATTAGCTATTTACCATATTCTTTTTGATGATTAGCATTTTCGAACATAGGATCAGTAACCATGTGCGTTTCAGCGTTTGGGGTTCTCAAGTCCTACTTTTTCTTCAATACTTGTTCCCATTGATTTGATGTTTATATTATTCAAACTTTTCGCAGCTGTGTATCATTGACCTTAACTCATGTATCAATGATGCTTCTAAACACTACGTTTGAATTACGTATGTGCAACACGAGCGGTGACTGGTATATTGATCTCTGGGTCAGATTTTGTCAGAAAATCACACGTTGTACATTTTCTAAAGATAATGTTATGCAGCTACTGCTATGTACTCTTCTAGTTCTAAGTGTATTCCATATCTTTGAATGCATTTAGACATGTTCATTTCCAAGATTACTGCATAACAATGAACATTAAAATACACATTATAGTTGCGATAATGGGAGACAGAGACTTTTGTTATCTATAACCAAACTCTAAGTGGGTCATCGCTATTATTCTTCCACATCACTTGCCATCATAATGGGGACATACCGACTCCCTTCACGTTGTTTTGGTCACTTATAAAGTAATTTGCACTTGCTTTAATCCGTAAATAGTAAAAGTGTCTTAATCAATTAGTGTTGCTTTGTATTGATTGGCTGCTATCTTGAGTCGATACAGTATTGTTAAAAAGAAATCGTTATCTTATGCAGTTCGTGTTCATTATTGTGATTATGACGTTCAGTTTGGAGACACGCTTTATGAAATTGAGCTGTGAAACCTTTTTTTCTCACTTAAATTTGAATTGACATGTGGGGTGCTTACATGGTATACCCTTTGGGGGGCTAGGTAATCCTAGTTTTAAGTTTCACAAATGAAAAACCTTTTTAAGCAGGGTGTCCCATGTTAATAGGACATATTGTCCATCTTTATTTGTCCTTAAGTTGTATATTTTATTTAACTGTTAGAAATTAATTGCTAGCACGTTGTTTTGCGGGAAACAACTTAACTGGATGGTCCCAAACCAAAAAAAAAAAAAAACTAATGAAAACATGCCACAGGTTTTCACAAGCATTAAATCTTATGGCCTTTAGTAGATAACCCTGTTCAATAATTCTTGTATGTGAATTGTTAATGGTCCCAGTATATTAAGTTATTGACTGTTGATGAAAACATTTCAGCTGTATCTTGATAATGTAGTCTTGTTTCTTTCGGCACAACTTATGCTCAATCATACTCGACTTACCCTTTTTGAATATTACTTTTCTTTTGTTGTTCTAGTATTTGGACATGAAACTGCAATTAATATCAGAGGCATTGTAGCTGTTTGAACATGGCAGTGATTAATTATTCTGGCCCAAGAAAACCAAAAATGCTGTTTTGTATTGATATACAAAAACAAAAGGCTGTGATCTCTAACTGTAGATATCCATCTTGCTTTTTAAAATGTTTAGCCATAATCAAACCTCCCGAGCTCGTTATCAGAGTAAGGGACACATGTAAAGCTTCAACATTTTTTTAGTTTTAGTGTTCGGCAAGAAGTACTACGTACATTATAGATAGCTAACTTTGGGCATATCCTGCAATATCCTTATTTTTGTACGTAGCAAGTTACTTCTAGTATTAATTTCCCATCATATTACTAAGAAAAAGACTTTCCCTTTTTGGTGTGGGGTTTCTGTTTAGTAGGTTGTGCAGTAAATAGGACCACATTGGAGTATATATTTGACCAAAATGTTGAGGATGTGAACGTAGATCTTTATAACCCTAAGTTGAGATATGATTGATATGCATAAATTAGCAGGAAGATCAAGAGTTGAAAGATACGTACAGTGTGTGTCTTTTGTATTCTTTTTAAAATTTTATCTGCAGGCATAAGAGAACAAAACGAAAAAGGTTCTCTTTTATCCTTGTGTTTTCCATATTTGGTTCTGGTAAAAATATATAAATATTTTAACTTTACCATCAAGAAATGTTTATATTTGTTGACTTACCCTTGTGAAGAATTGCTATTGCAAGCACATGCATAGCACATTAGCACTCAGAGAATTGATTTTTGGTGCATGATTCACAATATTCATGATAAGAAACATAAAGCATGCAATGCTCATCATTTGTTTGACTAACTGTACGTATAATTAAAGTTTTTTTTGGCTAAATCATATGATGTTCGATGGGTTCCAACTTTCTTGTTCAAAAGCACATGCAAGTATCGTAAGTATATGTTATCGTGTGATGGTGATCTTACTTACTACATAAGTCATAACCAATGATATGTTAATCATGTAGCAACTAAAGTTAATTCTTCTCTTTATACGAGCAAGCGCACATATATGAAGACATTACATTCATATATAGTAGGTGGAATACGTACAGAATGTTATTGGTCATTAGTATGTGACTCCATTTGTAATAAAAATTGGAATATTTTATATTTTGTAGAAAATTAGGTGGAAAGCAATGTTTTAAAAACCGGTTTGAACCAGCCGGTCGAACCGGTTGGACCGTGAACCGGGAAAGAGAGCGGTTGAACTATCACCGGTTTTATGTCTTTTTCTGAACCGGATCGAACCGGCCGGTTTTTACAAAAATTCGGTTGAACCGGTTCAATTAAACCGGTTGAATCGGTTAAATTGAATAAAAACACATGAAATTGAAACTTTTTGGATAATAAACTTTGATAGTTTTTTCATATCTATTAAGAGTTTTTTCTAAATAAAAGCACATGATAAATGTTATGAAGTTTTATGATGTGTTTATATTCATCTAAGACTTTAATTTTTTTTAATGCACGTTGATTGATATAAAACCTGTGGTTATGGGTTATCTTAATGTATTTAGATTGATCTACAACTTGTTTTCATGTGTATTTTAATGCTTCAACTTCTAGACATCAAATTCTTGATTTGTATATGTATGTATGTGTAGGAAAATACGAAAAAATATGAAAATTATAGAAACCGGTTTACTCAGCGGTCGAACCGGTTGAACCGGAAACCGGTCACCGTACCGGTTCAACTAAAAAACCGGTTTTTAAAACATTGGTGGAAAGCATTGTAGTGAAGGATGAAGAGGGGCCGATGGAGGGTGGTTTGATGAGTTTATATTTTGTTTTTCCACATTTTACTTCTAAGTTTTCTCAATGGTAGATATTTCCTGTTTAGCATTTATTGCCAGTTGTTTTATTCAACTTTTAATATTTTTTATTCTACCCTTTTACTTGAATATATTAATCATATGATCGAGTGGAGTCTTGTGGCAAAATTTGTTTATTAATTTCAGATTTGATGGAATTAGGGTGGCTCATGGTGGTTTTGGCTGGCGCTGGCTGAGGTGGTTGGAGGAGACGGTGGTGGTTGTAATACTTAATTGTATATAATAAGAGTGGTTTAAGGTGCTCCGAGGTTGTATTCTATATTTCCTTCTTCCCAATATTAGAAATTATTCCAAATGGCTGAAATAAATAATATTCTTTTCATTAATTTATTCTTTCTTCCGTTTCTCTTTGTCCATGATTAATATTCTTTTTCATTATATATATGTAATGATATAATGATTTACTTGGGAGATGGTAGTAATCATTGGTAAAAATTAGAAACTATAGTTTTTATTTATAGAATTAAGCAAAAGTAGTTGTTAAGTTATAAAAATATAAAATTGTATAAAATTGATTTTTTTTAATTTTCTTTTAATATAAAATTTAAAAGATTTCAAAAGCTCAATGCCGAACAGACTCATAAAAACTCTTAAAATCTAAATTAGTTTTAGACTATGAGTTTTTTTATTTAAAATAAATACTACAAACTTCTAGTGAATTAAATTTTTTTCTTTTGTTATAATTAAAAACCTTTGAAAAAACCCGATGCCCCACACACCCATAATTCTTTACCTACGTATGTACCTCTCATAATTTATATAAGAAATTAGTCATATCGATTTGGAAACAATATAACAACAAAATTATGTCAATCATTAATCAAGGTTTAAGAAACAATGGACAAAGCCCATATCCTCAAACGCCTAAAACACAAGAAAAAACACACTCCCACTCGTAGATCACATGACCATGTCTAGTATCCCTCTTGGCCTCTTCCCGTGCCCCACCACCAATCACCTCAAACTAATGCTTATTTTTAACTTTAATACATTACATCCTTTTTAACATGAACAAAACGTTTTTAGACATATTCATTTTTCACAAATTAATAAGGGTATCAAAAATGTTACTAAGATGTTCTTAAGCCAATAAGTTATAAATTCAAAATCATTTTAACATATGTATAGTTCCGTAAATTGAAATGAACTTCTTTATGTTTTGATATGATTGTACCAAGCAGGAATTTTATTGGAATCAATTATCATCATCCATTCTCGCTTCTCCCTCTACCAGACACTTCTCTCACAAATGTTGTTGGTGGATCAATATTACTTGGAATTGTTGTTTCTAAAAGTATCTCGAGAAAGGGTTGAAAACATGATACGACATGTTTCTACAAAGAAATTAACTTTGGAGCAAACTAGATCTTGGAATGACAAATGTACAAGACTTACCATCAAGGTAAAAGGCCCATCGGGTTCTATACAAAAGCCAAAACTCATTCAACCAAGGTTATCCACGTCACCAACCTATCAGAATTTGTCAACCAAGTTTACTAGTTGGCCCGACCAATTCTCAAATTCCTGTCTTATATTGTAACATTCAGATTTTCAGGTATAAGTTTTGAGACTTGTAACTTTTGATTTTTGGGGATTTCTCGACTCCAATGCGTGGTGGAGTGTTTACCACGACGCGATATTCATTAAACCACCGCGTCGTGATAAACCTTTTGTTGGATTAGGTGTCTAAACTCATAACTATAATTAGTATGTGCTTGATTTGATAATAGGATGGTCCTTTTGGGTTACCTTCACTCTAACAACTTGACAGGATGACTTTTGGAGAGAGATGTTGAATTTATTATTTGGAATAATAAATTGATTTATTAATGTATTATGAAAATAATATATTAATTAGAAATCATGTTATTTAATTAGTATTTAATCAGAAATTAATTTGGAATTAATTTTAGGATTAAAGGAACTGATTAAATGAACAGTGACTGTTTTGCAAATCATTGACAGTTGTGAAACTGGGCTATTGGACTCCTTAGATGGGAGTGGATGAAAACTATAGGGAGGCCCTATAGATTTCGTCCAAGGCCTATTGGTAAAGAGTCCATAGGCTGCTTAAGCCTTAAGCAGGAAATTAGGGTTTCCTCCAGCAAACCCTAGCAGCCCACAACTATATAAGGACCCCTCTACCTATGATTTTCGGAAAATGCATTCTTTATAGAAACCCTAGCCGAAATTCTTAGGGCATTCCCTCCTCTCTCCTCTCATCTTCTTGCTAGTGGTGTTTGTAAGCCATTAGAGGTGCAACATTTGAGGCACTAAGCTTTCAAGAGTCAAGATCTACAAGGTTTCTTGTTATTGCTACATAACAAGTGAGGTAAACATCAAAACCATTTTATTATGTAATTTTCGAAAATTATATGCTAGATCTAGGGTTTTACTTTGGTATTCAATTTGCATGTTCAACTAGTGGAAAACTTAGATCCAAAGCAATTAGGATTGCATGTACCCATAGGTTGTTGTTATGCTTAAAACCCATTAGTGGTATCAAAGCCTAGGATGCTTTTGAGTTGAATTTGATGCAATAATGCATTGTCCAAAGTAGGAGGGAACAAATTCATCAATCTGTTCATTTAACTCGACGAGTTGATGTTTGGATCTTGACGAGTTGACCCTACTCGACGAGTGCACTGCACCGACTCGACGAGTTGGCCTGTCAGATCCCTGATTTTTCGATTTTGATATCTTTGTTTGATTAGGATAATAACCAAATTAATTTTTAATGCCTAAAATTGAATTTTGTGGAAAGGTAAATCTATATCCTTATCAAATTAAGAGATTTTGTGAAACTTTAAGATAAAGACTAAATTATTTGATTAATTTAATTATTTAAAATTTGATCTACTTTTTTTTTTTGAAAAGTTTTAAAAATACCCCTTTGGTTTTAGAATTTAAAATTAATTGAATAGTTTAATTTTGAAATCTTATATTCTAGAACCCTAGTAATTTAAAGGGTTTAAATTTAATCAAATTAAAAGTTTAATTTATTAAAAGATTAAACCTCTAGTATTTTAAAAGTTTAAAATACACCCTTATACTATTATAGAATTAAAAGTTTAATCTATATATATATATATATATATATATATATATATATATATATATATATGTATGTATGTATAAAAAAAGTCAGTCTTACCGTTAGTAGGCCTCATTCCATAAGCAGGTCTATAAGGGTTGTTTAAGGAAGCGGCATGTAAAATGACCGCCACTGGGTATCCATTCTTACCCACCGCACTCTTGACTAGTGGAGGGTCGTTAGCCGAACGGGTAGGATAGGAAACTAAACTATCATTAATAGTATAATGACATAAAGTAACTAAACTTTTTCTAAAATCTCATTCTTAGTTACTTTAGGAAAAATGTGAATTTGATGCTAACCCATGAAATTGCACATTGCACCTTTTTGGTCGTTAATGGAGCGTGTATGGTTAACCGGCACACTAATATGGACTAATATGTTTGGCAATGGGTGTCTCGTAAATTATCATTGATCGATGGAGCGTGTGTGGTTAACCGGCACATTGATTGGGTGATAAATGACATCGAGAGTACCAAGCTAATTTGCATGGTTATTCACATCTCGTTTGTGATCCTTGGCATCCCAGTCACAAGGTGAGAGCATAATCGAGATTAAACATGCCATTGAATAGTTCAATGAATCTCAAAAGATCTAGGAGTTTCATTTGATTGAAACTGGTAATTGCTTACCTACCTAAAATAGATTCGAATTTGATTACGACATCTCTCTTCAAAATTCGAATCGAAAATATGGATCCTAGCCTTAATTTAAATTTTGGGTTAATAATTAAGGATTCAATAAATCAACTAACTTGAATTCTGTGACAACCGTCAAATTCAAGTCAAAGTCAAAGTCAAAGTCAACAAGTCAAAGTCAAAGTCAACAAGTCAAACCGGTCAAACTTAACTAGTGCTTGTATGTTAAAAGTTATTCTAAGTATAAAAATGTGCCTTTGTATGTAAAGAATTCAAGTGTCTCGGAAAATCTATGAGCTTAGCAATGTAAAAACCCTAAAAAGGGAGTTAAACGCATCAAAACACGACTATGGACCCTTTAGGGGACTTAAAACAAAGCCTCTCCCAAATCTCTCAAGTATGTGAAATCTCTCCCAAATCTCTCAAAGTATGTGAAATCTCTCCAAGTGTGTGAAATCTCTCCCAAATCTCTCCAAGTATGTGAAATCTCTCCCAAATCTCTCCAAGTATGTGAAATCTCTCCCAAATCTCTCCAAGTATGTGAAATCTCTCCAAGTATGTGAAATCTCTCCCAAATCTCTCCAAGTATGTGAAATCTCTCCAAGTGTGTGAAATCTCTCCCAAATCTCTTCAAGTATGTGAAATCTCTCTCAAATCTCTCCAAGTATGTGAAATCTCTCCAAATGTGTGAAATCTCTCCCAAATCTCTCTCAAAATCTCTCTCAACGTTTTATAGTCATCCGGGTCATCCCGACCTTTAACTTGGCCAAAAATCACTCAAAACGGGAAGTTAGCGTGAAAAACAACTCATTAGGGCCGAAACCCTTCTTAGGAACCGAACCCTCTTAGAGGGAACCTCTTAGAGCCGAACCTTGCATAGAACCGAAGGTCCCTTGTGAGGACTGAACTAAGCCTTCTGGACCGAAGTCATCACATCTCGGACCGAAACCTCCATACACCCGAAATAGACCGAGCCCTTGCTCCATTTCGGTTCCCTGTCACCTTCGGTTCCTTCTGACCTTCGGACCCGAGACCCTCCCTTCGGACCCGAGCCTCCCCTTCGGTTCCTCCTTCTCCCACTCTCGGTTCTCACCTCCTAAGAGTCGAACCTCGCAGGTTCGCTCCTTAAGCCCAGTTTTCGACTACTTTCGCTTCCTAAACCCGTTTTTGACGTTTTTGACGGGGATTTTTCACCAAATTCATATTTTTATCATTTTAAACTCCCTAAACTCATATTTTATTTATTTCTCAAGGATTTATTAATCATAAATCATTATTTTACATTAAGAAGAATATTCTACCCCACAAGTGGGTCAAGTGTGCCCACTTGCCTCCATGTGTCATCTCCTCATTAACCCAATCTTATCCACATCACACAAACCAAGGTAAACATCATTTCAACTTGCAAATTGTTCCAGCAACCTTCACTATATAAAGAAATCCCTGGAGGATTTCTTGGTTTACCTTGATCATTCCAAACACTTATACACTTCTTAACCCCTCAAGAAAGCCTCTTTTTCTCTCTACTTCCCACCACTTTGTGAAGGTGTTCTTGAGCTACTACTTCACTTTTTGGTAAGTATTTCATCTAAACTCAAGTGTTATTCCATATTTTCCTAACACTCTTGGATCATCTACACACATTTTAACACCAAAGAATCGTTCTTAGGACCATCCAAGCTTTCACGTGTTCATCAAGTGTTCTTGACTTAATACTCCTCGTCTTCGACCTTCCACTCTTCAAGAAATCACTCAAGGTGAGTTCATACCCCTACATTTCCCAGTTTTCTTTAGTTTTCAGGGGGGGGGGGGAATACAAGTTAAAACACCAATACCTATTTAAAACTTAACTTGACAGCTTACAACAGAAAAGTTGTGACCTGTTTATGAACTGTTTTACCCAACTTCAACTCAATATAATTCAAAACTGTTTAATATGCAAATAGTTTAGGTTTATACCTTTAAAATGACTACTTGCACATCTCCATATGATTTTTGTACAGTTTATAGTGATTTTTACAAAACTGTGTGTCACTGCAGCAACGTATTCGGACCAGTCTGTGAAAATGAACGTTTGCACACTGGGTTGAGACCACCAAAAATTATAAGAATAATTATGAACATAGTAGACTCTCTTTCCAAACTCTCAGAGTTTACGGATTTAGTTTTCGACTTACGATGATTTTTCTATAAATATTCTAAAATAGGGATAATAGAGAGTAAAATTACCAAAAACAAGTTTAAGAGTTATTCACACTTTGTAACATGTCGAGCAAAGTATGTAATACTAGGGTTAAGTATACTTAGTATTTTTATGCCATTTTATTTCGCTATGGAATAAAAATCATAATTATAAAGGTTTTACATCATTACAAAACATTCATGTTAAACTATAATAGGTATAGTTTGTTAGTCACATTCACCTACACAAAAAGGAAAACACATACTTTTACAAACAAAAAGGGATTTTGGTTGCTTAATACGTAAACTTGTTAATGAATAAATTTGTGAGGTATTCTCCTTCGGGGTACTCCTAAGCACCACAGAAAAGTCATATAGTTATAATCAGAATCTCTTGTAGGGAGAGCGTGATAGTTGTGTATAGATCTATATTGGGCCTGACAAACCCGTACCTAAGCTGCTTGCAACAGCTAGACCGGCAGGTCTGTGGTGAAAAGTGTCATAACAATTCCGACGCCTGAAGAACGTCGAGTATGAGGTCTTCGAGTTTTAGCATGGTTATTACAACTCACATGGGGTATTAACAAAACATAAAGTTTACGGAGACTTAAGAACCACACACACACACACACCAAAAGGAGTTTTATGCACATTTAAAACTACGTATACTATTTTAAGTATGAGAATTTACTTACAAAAGTGGAGTCTTAATACATTAAAGGCTACAAACTATCTTTTTGAAAATACAGAATCTACCAGGTTAAGCGTCATCACTGGAAAAGTGAGGACACCTTCAAACTAGTTTTCTTAATAGCAAAACTACACACCTGTAAACTAAGTATGGTGCTTATACTTACATATTTCGGCCTTGGTTCAATAAAGGCTATAACACACTTTACGGAAAATATAGGATTTTCTGGAAACATTAGAGACTTAAGAACCACACAAAAAGGGGTTTTATGCACATACAAAACTACATATACTATTTTAAATATGGAGATTTACTTACGAAAATAGTGTCTTAGTAAACACGTAGTGGATCCGTTCGATCTAAAAAAACTTTACTAACATGTACACACTGAGAAATCGCACCAGGAACATATTTTGCTTACTAGTCTTTCGAATTTTGAAACGTTCTTTAATAACATGAGAAACACGAATATATCCTGGTCTTAAGACTCAAAGGCAACATTTCATTTTTAAACACGGATATATTTTGGTCTTAAGACTCAAAGGCAACATTTCATTTTTTTTAAAGAACAAAAGGACGTATCTCTTTTACAACAAAAATGCTTATGCACTCACCAGCTTTAATGCTGATACTCTTTCAAACTACTTGTATTCTCAGGAAATTAATAAGTCAAGTATGCATATAGGTTTCGAGAAGACGGAGCATCATAGTGCCAAGTCTTAGTTTTGTTGTTTACTTTTGAAAGTTAAACTTATGTAAAACAAATACAATGTAAACTATATGTTATCAATGAAATGGTTGTTGTTGCTTTGATTACTATTGTACAATTGTTGTGATACTGGGCATGACGTCCTCCGCCCCCGAACGTTTCCGCCGTTCCGGTTTGGGGGTGTGACAGATTGGTATCCGAGCATTGTTTATAGTAAACTAAGTATATCAACCTATAAAAGATATACAACTACAAATACAATGGGGCCGAAGTGCTCTGACTTCAATTATACTTTTAAAATATAACAATATTTTTACGAAAGTATACATACACGCATATACTTATTTATATATGAGCAAGTATCACAAGAGGAATAAAACAAAAGTATTTAGAGGTTGGACACTACAGTCAAACCTAGATAGCTATGTATCATATTTGGGATAAATATAGCCTGATCAACTATATTTATTCAAGATACGACCAACATGTGTTTAGGAGTGATAGTGGTGTGTCGACGGAACTAAAACTTACCAATACTACATAAAGCAATACTAAAACCAAACATAAAGATTTAAAATACTATAGGAGTATTTTATGAAACCATGCAATAAGCAACAAATCTAAAAACTCATCAGCTTAGTATATCAAGAAGCTCAAGAATCTAACATACAACTAAAATACTATGGGAGTTGTAACATCCCAAAATTTCAGGCCAAAAATTTCATTTTGATT
This sequence comes from Lactuca virosa, assembly GCF_052849685.1. Taxonomy (NCBI): domain Eukaryota; kingdom Viridiplantae; phylum Streptophyta; class Magnoliopsida; order Asterales; family Asteraceae; genus Lactuca; species Lactuca virosa. The sequence goes on along the minus strand of NC_136428.1, from coordinate 4,023,218 downwards.
AAGTTATAATATAAAACCATCTGTAATAAAACATTCATATTCATATCTCATGTCAAACCAAAGTGTCAATAATCAAAGCATACTATCATAAATCCATATCAGAGTGTAATCCCAAAGATCTCTTGTGCGGAAAACATAGTGTGATGCGCTGCGATCAAGCCAGCTCCTTTCCTTTGAAAACGAGTACCAAAAACCAAAACTGTAAACCGTAAGCACGAAGCTTAGTGAGTTCCCCCATCATACCACATACCATACAATCACATAGCATACATACTGCCGGTAATTCTGGGGTGCCCGACCTACCCTGGTACGGCCATTCTGGGGTGCCGACCCACCCGGTACGACCATTCTGGGGTGCTGACCTACCCATGTCAAACCATTCTGGGGTGCTGACCTACCCGTGTCGAGCCATTCTGGGGTGCTGACCTACCCTTCGGTCCTCACAACCGAACCTCGGGGACTATTTCACCCCTACTGTTACTATCACATATATCATAACATAAACATAATATCAGACATATCTGGGGTGTCCGAACTACCCTTCGGTCCTAACAACCGAACTCGGGGACTATTCCCTTCCTACTACCGCTATCACATATATCATATCATGCCAGCATATAAACATATCATCACATACTGTCAGACATATCTGGGGTGCCTGACCTACCCTTCGGTCCTAACAACCGAACTCTACTACTATCACATATAACACATCAAGCCAGCATATAACATATTAGGTAGTAGCAAACCTGGATGATATCACAAAGACAGTCATCCAACATACAACTCCTACTGGTGGGCCGACATTGTGGCCGTAGACCAACCGCTACTGGAAGGTAACTCACCTCACACTGCTGAAGTCCCGTAGACACAATCCCACACTGCTGAAGTCCCACAGACTCAACCCCAGCTGCTGGATGACAGATTCTCGAACTGTCAATATCAAACATCACCCAATTAATAATTGGGTCCCACTGTATAACCATAAGTACATTCTTTCGGTAATTACTACATTACCCCTAGCTTGGCTTATTCAAGCCTAAGGCCCAAATCCATAGGCCCAAAGTCAATTAGGAACCAAAGCCCAACACATGGCCCAATTTTCCAAATTGGGCCTAGGCCTATACATGGTCTCATTCTAAGGCCCAACATCATATAATAATTAAGGCCCAAACTATGGCCCATCTATGGCCTAATTTTTCCAATTGGGCCCAAACCCCTTACATGGGCCTTACCCTAGGCCCATTAAATTATTCTAGGCCAATTGCTTGACTTTGGATGGCACATTAATAACCCAATCATCAAGGCCCAATAGAAGGGCCCAACAATAAACCCAAGTGAAATTAGGGTTTCTCATAAAATGATGATTAGGGTTAAGTTTCCTACTTAACCCATTAAGGACTTAATCCATTAAGTCCAATATCGCTTAGATTAATCTTTGCCAATGATTTTTATTTAATATCTCAAGTTATTAAATAATTCTCGTGTGTGTCCCAATTAATTCTTAAAGTTAGGGTTTCATTGGCATTAGGGTTTTCCAATCCAAATATTAGCCCATTTATCAATTTGTTGGCTTTTTATGTCAATTAGGGCTTTATTGGGCCTATTAGGCCCACTAAAATATCATTAAGCTCATTAGGGTTTTCACTAAGCCCATTAGGCTTCATTGGGCCCATTAGGGCTTCTTTGGGCCCATTAGGGTTTCAAGCACCCCAAACGAGTCAACACAATCCGGCAAGGCACACCGCCACCCGACACGGCGGCCGGTGGCGGCAGCCACCACCCTATGGTGGTGGTTTGAGTTTCTTTTCATTATTTTTCTTTCCGGTTACATTTTACAATGCTAATCTCTAAAATAACACACACACAACTAGACTAAACACACACACACACACACACACACAACCACCTGCGGTGGCCGACGGTGGCAAGTGGTGGCAGTGGCGGTCTTCCACGATTTTCCGACTTCACACCCATAAAACACGACTCTTGCTCGAAATAGGAAACCAACCACCTATTTGGTGGCGTATGGCAGCGACAATGGTGATTTCAAGTCGGCAGCCACCACCTCGTGGTGGTGGCGGTGGTTCCTAGTGGTTCCCAGTCGAACTCCCACATCCACACACGAGCATTGGAGCTGAAACACACCCATACGAACTGAGGGCCACTCCCATGGTAGCTGGTGGTGACGAGACAAGGCAGCGATGACGGAAATAGAAAGAAACGGAAGCAGGAGGTGGTTTTGCGATGACAGCCACCACCTCACGGTGGTGGCGAAGGCTCCTCTTGGTCTTTTCCCATCATCCAGTCAACACATGCACTGATGGAGCACACACGAATCTCCGGCGACATCACCTTCAATGGAACAGACGGTAGTGGAGAGAAAAAGCGACTGAGGTGGCGAAGGGATGATGGCGGTGATTGCTCACAGTTGCTCCGGCCTTGGAGACTTCCGTTGCAGCGCTGGTCGTCGCCGGTCATATCGGTCCTTCGGTGGTTTGGTCGGTCGGAGAAACAATGGAGAATGGGGGGTGGCGGCTGGTGATGGGAGGCATAAGGATGGAGATGGCGGCTGCTTAATACCGCTAGGGTTAGGGTTTAGCATGTAGAATAAGGTGACGGTTTTAATACCCGTATCCCAACCAAACTTGCGTCCAAATAATAGCTTTGGTCCCTCCTTCCCGTTTTCTTTTCAAGATAAATCCCAATTTTACCCTTTAAACCCTCAACAATAAAATCCATTACAAGTTAGGTACAAAATTTACCTATTACACCCCTGTTTCCATAATTCCTCTCAAATTAAATCCCTAGTTTACCAAACAGCCCCTTAGCCTCCAAAATCTCCTCAAATAAAGTCCCATAAATTACCATTTAGTCCCTGACTTCAATAATACTTACAAATTAAGTCTGGATTTTACACTTTTCACCCCCGATCTCTAAAATTGTGACAATTAGTTCCTCGAGACCAACACCTTGCTATATAATTTATTGATTTTAGGGATACAACTTGACAATTTATTGATTTAACAAATGGGGTGTTACAACTCTCCCCCACTTAATTTAGATTTCGTCCTCGAAATCATTTCTTACCATTCCTTACACGCCCAACCACTCTAGCAACATAGTCACCATCCTGGGCACACCCTAGCCTTCCCAGGGTAGCCGTGACCAATCTTCGTAAAGCCCTAAAATCCGCAGGTGAACGAATCCATCGCAACAAGATAACATCTACCCCATCTGAACCCTGCTGTTTCGAGATGGTCTGAATCTCTGGCAGACCACTCTTACTGAATCGTTATTGTTGAACCCGATCCATTTGCCTCTCAACTGACTACTCAACTTCTAATAGCTCGAGGTTCTCACTATAAAATAGGATCACATGCCTATTTATTCCTGCAGATTACTTATACTGGGCCAAGGCCAAGCTGATCCCGCCGTGGGTGGCTTGTCACTCCCCAATAAACCTGTTATTCCATGCGCATAGGCAACATAAAACACACATACTAACACCGCCCAAATGCTGAAACTGCTTGAACACTGATCTGCCTGAAGCGGTATGCTGCTGCATGACTGCTTTCCAAAATGTACCGAGACCTTCCTGGTCTCAATTCATCCGTCAGTCATCTGAATTTACCGGGTTCTAGCCCGGCTGCGGAGCCAAAGGGTTCCCACTTAGTCGTCTCACACGACTTTCGAACGATATCCTTCTCTGGAACTAGTTGCCACTAGTTATCATGCCACTGCATCTCTACTACTTCCTGATCTAACCAATCGAGTCCATGCGTCGAATCGTGACATCATCAAGTCCAAAACTAAAAGTGATTGCCACCTGACCAATGGTAGACTTATATCACAAACGACCTTATTCGGTCCATTGCTTCCCTGATCTCATAACTGTAGTGACATTCCTACAGTCTTATCACTAGCTCAAACAGATCTAATCTGTCTGGGTAATTCCGAAATCCAATCTGTGGATTTCCATATCCTCATTGCTACACCCGAACTGGTGGGTACTACTGTTCCTTCCGCGTCCTAACAACGCACTCATGCTATCTACCAACCTAGTGAATGCTACGGCTACACCCGCAATCTCACGACACTCTATCACTATCTGGCTGATAGTGAATGTTACGACTACACCCGCAGACTTACAACACTCTAACACTATCTGGCTGCTAGTGAATGCTACCGCTACACCCGCGGACTTACAACACTCCCCATGCTAACTCACCACTTGTGAATGCTACGGCTACCCCCATAGTCTTACAACACTCTCCATACTAAGTTATCACTAATGAATGCTACGGCTACCCCTGCTGTCTTACAACACTTTCCATACTAATTGACCACTAGTGAATGCTACGGCTACCCCCGTAGTCTTACAACATTTTCCCTACTAACCGACCACTAGTGAATGCTACGGCTACCCCCGTAGTCTTACAACACCTTCCAAACTATCTGACTATTAGTGAATGCTACGAATACCCCCGTAGTCTTACAACACCTTCCAAACTATCTGACTATTAGTGAATGCTACGGTTACTCCCGTAGTCTTACAACACTTTCCAAACCGGGTCGAACACGCACTCGACCTAACACACCACTGAACCTGAGTCCTAACCAAAACTCTACCCTGGTTCCCGAAACTTGCTATCACGTGAACCCACTGTATCGGTACCTCACTCATGCCCATGATCAAAGTGTCACAGTAAACCACGAAATCATCTACACCCTCTGGCAGGGTGAGAATCAGTGCCTCGCACGACCGCTGTCTGAGAGTCTCGAGGCTGCCTGCTGTTCAGGCCCCCGACGAAGGGCCACCTACTTCTTGGTCAGTCGGGTCAAAAGAACCGCAATCTCGGAGAAGTCCCGTATAAATCTCTGGTAATAACTCGTTAGACCCAGGAAACTCCGAATCTCAATTGGAGACCTCGGAATCTCCCACTGCATCACGACCTCTATCTTGGCCGGATCGACCAGAATACCCTTCTGGTTGACAAGGTGCCCAAGAGATTGCACCCCATGCAACCAGAACTCGCATTTGGAGAACTTCACAAAAGTCTCTCCCCTACTTAGATTCGACTAAGTCTTCACAGTACATGAGAATTGAAGGATTCCCAATCCTTCTCGCTTTCTAATACCCCATTGATGACAACCTGTGCTTGACAATGCTAGCGTTTAATCATCGATTAAATCTTGAGATCTCCCATCCTCAGAAATCTTGATGAGTACTCTTGAAATCTGATCTAGTCTGACACCTCAATCCATCTTACATGCTGTCAATTGAAGGCCTAAATCTTCACTCTGGCTGACGAATCCTCGTTCCCACTCCCATTCTTGCAGTACCACTGAACTCTAACCGAACACATCCCATGCGAAAATGCAATTCTCTTGAACATGCGATGACCAACCACTTATGCATCTAACACCCGCGACTGACACTACCCTTTTTATGTCACCAGCTCTGTCCTACCAACGGTAGTGCCTTGAACTCCAAAGTTCATCCATAGACAATTACCGACCATACCTGAACAATGATAGAACCACTGAACGCTGACTTTACTGGAGAACTATCGCTCTACTCCTGACCGAGTATCCTCTAAATAATACTCCCGCACAGATCCCGACAATGATCCGGAGTGATAACGGTACACCCGGAACCCGCTCCGCAAGGTACATCCCTCTGTGGGTTCATCAAGGACCTTTCGGCATGCAGGATGGCATATATGATCCTTGATAACCCAAACACTAGCAGAAAACCAACCCGCAACATCTGGAGGAATACTAATCATCTTCTGCTGACATGACCAACCCCGCTACCCTGTAGTAGCCTAAACCCTCGGAGCGACAAACTCCCTTGTGCACTGTCCTGTACGTGCTGCACCGACTTAGGCCTTGCTGGCCTTTCACCCGATGATCAGAAGTCATGGTTCTCTTCCCGTGACCCTCTACTATACGCACCTGACACGAACCTCTCTTCTCAAAGTGCTCCAAATCGATCTCGCATCTACAAACTCTTGGGAGTCATATCTTTTAGGGTCTGACACCTTGCCATGCTTACTAGCTCACTTGCCAATGGCTAAGCTGCAACAACTAGAACATCCTCTGTCCCCAAACCGGGTCACAAACTTCTCCCCGAAGCTTCTCAGATTCTCCAAGACTCTCACCGATTCGAGTATGGATCCTGTGCTTTCAGTAGTACAGGCCCAATACTACCTTCCACACCTATCCATACTTTCCTCAGCAATCCTCCCGAACCCTCCAAGTCACTTCCTCAAACTGGTACACCCAAGTCTCACTAAACCTCACTACTAACTCACTGAAATATATCCTAGGCTTCCCTAGGTTCCCGAACTCACCCAGTCCTCAGCTGCTGAAAGATTCCCAGTAATGTCAACTAGCTACCTCATGAATATAGCCACATGCAACAGAGATCAGATAATCCTTCGAGTAAAAGATCCATCCCTAGAACGGTTGGACTCAGACAAGAGCTGCGCAATAGGGTCAAGTCTCTCACTCTGAGATTATCCGGCCTGCGTCCCATGTGACTTAGCATATTCACTTAACAGTTAGCTCACATTACTAAGAGTCCCACAAAGCACAAAACAAGCAGCATTCAGACCATGGAAAATCTAACCATCATATTCCAATCAGATCATTCTATCCTCTAATCAGGAATCTATACATGCAAATCAAAGGCTCATACAATCAGGCATAACCTAAACAGGCTATCCTATTACTGGCTGATCAGTACTAGCATGCAACTCTACAAGCACATACAATAGGCATATAAGGCATCCTCCTAGATCCTTAGCCCTAATCTAGCATGCAATTCTCATAACCATATCATATCATATCATATCATATCATAACATAACATGTATGGGTATCTTGGGGAAAGACTTACTTGAGCTCGGCTGATTGCACGCATCACACACTTTGTTCTTCTCAAAGTTCTTTTCTTTTTTCAGATTCTTTTCAAACTATTTTTTTTTATAAAATGGTTTTACTTTTGAAAATTTTCATACCAAGCCCCTAGTTTGAGTTCAGACACACCCGAGAGTATGTCCGAATCCCTCAAACCAAGGCTCTGATACCAACTTGTAACATCCCAAAATTTCAGACAACAAATTTCATTTTGATTAAGTTATAATATAAAACCATCAGTAATAAAACATTCATATTCATATCTCATGTCAAACCAAAGTGTCAATAATCAAAGCATACTATCATAAATCCATATCAGAGTGTAATCCCAAAGATCTCTTGTGCGGAAAACATAGTGTGATGCACTGCGATCAAGCCGACTCCTTTCCTTTGAAAACGAGTACCTGAAACCAAAACTGTAAACCGTAAGCACGAAACTTAGTGAGTTCCCCCTATTGGGTTTTAGTATACTACAACATCCTATGGTGCACATACAACCCTAAATACCTTGGATCTATGTTTTCTCTATTATACATGCAAATATGAAGTTTCCAAGATATTACCCTATACTAGCATATAAATATCATATACTTGGGGTAATAAAATAGATAGAATACATACCTTTTTTTTATGTAACTTGTCTTCATGAAGCCTGAGTGCCTAGTGCCCCAAGTGTGACACCTCAAATGGTTCACACAACACCATGGACACTTGGAATAATCTTGAGAATAAGGATACTTTGGTTCTCTCTAGTGAAATCGGCCTTGCCCTTTTGTGTACACACACTAGTTCCCATTTCACCAACCAAGGACATCTTTATATAGTGTGGAGATTAGGGTTAAACCCTAATACCCATGACCTTTAATTTCATATGATCCATGGGTTAAACACTCAATGGACTATCCATGAAAGCTTAGCCCAACCTAAATGAACTTGGCCCATCACACACATATATCTTAGAGTCCATATTTAATTAGTTCCTTTTGATCACTTAATTAATTATAAATTAATTTATGATCAATACTAATTAAATAATATGATTATATATTAATATATTAGAACTTATAATATATTAATATAAATCACTTGTATCCTTTTTCCTCATCTTGTCTATCCAATTGTCCCGATGCCATGCAACCCAAATGGACCATGCCGGGTCGGGTCAAGTACATACCAAATATAGTTATGGACTTAGACATTAATCCAACAGTCTCCCACTTGGATAAGTCTAAAACTATTATTGAGTATGACTTCAAAACCCGACTAGCAATCGTAGCTCTCAAAAGCTTCTGTCGAACTCTGACGTGTTAACTGAACTCTGATCTTGTCAATGACTTGTCCATTAGATAAGGGATCATATATTCCTCCATTCTAGATATCATATGGACTGAGACATGGATTATAAATCATTCTCTCTGTCCATTTGTTGTTTCCCGATTTCCGATTTATGACGACCGACTGATTGAACAAATCAAATCAGTCCTGGCTTGGCCAAGCACTCACATGTGTCATCGCTAAATCATCGAGGGGCCCACAGATATTGCTTTTATCCCGAAGGTAAAAGGAATGGATAAACTTCGACTCATATGGCTTGTTCTACTACTTGTTGAATCATACACAAAGGCACGCTTTATAACATCGAGTTACCAATGCGTTTTCATGCAATCAATGTATAACCAACTCATAGTAACAACTCATATCTCTAGGTTTGAAGAATATAAGATATTATCGTCTCATGATCACTCGTGATAAAATCCATGAAGTGATTCAAATGAGCGTGGGTTGAATCCAATACTCAGAACTTATGAGCACTCATGAGTGTTATAGCACCACTTTGTCCAACATCTTAGACCTCTACAAGCCAACCCATGACAGTCTTGATTCATATCTACTTGCAACATATGACCGACTATGGATAGTTTGAATAACTTAGTCATTCAGGAAGAATGACCTAGTTTATTCTGGAAGTCAAAACATGCAAAATGAAACACAAGAATAAATGAATCAAATATGGTATCAAACCCTATGAATATAAATAGACCACTTTTATTTATCACAATACTGATTACTCATTATTTCATTGTTTCGGTTTTATCAACTTTATACCTGAATTAAAAACACTAGTTGTCCCATGCTCCAAGCATGTACACTATGTTTTTCTAAACAATAGCTTTGGCATACACCAAGTATGCACTCTATGTTTGTCTATGATCCTTACTTTGTGAAATAAACCAATTGAACATAATTTCAATGATTTTAATTTCACACTCCCAAATCCTTATCGAAAAATGTGAGAATTTCAAATTCCTATCATTTATCGAAATCTGTTTAGATTTTAAACTTATATGCACTGACCCTCCTGTAATGAATATGTACAAAGTCACAAAGACTTGTCAACAGTCATTATAAGGTATTCCAATGGAGATCAACTCCATGGAAACTAAGTCTCATATTCAAAGTACATTGCTTTGGACATGCTTCTTGCATTAAGTTTTCTAATCTTACACAGATAACTTCCACCTATGGAGACAACTCCATATTCTCATTTTGACAATCACTTCTGAATAAGAGATTCCTGTTTTCAGAATATGTCAATATGGTCCTTCCAAAATTAGCACTATACTTCCAATTGTCCCTGAGCAACCAATCTTTGGTAAACCTCAGATTGTCCTCGACAATTGCTTAATCATTTTAGTTATATCCAATTCTAGACCTTTTCCCTTCTTAATGCCTTTGGGCATTTGGAAAAATTTAGAAATGACAAATATTATGGCACATGTAATCGATCCTGTACCCAAAGCAAATGGTACACGATTCATGATGTCTCACATAAAGACATGATTCTAGACCAGTCTTTTGCTACAATATTTTTATTTGCCATGTTTTCAAAATTTGACTATGAAGAGGGATGCCGTAATCATAATCGAATTTTGAGAACGCAATATATAGAATTTCCTTAAGTTAAACCAATCCAACATGAAATTCATATATATATTCTTGACTAAATATGATTAAGGTCTCAATCTAAGCCTTTAGAACTGAAATGAAGTATATCCTCTCCCTTAATTATAGCAAAACAACTTTTTCAATCCCTGCAGCCTCACGAATTGAAACTTTTGTTTTCTATAATTAACATTGCTAACTTGCAACACTAACAATAATTATCATGCTCCCACTAACATGATGATTATTAGCATAACACTTATGCTCACACTAACTTTGACATGTACTCAGAAATCAGCTGGACTTCTAGAAATCAATACTTTATTGACTTTCTTACCAAAGTTCAGATTTCTGATACGAGATGCTTTGATAAAACTTTATCAAAATCATACACCTTTCCTTAGATAGCATGCATGTGTGTCTAAACAATTTCAGAACTATGAAAAGGGATGTCGTAATCATAGTCTCAATTGTTTAGACCTTTTGCCATCTGCTTCAAATCTACTTGGTGGAAGTGTTTCTTCACCATCATTTTCACGAATCGGAGAGAAACCTTATGACCCTTAGATTTTATGGTGTATGTGTTCTTATCCATGTGAATCGTCAAAACCATAGTCACAAGACAAGGATAATGACAAATCCAAACTCATATGGACTGAACTTATGCAATCTTAACTTCTTGCCACCTGGCAGTACAGGGGCCTGCCATTGCTTCCAAGTTGTTATGCAACCAATTGAGAACTCTAAGAACTCATATGCAAAACCAACTTTAACTGGAATGGGCACATAAATAGAAGTATGTCAACACGATAGGTTATAAACCTCAAGTCGTGTGCTAGTGAAGAGCCTCAGGTTTTACTCTTGATTAGTTCTTGAGACTTTCAAGACCTTTAAGACTCCCACTGTCCTCTTGACATATAAAACTCTCTTGTCAAATATTCAAGGGATAGTGTGGATTCTTTATCAGGACAAACACTTCACACAATTGGCCTTAGTTGGTCTTTGTTTAATCCAACACATCACAACTTACCAACTTCAAATGTACAAGAGTAGGACACTTTTACTCTTACATTTGACAAGTGTTATAAACCTTTCTTTAAGATATATTACTCAACTTATAGTCTTGGAGTATGACTCTAAGACTTGTTTTGAAACGAAGTATGACTCATCTTCTTGATTTAACCATTTCAACAATTCATGACTCCTCTTCTTAGTCATAAGAATGCACTAAGATGTCCTTAGAAGACCAATTGTGATGTGGTTCCTAAATCATTAAGATGATCACAAAACATGATACTAAAGTACTCTCCCATCTTTTCAGATTTGAGAAACTTTTATCTTTCTGCCTAATTTGATTTTTCTCATTCGTTCTGCCATACATCGAGACTTTTCCAATGCTTCAGAATTACACTTAAGTCTGTAAGTATAACCATATTTACTAAACTTTAGTAAATCATGACGAATAGTCTTATCGATCTTTGTGGTGGACTTGACCAGTGCACAAGAATGTGTACTCGATCCCTTTAGTCATTTACTTGACTCACATATACATGTGAACAAGGAATTAGTCTTAATTTTCAAAAGCTGAAAGTTCTCATTCATCATACTATACAACTTGTATGATTCCAAGTTTCGGTCCAATTGAAACTTGGGTGATGAGAAACTTTCATTATTTGGTAAATTTAGACACTACCACAAATGAAAGAATCAAATCCATTTTCCAATATTGCTATCAATGGAAACATGTAAACAACAATTTTTCACAAATGCCATTGTAAGGATACTTAAAATAAATAAATCAAAACTGTTTTTTTATTTTATTTTAAAACTTCCGGAAAAACTTATCCTTACAATGCAAATGCATATGAAAAACTTGTTGTTATCTATTCCTAAGCAATATATCATAACTCCTAAGCAACAGGTCAAAATTCTGATCACCGAACCATACGATCGAAAACCATCTTCGCGATCAGAATCAGTATATACTTCCTTTAAGTTTCTTCACTTTTTCTTTGATTCTTAAAACATCAACATGTGACCAAGTCACATCATGTAATAAGAATCTCAGAATATAAACTTAACAGAGTTAGATAGTGAACTTTACCTGAAGCAGAGTCAAACTTCTTGACTTGATCAACCTTATGATCTTTCAGGTAAATAGGCAGCTTCGCAATCAATGCCCCTTCCTTTGGCAAGAGAAACATATGGACTCACTGGGAATGGTACATGGGACTATCGTAGACTTAGCCTTTCTCTTTACCATTTGGTCAACCTAGTTGACTATGGTCAAACCCTTTCTTTGGGATGAGAAGGCTTTTCCTGGATTTCCAGTGTCACCATTGTCACTGTCCATAAAGTTTTTGGGAAGTTGATCTTCTAATCAAATTTGCTTTACTATCGTTACAAATCATTGTTGATTCAGCAGCACCAAGCAAATAGATATGATCATTAAGGTTCATGTCATAGTCTGTTTCATAGTAGTCCCAAAGGAACTCACTATGTGACTTAGAAAGTGATTGAACATCCAACTTTCTCAAGACTTTGACACCCAACTCTCCCGGCTTGTCAATATGTGACTTCATCTCTAATATGTGATCACACATAGACCTTGCTTGCCATTAGGGTTTGAGTGACCTTGAACTTGTGGGTTAGGGAGAATAATTGGAGGAGGTGGAGGAAGTAAAGTTCCAAGAGATTTGGGAAGATCATAGATGTCTGAACTAGACATCTTTTGGGAGATATTCAAGATAGTTGATCAAAAGTCCTTAATATAACACCCAACATGAAATATTAAGGGTAGGATCCAACAACCTATTTATAACTGGAAGAGGGATGCCGTAATCCGAGTTATAAAGTAGCTGAAGGTAGGTAAATGACGATTTACCAATTTCCACCATGAAAAACGAAATATAATTAAGTTTTAATTGGATTTGAAACTCCTAGATCTTTTTAGATTCATTGAACTTTTCAATGGCATGTTTCAATCTCGAGTGTGCCCTTCAGGTTTTGTGACTGGGATGCCGAGGATCACAAAACAAGGTGTGAAGTAACCATGCAAATATACTTGGTACCCTTAATATTTACCCCTCAATCGATGTGCCGGTTAACCACACGAGCTCCACCGATACTATGATAAATATTAAGTTACCCTTTGCCTACTTTGTTAAATCCAGGTTAGTGTGCCGGTTAACCAGACACGCTCCACTAACGGTTTAAACAAAGTGAAAAGTGTAATTTCATGGATTAGCACCTTATTCACATTTTCCTAAGTAACTAAGATTTGGAATTAATAAAAGGTTTAGTTACTTAGTATTTATCAGTAATACTTTTAATGAAGCGAGAATTATAGTCCTTATCCTACCTGTTCGGCTAACGACCCTCCACCAGTCAAGGAAGCGGTGGGTGAAAGTGGACACCCATTAAGCTGCCATTTTATAGGCAACAACCTTATACCCCCCTTATAGACTGGCTTCGTGAATGAGACCTACTAATGGTAAGACTGACTTGCTCTTATACACACATATATATATATATATATATATATATATATATATATATATATACACACACACACACACACACACATATATATATATATATATATATATATATTATTAACTTATAATATTATAAAGTATAAGGGTTGACTTTTAACTTTTAAAATTCTAAGGGCTTAACTTGGAATTAAAGTATTCATTAGAGATAACTTTTCAAATTCCAAAACTTGAGGGCAAGTTTTGAAACTATTCAAAACTCTTGGATTTTCATAACTTATGAGTTTTAAGTAAAGCTTTAAAACTTTTAATGAAGAGACTCTTGGACATCCATAACTTGCGGACAAGTTATGAAGCCATAAAAACTATTTATAAGAAAAGACTCTTCATTTTTTTTTGTAACCTAAGGCATATTTATGAGTTTTTAAGATTCATAAATGTGACTTTTCATATAACTTGAGAACAAGTTACAAAAAAAAACACATTTTATGAACAACTTTTAGATTAATTAGGATTGAAAACAACTAAAACACAATTTTTTTCCATTAATCTAAACTAACTCATAAATCAAGGAAACATAGAACTTTTGGTAATCCATAACTTATGGAGTTAAATGCTTGTTTTATGATGAAACTTTTCATGTTCCATAACTTAAGAATAAGTTATGGAATTCTTTAAAACATTAACACCAAATTTTGTAACTCCATAAAAACTTTGAATCAATTTTTTTTAAAAAAACCTTTTCATATCCATAACTTATGGAGGTTTCAATACTCTTAAGATCATAACTTTTAAAAAAAACTTTTGAGCTCCAAAATTTTATGACAAAATTTGTAACTCCATAAAAACATTTAGATCAAACTTTTAAAACAAATAAAATAATCACATCATTCTATCTTTTAATAAATTGACCTAATTCAACTCTTGTAGTAAAGTGACTCAAATTTTACAAATAATTACTTTTTCATAAAATCAAGTAATTATCTTAAAATTTGACAAACTTCATGTTTTTTTTCCTTTTTTTTTCAACTTTGAAAAAAAATACATTTGCATCAAATATAATAGAAAACAACCCATGTCTCTGATACCACTGTTGGGTTTTAGTATACTACAACATCCTATGGTGCACATACAACCCTAAATACCTTGGATCTATGTTTTCTCTATTATACATGCAAATATGAAGTTTCCAAGATATTACCCTATACTAGCATATAAATATCATATACTTGGGTAATAAAATAGATAGAATACATACCTTTTTTTTTATGTAACTTGTCTTCATGAAGCCTGAGTGCTTAGTGCCCCAAGTGTGACACCTCAAATGGTTCACACAACACCATGGACACTTGGAATAACCTTGAGAATAAGGATACTTTGGTTCTCTCTAGTGAAATCGGCCTTGCCCTTTTATGTACACACACTAGTTCCCATTTCACCAACCAAGGACATCTTTATATAGTGTGGAGATTAGGGTTAAACCCTAATACCCATGACCTTTCATTTCATATGATCCATGAGTTAAACACTCCATGGACTATCCATGAAAGCTTAGCCCAACCTAAATGAACTTGGCCCATCACACACATATATCTTAGAGTCCATATTTAATTAGTTCCTTTTGATCACTTAATTAATTATAAATTAATTTATGATCAATACTAATTAAATAATATGATTATATATTAATATATTAGAACTTATAATATATTAATATAAATCACTTGTATCCTTTTTCCTCATCTTGTCTATCCAATTGTCCCGATGCCATGCAACCCAAATGGACCATGCCGGGTCGGGTCAAGTACATACCAAATATAGTTATGGACTTAGACATTAATCCAACACCCCCATCATACCACATACCATACAATCACATAGCATACATAGTGCTAGTATATAATTTATTAATTTTAGGGCTACAACTTGACAATTTATTTATTTAACAAATGGGGTGTTACAGGAGTATTTGAGGTACTATAACTAACTTATATGAAAACTAAAAAGACCCTGACTGGTTGGTCTATGATTTTGGAGTGTATACTCTCAGAGTTATATATAATTGAGATTTTATAGACTTAGAATATGTGATCTTCGCTCTACTTCCTGTTCCTTGTTTGGTTGTGGACTTAGAGTAGGATCACTTATTCGAAGGTCTATTTAATCTTGGTTATGTATAATCGGTATACACTACGTAATTATAGGAGGACCCAGTGAGGATCACCATAAAAATTTTAATATTTTAACTAATCTCATAGATTCATTAGGCATTTTCATTCTCGTGCAACCAACACACCTAGACAGAGAAAATAGTCAACGGAAGAGTCGAGACAGAACTAGAAAAAGGGTTCACAAGGAGGATTCTGAGAAAGAATCGAAACAAAGGAATTACTCCCTTCCAGAACCATAAAAATCGACCCTCTTGAAAAATCGGTATCGATACTCGATTTTAGTCGAACTAAATTCTAGATAAAATACCTATTTCTTTTCTCTACCACAAGTACATCATGGGAATGTAGAATTAGACATTAAAAGATCGTATATCGAAACAAGAAATTTAGGTGCGTATATAAATAAATGAGTGATACCTAGAAATAACTATTGTTACTTACCAGTTTATTTCATACATTGTAACAGAATCATGCCTCCGCATGGAAATAACCAGCCAACCAACGAAACACCATTCCTGCAGATAGACTCTGCTACCTTTCAAGCTGCGGTTTCAGCCGTCGTGTCCGCCGTTATGGCACATCTCAATACAAATAACACTAGTGAAAATGGGAGTGGTGTACGCAATTCAAACTGTAGTAACAACCAAGGAAATCGACAAGTACCTACCTATAAGAATCCTTCAACTCACAAATCTAAGATCAATAAAAGAAAGTTCTGGAACAGAAAGAAGAGCGGAGTATCTCCAAAACTTGCCAGGAGGCAGCAAACTGCGGCAACCTCTGCAACCAAAACATCTACTACTCCAGCACCAACGCCAGTGCGCCAATATGCTGGAAAGCTTCCAAACTGCAACAAGTGCAACTACCATCATACCGGAGCCTGCCGAGTGTTGCGTTGCATTGGGTGCAATAGAATTGGGCATACCTTCCCTTTTTGTAGAAACCCAGCCCAACACTTCACTTCAACCACCGATGCTAGTACTAGTCGGATATGTCATGCGTGTGGTGAAATAGGGCATTTCTAGAGAGATTGTCCAACAGAGAAGAATGACGGGGGAGTAGGAGGTCTAGCAACAGGACATGGCGAAACAACAAGGAACCCTACTAGAACTTTTGGTACGTAACCTAGCAAAGATAATTTAACATCAAATTTTACTCTAAAAATTCCGGCATTTAAGACAAAAACTCATAAATTATTCCCTCACCCAAATAAACCCAATCGTCTATATAAAAGATAAGGACCCTCGCATGTGAGCTAGTACGACTTAGCGTATACCTCAGAGTCATCTATAAGTAAGATTTGTAGACTTAGAGTGAGTGATTCCGCCTTATTTCCTGTTCCTTGTCTTGTTGTGGAATTAGGGCAGTATCGCTCAGTCGACGGTGTTTCAAATCTTAATTATGCGTGACTGGTATACCCCAAGTAATAATAAATACACCTGATAGGGATTCTATTCTAAAAAGGGCATCATTTTCAACTTCTCAAAACTCACAATACTCACTAAGAGGCAATACACAAATGTTCGTAGTACTAATAACAAAAGGAAAAACTAAAAACACCGAGAACATATACAAGGGAGGCATTACCGTCTAACAAACACTCCTTCCAGATCGAGTTAATATCTAAGAGATCCTGACGTCATCATTCAAACACAATTGGCTTGGTCCTCACCATACCAATTGTGTGTTCTATGGATTTAATATTCGCCTTAACTAGCCAACTAACAAAGCCCTCGTCATCTATAGCAGTGAACCCGGCGTAAACCCCAGGATCATCGCCTGCCTCAAACCTTCGAAGTACTCGTGTGTGGTGTACCACACTTTTCGTAGTTTTCCTCAACCAACCTTTCAAGAATACCACAGGTATAGTAAGTCAACTTCGAGGGTAGCGACATGTGGGCCATACGGTTAAACTATCACCACTTGGGACACACATCGGGGTGGTATATAATTAAGATCCTATGGATTTCGGATGTGTGATTCCGCCCTATCTCCTGTTCCTTGTCTGGTTGTGGACTTGGTGCAGAGTCACCCAGCTGACAATCTAACCGATCCCAACTATATACGACTTGAATACACTAAGTGATGATGGAGGAACCAGGTATAAGAACCTACCGTGACTTCAGGACACAGCCGCCGGGAGTACGGATGGACTCGACACCATCAAGGTAATCATTGATAGATTAACCAAAATCGTACGCCTCCAACGAGTAAAAGAGACAAACTAAATGGAGAAAACTGACAAGGACTTACATTAAGAAAAATCGTATGACTACCCGGAGTACCGATATCCATTATCTCCGATAAGGTTAGTAGATTTACATCACAGTTCCGGCAGTCGCTACACAAACCTGTTGGGACTAGATTTGGACATGTGTACAGCCTACCACCCACATACCAACGGACAGAGACCAAGGACCATTCAAACATAGGAAGACATGCTAAGAGCTTGTGTGATAGACTTTGGTAAAGTTTGGGATGCGCATTTACCCCCTTATCGAGTTCTCGTACAATAATAGTTATCACACTAGCATCAAGGTTGCTTCATTCGAAGCCCTCTACAGCCGTAAGTGCAGATCACCTCCGTACTGGGCTGAGGTGGGCGATACGCAACTAGTTGAGAGGCCAGTTCCTAACAACACTCTCACCGGCCTTGAGATCATAGGTAAACGACAGAAAGAATCGTCCAAACTCGAGAACGACTGAAAATTTATCAGACCGACAAAAGAGTTATACGGATAAAAGAAGGAAGCCCTTGAAATTCCAAGTTGGGAATCAAGTACTGTTGAAAGTCTCGCCCTGGAAAGGAGTAATACGTTTTGGGAAACACAGGAAACTTAAATCCAAGGTATATCGGGTCGTTCGAAATCCTTGCCAGGATTGGTCCAGTAGCATACAAGCTTCAATTCCCACAGGAACTTAACAACGTTCGTCCTACCTTTCATGTGTCTAATTTGAAGAAATTCTTGTCCGATGAAACCTTACTCATTCCACTTGTTGAAATTGAGATCAATGAGAACCTCCACTTCGTAGAGGAACCTATTGAAATCATGGATCGAGAGGTCGAAATGACGAATCAAAACCGCATTCCCATCGTAAAGGTCCGTTGGAACGCCAAGCGAGGACCCGATTTTACTTAGGAACGTGAGGACCAAATGAAACAAAAGTACCCACATCTATTCCCCAACCCTTGAGGTCCCACTCAAAGTGCAAATTCCGGGACGAAATTCCTTCTAACGGGGGGATAATGTGACAACCGTCAAATTCAAGTCAAAGTCAATGTCAACAGGTCAAAGTCAAAGTCAACAAGTTAAACTGGTCAAACTTAACTAGTGCTTGTATGTTAAAAGTTATTTTATGTATAAAAATGTGCCTTTGTATGTCAAGAATTCAAGTGTCTCGGAAAATCTATGAGCTTAGCAATGTAAAAACCCTAAAAAGGGAGTTAAACGCATCAAAACACGACTATGGACCCTTTAGGGGACTTAAAACAAAGCCTCTCCCAAATCTCTCCAAGTATGTGAAATCTCTCCCAAATCTCTCCAAGTATGTGAAATCTCTCCAAGTGTGTGTAATCTCTCCCAAATCTCTCCAATTATGTGAAATCTCTCCCAAATCTCTCCAAGTATGTGAAATCTCTCCAAGTGTGTGAAATCTCTCCCAAATCTCTTCAAGTATGTGAAATCTCTCCCAAATCTCTCCAAGTATGTGAAATCTCTCCAAATGTGTGAAATCTCTCCCAAATCTCTCTCAACTTTTTATAGTCATCTGGGTCATCCCGACCCTTAACTTGGCTAAAAATCACTCAAAACGGGAAGTTAGCGTGAAAAACAACTCATTAGGGCCGAAACCCTTCTTAGGAACCGAACCCTCTTAGAGGGAACCTCTTAGAGCCGAACCTTGCATAGAACCAAAGGTCCCTTATGAGGACCGAACTTAGCCTCCCAGGACCGAACTAAGCCTTCTGGATCGAAGTCATCACATCTCGGACCGAACCTCCATACACCCAAAATAGACCGAGCCCTCGCTCCATTTCAGTTCCCTGTCACCTTCGGTTCCTTCTGACCTTCGGACCCGAGACCCTCCCTTCGGACCCAAGCCTCCCCTTCGGTTCCACCTTCTCCCACTCTCGGTTCTCACCTCCTAAGAGCCGAACCTCGTAGGTTCGCTCCTTAAGCCCGGTTTTCGACTACTTTCGCTTCCTAAACCCGTTTTTGACGGAGATTTTTCACCAAATTCATATTTTTATCATTTTAAACTCCCTAAACTCATATTTTATTAATTTCTCAAGGATTTATTAATTATAAATCATTATTTTACATTAAGAAGAATATTCTACCCCACAAGTGGGTCAAGTGTGCCCACTTGCCTCCATGTGTCATCTCCTCATTAGCCCAATCTTATCCACATCACACAAACCAAGGTAAACATCATTTCAACTTGCAAATTGCTCCAGCAACCTTCACTCTATAAAGAAATCCCTGGAGGATTTCTTGGTTTACCTTGATCATTCCAAACACTTATACACTTCTTAACCCCTCAAGAAAGCCTCTTTTTCTCTCTACTTCTCACCACTTTGTGAAGGTGTTCTTGAGCTACTACTTCACTTTTTGGTAAGTATTTCATCTAAACTCAAGTGTTATTCCATATTTTCCTAACACTCTTGGATCATCTACACACATTTTAACACCAAAGAATCGTTCTTAGGACCATCCAAGCTTTCACGTGTTCATCAAGTGTTCTTGACTTAATACTACTCGTCTTCGACCTTCCACTCTTCAAGAAATCACTCAAGGTGAGTTCATACCCCTACATTTTCCAGTTCTCTTTAGTTTTCAGGGGGGGGGGGATACAAGTTAAAACACCAATACCTATTTAAAACTTAACTTGACAGCTTACAACAGAAACGTTGTCACCTGTTTATGAACTGTTTTACCAAACTTCAACTCAATATCTTTTAAAACTGTTTAATATGAAAATATTTCAGGTTTATACCTTTGAAATGACTACTTGCACATCTCCATATAATTTTTCTACAATTTATAGTGATTTTTACAAAACTGCCTGTCACTGCAGCAACGTATTCGGACCAGTCTGTGAAAATGAACGTTTTCACACTGGGTTGAGACCACCAAAAATTATAAGAATAATTATGAACATAGTAGACTCTCTTTCCAAACTCTCAGAGTTTACGGATTTAGTTTTCGACTTACGATGATTTTTCTATAAATATTATAAAATAGGGATAATAGAGAGTAAAATTACCAAAACAAGTTTAAGAGTTATTCACAGTTTGTAACATGTCGAGCAAAGTACGTAATACTAGGGTTAAGTATACTTAGTATTTTTATGCCATTTTATTTCGCTATGGACAAAAAATCATAATTATAAAGGTTTTACATCATTACAAAACATTCATGTTAAACTATAATAGGTATAGTTTGTTAGTCACATTCACCTACACAAAAAGGAAAACACATACTTTTACAAACAAAAATGAATTTTTGGTTGCTTAATACGTAAACTTGTTAATGAATAAATTTGTGAGGTATTCTCCTTCGGGGTACTCCTAAGTACCACAGAAAAGTCATGTAGTTATAATCAGAATCTCTTGTAGGGAGAGTGTGATAGTTGTGTATAGATCTATATTGGGCCTGACAAACCCGCACCTAAGCTGCTTGCAACAGCTAGACCGACATGTCTGTGGTGACAAGTGTCATAACAATTCCGACGCCTGAAGAACGTCGAGTACGAGGTCTTCGAGTTTTAGCATGGTTATAACAACTCGCATGTGGTATTAACAAAACATAAAGTTTACGGAGACTTAAGAACCACACACACACACACACACACACACACACACCAAAAGGAGTTTTATGCACATTTAAAACTACGTATACTATTTTAAGTATGGGAATTTACTTACAAAAGTGGTGTCTTAATACATTAAAGGCTACAAACTATCTTTTTGAAAATACAGAATCTACCAGGTTAAGCGTCATCACTGGCAAAGTGATGACATATTCAAACTAGTTTTCTTAATAGCAAAACTACATACCTGTAAACTAAGTATGGTGCTTATACTTACATATTTCGGCCTTGGTTCAATAAAGGCTATAACACACTTTACGAAAAATTTACGATTTTCTGGAAACATTAGAGACTTAAGAACCACACAAAAAGGGGTTTTATGCACATACAAAACTACATATACTATTTTAAGTATGGAGATTTACTTACGAAAATAGTGTCTTAGTAAACACGTAGTGGATCCGTTCGATCTAAAAAAACTTTACTAACATGTACAAACCGAGAAATCGCACCAGGAACATATTTTGCTTACTAGTCTTTCGAATTTTGAAACGTTCTTTAATAACATGAGAAACACGAATATATCTTGGTCTTAAGACTCAAAGGCAACATTTCATTTTTAAACACGAATATATCTTGGTCTTAAGACTCAAAGGCAACATTTCATTTTTCTCAAAGAACAAAATGACGTATCTCTTTTACAACAAAAATGCTTATGCACTCACCAGCTTTAATGCTGATACTCTTTCAAACTACTTGTATTCTCAGGAAATTAGTAAGTCAAGTATGCATACAGGTTTCGAGAAGACGGAGCATCATAGTGCCAAGTCTTAGTTTTGCTGTTTACTTTTGAAAGTTAAACTTATGTAAAACAAATACAATGTAAACTATATGTTATCAATGAAATGGTTGTTGTTGCTTTAATTACTATTGTACAATTGTTGTGATATTGGGCATGACGTCCTCCGCCCCTGAACGTTTCCGCCGTTCCGGTTTGGGGGTGTGACAAATTCTTTTCTCCCTTTATAGATGTCAAGTTCAGACAACTATGGCCTTCCTGGAAATTGTTTTCCTTCCCTTTCTGAAGATGATCCTATTCATAGATGCTTATTACATGATGTGATAGTCACATTTTGATGTTTTGCAGGATCTAAGAGAAAGTAGGAAGCGTAAGAAGAGTAAGTTGAATCTAATCGTGAGAGACGGATTTCGATCTAATGGTTCGAGGATCTGATTTTTGAAGCTACTGCTTAGGAGTTATGATAGATTAATAGATTGCTTAGGAAATATCTAGAAACATAGTTTTCATATATATTTGCATTGTAAGGATAATTTTTCCGCACACTATCAATAAAGTAAATTTTGCGTTTTATCTTATTTACTTTATATTTCGTTGCAATGGTATTTATGAAAATTGGTGGTTATATTTCCATTATTAGCAATATTAGATATGGATTTGATTCTTTGTTATATCATTTTTGGTAATGTAATAATTGACCAAGTGAAAAGGAATTCTCATCACCCAATGTTCAATTGGCAAGAAACTTGGATTCATACAATTCGAATTGTGTAACGTATGAGAATCTTGATCGTTGGGAGATTATGATTAATTCCTTGTTCACATGTTTATGTGAATCAAGTGAAGGACTAAAGGATCTAGTGCACATTGATGTGGACTATTTAGATCCACCACAAAGGACATAAGTCTATTCTTCATAATTTACTGATGGTTCAGTAAATATGGTTATACTTATAAGATTAAGTGTAATTCTGATTCTTTGAAAAGTTTCAAAGAGTGGCAGAACGAATATGAAGAATCTACTAGGCAGAAAGATAAAGGTTTCTCCAATCTAAAAAGAAAGGAGATTACCTTAGTATCATGTTTTATGATCATCTTAATGATTATGGAACTATGTCACAATTGATCCTCTAAGTACATCTTAGTGAAATTGTTTTTGGCTAAGAAGAGGAATTGATAAATGTTGGAATAGTTTAATCAAGCGATGATTCATACTTCGTTTCCAAATCAAGTTTTAGAGTCACACTCTATTAACTTCGAATCCCATCTCAAACTAAGTAGATGAAATGTGGAGTAGAAATGTTTTCTTACTCTAGCACATTTGAAATTGGTAGTAGTGATGTTTTGGTTAAAACAAAGATAAACTAGTACCAATTAAATGAAGTGTTTTCTTGATAGGAACTCACACTAACTTTTGAATATTTGTTTTGCATGTCAAGGATTGTTCCTTGAGAGAGAAACTTATATGTCAAGAAGTCAGTGGGAGTCTTGTTGGTCTTGAATAGTTTCAAGAGTCAATCAAGAATAAACCTGTTACTTAACACTAGCGCACGACATGAGGTTGATTACATATCGTGTTAAGTTGACACATTCTTGTGTCTGTGCACCTTCCAGTAAAGTTGACTACGGATGTGAGTTCTATAAGTTCTCATCTGACTGCAATAGGCAGAGCACGTTAATCAATGATAGTACATTGGTCAATGGAAGTGAACTGCTTAAACAACATGGAAGACATGGTAGACCCTTATGCTACCAGAAGCCAAGAAACTGAGAATAAGCAAAGTTCGGTCCATGAAAGGAGAACTAAATTTGATTTTAGTTTGTCCTCAACCTTATCTTATGATTGTAGGTTGGAATTGTTAAATTCACATGGATAGGAACACATACACCATAAAATCTAGGTGGCAAAAGGTTTCACACTAATTTATGAAAATGATTATGAGGAAACATTTTCGCTAGTAGATTTTACATCTGGTTGATATCATTATGATCAGCAGTTGTGATAAATGCATTCTCAAATTTGTATATGATTACGGCATCCTTTTCATAGTTCGAATTGTGAGAATTGGCAAGAAATAGTTTGAACATTAAGGACTTATTGTTGTAAGTTCTGAATAGGTTTAAACGCACATGTATGTTGTCTAATGAAAGGTGTATGAGCTTGAGAAGTCTAGATAAAGACTTATCAAAGCACCACGTATTAGAAATCTGAAATTTAGTAAGAAATTCAAGAGCATTAATTTTCTGGAAGTCCATTTGATTTCTGGACACATGTCAAAGCTAGTGGGAATATATGTGTTATGTTAATGGGAGCATAATTGTTATGCTAGCAAGAGTATAATTATTATGCTAGTGGGAGCATAATAGTTATGGTAAGTATTCCAGGTTGGCAATACTGTTTATAGGAAACAAAGTTTTCAAATTTGCAAGTTGCTATATTTGAGAATTGTTTTGCTATAAAAAGGATTTTGGGGAGAGAGCACTTATACTTCATTTCAAATCTAAAAGTTTAGACTGAAGGATTTAATGGAACTTAGTCATGAACATATATGATTATTATGTTGAAGTGATTCAACATAGGAAATTCTATATATGGAAATATTATAGCAAGAGACTGATCAAGTATCATGTCTTTATGTATCGAATCCCATATGCTTCAAATATAGGATTGATCACATATGCTATAGTATTCGCTTGTTCCAATTTTTCCAAATGCCTAGGACATTTAGAGGGAAAAGGACTAGAACAAGATGTGACTAAAGTTGTGAAACAATTGTCAAAAATAATCTGAGGTTCACTAAAGATTGGTTGCTTGTGGACAGTTGGAAGTATAGTAGCATTTGGATGGACCATACTGACATGTTTCAGATCGGGATAATTCTTGATCAGAATTGATAGTCATATGGAAATATGGAAAAGTTTCCATAATAGGAGTTAGTGATCTGAATGTGAGTTAGAAACCTTAATGCAAAGAAGGTGTTCAAGGAGTTACCTTCAATCTGATACTTCGTTACCGTGAAATTGTTTTAAGTAACAAAGTTTCATTGGAGCATTTTGTGACATCGTTGGCAAAAGTCTTTGTGACTTCTAGGCGATGTCATCACAAAAGGATCATTGCATGAAAGGTTAGATTCTAACACATTTAGTGGTGACAATAATTTTGGAAATTCTTACACTTGTAATATGGGTTTGGAATTATGATATGAGTATCACTGGAATTATCTCCAATTGATCTATTCACAAAGGAAGGACCATAGAGAGACATAGTATGCATGTTTATTACATGGCATGACTAATGTTTAATTCAAGTGATTAGTTGATTACTCGAAACATTATACAATTAATAAAGTCTAACTAATATGGTGATTAAATAAAAGGAGTTTTATTTATACTCAATAGTTTTGAGACCATATTTAATTAGGTTATTATTGTGTTTCACTTCGCATGTTTTACTTCCCGACTAATTGGATTATTCAAACATCCACAGTCGATCATACTTTGGAAGTAAGTAATGAATTAAGATTGTCGTGAATTGGTTTGTAGATTGTCTAAGAGTTTAGACATAGCAATGGTTTGCTGCAACATTCACGAGTACTTCTGAAATGGGGAATTGAGTATTGGACTAACCCACGCTCAGAGAATTACTTCATGGATTTTATCACGAGTCATTTTGAAATGATAATATCTTATATTCTTGAAACGGAGACATATGAGTTGTTGGTACGAGTCAGTTGTGCATTGATAATACGTAAACACATCAGTAACTTGATGTTATAAAACGTATTGTTATGCGTGATTTAATGATGAAAACTGAAGCGCTTGGCCAAGACGAGACTGAATTGATGTGTTCAATTAGTAGTCTGTTATCAGGCGTCATAAATTGGAAATCGGGAAACAAACTTTGGACAGAGAGATTGATTATAATCCATGTATCATGTCCATACGATATCCTGTAGAATGGAGGAATATTTGATCCCTTATCTGAGGACACGTAACTGACTAGGTCAGAGTTCGACAACAGTTTTTGAAAGCTACAATTGCTGGTCAAAATTTGAGGCCATACTTGCAATCATAGTTATTAGACTTATCCATGTTGGAGACTGTTGGATTAGGTGTCTAAGCTCATAACTATAATTAGTATGTACTTGATTTGATAGTAGGATGGTCCTTTTGGGTTGCGTTTACTCTAGCAACTTGACAGGATGACTTTTTGGGAGAGAGGTTAAATTTATTATTTGGGATAATAAATTGATTTATTAATGTATTATGAAAATAATATATATAATTAGAAATGATGTTATTTAATTAGTATTTAATCAGAAATTAATTTTAGGATAAAAGGAACTGATTAAATGAACAGGGGCTGTTTTGCAAATGATTGATAGTTGTGAAATTGGGCTATTGGACTCCTTAGATGGGAGTGGACAAAAAGTATAGGGACGCCCTATATATTTCGTCCAAGTCCTATTGGTAAAGAGTCCATGGGCTGCGTAAGCCTTAAGCAGGAAATTAGGATTTCCTCCAACAAACCCTAGCAGCCCACAACTATATAAGGACCCCTCTACCAATGATTTTCGTAAAATGCATTCTTCATAGAAACCCTATCCGAAATTCTTAGGGCATTCCCTCCTCTCTCCTCTCATCCTCTTGCTAGTGGTGTTTGTAAGCCATTAGAGTTGCAACATTTGATGCACTAAGCTTTCAAGAGTCAAGATCTTCAAGGTTTCTTGTTATTGCTACATAACAAGTGAGGTAAACATCAAAACCCTTTTATTATGTAATTTTTGAAAACTATATGCTAGATCTAGGGTTTTCCTTTGGTATTCAATTTGCATGTTCAACTAGTGGAAAACTTAGATCCAA
Source organism: Lactuca virosa (assembly GCF_052849685.1). NCBI lineage: Eukaryota > Viridiplantae > Streptophyta > Magnoliopsida > Asterales > Asteraceae > Lactuca > Lactuca virosa. The sequence continues at coordinate 3,996,210 of NC_136428.1, read as the reverse complement.
AGCAATTAGGGTTGCATGTACACATAGGGTGTTGTTATGATTAAAACCCATCACCTTTCACCATTGTGCAGTGACAGCTAGGGTGCAAACCCTAAAGCTTGGGCCTTGAGTCCTATCTAAAGGCTCCAACTTCTTGGGTTGCCTCATTTGGCTGCCCTACACCTCAGAAGACGTCATCCTCTTAAACCCTAGCCTCCATACTTGAATTTTGACTTTATCCTCTTGATTTTGTGAAACTTGAGGAAGAAGGAACTACTTTGTGGTGCAAGGAAGCAAGGAACTAGCTTAGATCCAACATCTACTCCAGATACTTGAGTCATTGGAGGTATAAAGTTCATACATTGACCATTATATTGCTAGATCAATATTTTGTTCATTTTTGGTTGTTTTGAGTCCTTTTGTTGATTATCCTTGGTGTTGAGAAACTCCTTGACCTCTGAGTGACCGAGAAGGGCTTTTGGACCTAATTGTATGATGAAAGTTGCATTTTGTATGTGTTCTCCTGAATTCAACTAGTGTTTGGTTCATTTTTAAGTTAGGTTTAGAGTTTGGATGCATTTGTGAAATGAGAATATATAAAGTTGGAAATTTCATCCATTAAGACCATTAGATGCATTAGATCTGAGATTTTAAAATTTGGAAATCAAGGGTTAAGGACTTAATCCATTAAGTTGTTTTGGAGTGTTTCTGCGACGTGATGTATAGCTCGCCACGATGCAGTAGTAGGTTTCAACCGCGTCTGTTTTGTTGGATAGATACCACGGTACGGTCAATGGTTAACCACAACACGATGGCTGACTGTTGACTGTGTGATCGGATTGACTTTTATTCAAAATGTTTGTTTTGGTTGGTAGACTACGGCTTGACCTTCTGTGATTCATTAGGCAGTGTGTTGTTCCAACTTCCCGCCCTTATGAGTTGTGATTTAGTCTACTTTGGTTAGCGATGTGAGTCTTTTCACTATACTGTATGAAATGCTAGATTGTCTTTGTGACTCTTGGGTGTATGTTGGGCGGGGCCAGTTATCCATGTTGGGCACGACCCATTATGTATGTTGGATGGGGATGTTATGTATGTTGGGTAGGGACTGTTATGTATATTGGGTTGGGCCTATTATGTATGTTGGATGGGGCTTGTATTTGTATGTCGTATTTTTGAGAACTCACTAAGGTTCGTGCTTACGGTTTAAGTTTGATTGTTTCAGGTACTTCCAGTGGCAAGGGAAAGGAGCCAACCTAATTCTATTGCATCCATCGATGGTTTTCTCCACCTTATGATTTTGTGAATTGCTCTGATGTTTTTCATAAAACTGTAAACTCATGTTTTGGATTTCTTGACTTATGGTATTATGGAATGGTTTTAGTGATTTAAAAATGAAAAAAAAAATCTTAGTATTTTTTTTGGACATTACAAGTTTGCATCAGAGCCTTGTTTTGAGAAATTCAGGCTAGCACGGGGTGCGTTCAGACTCAAACTAAGATATTATAAACCTTCTTACAAGAAAATTTTGTTTCCAAATAGGGTTCTAAAAGAAAAAGGGGTGCGATGTATGAAATCAACCGTGGGTTAAGTAAGTGTTCCCAAAATACCCATACACGAATGTTAAGTATGTTATTATATGAGTTTCATGTTATAAGTCAGGCTAGGGATCTTCTTAGGTTGCATGATAGGATACATGTTTAGGAGTGATTCCTTGATGCCTATTATGTGTTTAGATGCTTAGGTTTTATGATGATAATATAAGATTATTTGATGTATGCACTAGGGTGGTACATAGTTAGGACTAAATAGCCCAAGAATATTTGATTCAACCTTATTTCCTTTTCTTGTTTGATGAAGGACTTAGGACATATACATCTATTTGAACATCTATTTTTAATTGAGTACGTACGACCTGCATTCATGAGGAAATTTTTCGGCATTAGTAAAGACCTTTTCGATACGTGTGGAAGTGGAACCCTAGGGGAGCTTAGGGCATGTTTGAATGTTCTATGTTGTGTGGGAGTTAGTGTGTGTGACTGTAAGGAAGTGACGTAGGAGATTTGAGATGATTTAGTGTGTGTGACTGTAAGGAAGTGACGTAGGAGATTTGAGATGATTCTTGAGGAAAGTATAGATAGGTGCGGAAGGTAGTATATCTCCGTACTATTGAAACCATGGGATCTGTACTTAAATCAAGGAAAGTCACAAAGATTATAAGGAGATTATAGTATGAATAGTTCCATGAGTATATTTTGCTCTTTATTTGAGTTCTTTTCAGAATGGTGATGAGCCAACAAGGATGTGGTTCTGGTTCTGGCTCATGCTTTGGTTCTGAGCCAAGGGATGATGAGTTGCATGAGTTGATTGTTGTTGTTGTTGAGAGTACTTATGGAGGACAAGCTTAACCTATTTGGTACGATTAAGGATGGATTGATTGAGATGATGGATGAGCGTAGGCGGACTTTCCGAGTAGATCTGTCAGTTGGTCAGTTTGGGCACGCACTCTCCCTTTTCGATATTTTTGTGCTTGTCGGGATCGAAAGTTCTTTGGGTAGAAATACCCCAAAAATTCCAACATGTGTTGGATTACAGACCTGGAGTGTGCTTTTCAGACTATCTTCTTCCTTGAGGGGTTGAAGACTAGATTTGTTGATTGTTTAATGAGAGATGGAGCTTGAGACTAGTGGGAGGAGGTAGGTCATTCTTTGGGAGTAGAGGCCATTAAGGCGATGACTTGGTCGGACTTTTTCACCATATTCAGGGCTAAGTTTGTTCCTGAGATTATAGTTCAACAATTCGCTAGAGAGTTCCAGGATCTCCTGCAGATGATGGGTATTATGGAAGAGATCACTGCTAGATTCAGAAAGAGGGCTTTGATGGTTCCGTAATATGTTGTGGACGAGGAGATGAAGAAGAAAAGGTATCACTGTATGCTGAGGGCATATATTAGTGAGTTTTTCAACATATCCACTTGTCATACCTCGGAGCAGATGATTGATAGAGCATGTGAGTGGGACATTGAGTTGGAGCTTCAGAAGAAGCGGGATGCACCTTAGGTTTAGACTGCAGTCGTTTCAACAAAGAAATCTATGACTTCTGATTGTCGATTTTGAGGCCAGTCAAGCTAGGGCCATTATGGTAGGTATGGGAGATCACACGAGGGGCTGTACAATACAAGGGGAGGTGGCTACTTCCAGTGTGTCCGGACAGGACACATCAACAGAGACTAAAAGAAAGGGCAATAATATATTTCCACTACAACCGAGTGGGACAGAAGAAGACCGATTGTCCAAGTTTATCTGGAGGATCGGTGATGGCACCTCCTCCTTCCACTTTAAGGATTACTGGTGACCGCCAGCGAACCGCAGAGGCTCCTATGGTGAAGAGCCGAGCATATCGTTTGACCGGTGAGGAGGCCAGATTAGCGCCAAATGTGCTTACTGGTATGTCTTCAATTTACTTATTTATGTTTTTATGTATATGCTTATGTTTATGTATGATGTGATTATGGATGTTCCTAGTCAATGGTATGCCTGGTCTTGTCCTTTTTTATTCGGTTGCTACTCGATCGCTTGTGTCTGTTATTCTTAGCAAGAAGTTCGACATTGTTCCATGAGTGCTGGATTCCCATTTGGAGTAAGAGATCGCCGATGACCACATTGTCTAGTTAATATATTCAGATTTTAGACATTTAAAGTAATATAGATTAACTAATAATTATCCTATCTTTTGAATAAGGAATAAAATTGTAACATCCCAAAAATCAAGACAAAATTTTTATTTTTCAAAACAATCCAAATCCATAAGTTTTACAAAAACAAAGTTTCCAAAAGTCACAATCATATATCAGAGTATCCCAAAATAATAAATCATACAAAAGTCCAGGATGATGTGCACGATCAGGCCTACGCCTTGCCCCTGTCCTCTGAAGTACATGAAACTGTAAATTCAAAATGTAAACCAAAGCTTAGTGAGTTCCCCCAAGGTACCACCAAACAAACATATAACAACATGCATATTGGGCCCACAGTCATCAGACTGGATTACCCCTGAGCCTATAAAACGAGTCTAGATTGCCTTCCCGGCCTACAGCCCATGTTTGGATTGCTCCCGAGCCCACATCATATGTCTGGATTGCTCCCGAGCCTACAACATACGTCTGGATTGCCCTCCCGACCCACAACTTATGTCTAGATTGCTCCCAGGTTTGTTTGGTGTCCTAGTTTTTCTCCAAGAACAAGATGTCTTCGGCTTCAATTTCATCTATCTTTAACGCAGCCAATAAGATTCTTTGTGATTGATTTCTCCCAACTCGAATTTGCACTTCCTAGACAAAATAACGCCTTGAAAAAAAGTTTTGATTCTTCCATAATTCCTTGGTATGTCAATTTTGACCATTTTTCAGCAAATGAGTTTTTTATATTCTTTTCAATTTGACCTATAATTTTGAAAATGAACTTGCAACTATTAAAGATGAGGTTTTTTGTCTCAACCACGTTGAATTGTAAAATACTTAAACCATAGAACGATTAGGGTTCTGTAGCGAGGACTAATGAGACGTGTCATGAACTTCTATTAATTTATTAATCACCAATAAGTGAACAAACTGGATCCCCAATTAACTCTCATATCAATAATTGTTCAAATATGTCCTTGCGTGTAACTCGAAAGAACTCTGCTATTAATACTAATATTACCAACTATTGTGAATGTGGACATTATTTTCAACAATTGAAATCCTTATAACTAATGTATTTTCTTCATCTGATGTAATGTAGTTCATAATGACTGAATGTGTACAAAAAAACAACAATGACTTATTTTGTAAAAATAAATGAATGACTAAATATGTACAATCTGAGAACTTAACTAGAATAGTCGATCATAAAAACGAAATATGTATAAAAACAATAATTTCAGAGACTTATTTTTCATAAATAGTAATAATAATAATGACTAAATATTTTTGAAAAAAAACTATATTACCTTTTTATGTTTTCTAAAGGTTATATGAATTGCGTGGGTGAGGATTGATGATGGTTTTGTAAGCTGAGATTTTTTGTCATTAAACTATAATAATGTGCCACTTAAGTTTCTGTTGGATTAGGCGTCTAAGCTCATAACTATAATTGGTATGTACTTGACCCGATAGTAGCATGGTCCTTTTGGGTTGCCTTCACCAGAGCAATTTGATAGGATGGATATTTGAGAAAAAAGTTATTTGTCATTTATTAATATATTATAAGAATAATATATTAATTGAGAAATCATATTTTTTAATTGGTATTGATTAAGAATTAATTTGGAGTTAATTTAGTGATCAAAACAGACTGATTAAATTAACGGGGACTGATTAGGTAAATTATTAATACATATAGTTTGGGCTAATGATCCATGTTGATTAGGGATGGAATAAATCTATGTGAGAGTCCATGAATATTTAGTTCAAAGGGCCTATCATATGGGTTATTGGATTGCTTAAAGGCCTAAGTAAATGAATTAGGATTAAAATTTAAAACCCTAGGAATTCCACACTATAAATGTAACCCCTAGCACTCCCATCATCGGCCAAGACTTCCAAGAAGAAACCCTAGCCGATTTTTGGTGCCTCATAGCCTCTCTCTTATAATCCTCCATTGTTCTTGGTGTTTGTGACTTATTTTAGGTATCACACTTGAGGTACCAAGCTCTTGAAAGGCCAAGTTCTACAAGTTAGGGTTCATGCTTTGGACAAAAGAAAATTTGCATGTATAACTTGAGAAACCTTAGATCCAAATCATTAGGGTTGTATGTGCACCATAGGATTGTTATAGTGCTCAAAACCTATCAGTGGTATCAGATCCTAGGGTGTTGTTTGTTATATTGATGCATTGGTTAATTGTTCAAAGCTGAAGCAAATCGAAATCTGCTCTCTGCATGATGAACTCGACTAGTCCATAATTGGACTCGACGAGTTGAGCCAACTCGACGAGTCCATTCCCTGACTCGACGAGTTGGATCATTTGTTGGCAGATTTTCGGGTTTTTTGGCCAGAATTGGATTAGGATCATTACCACAAACTGTGGGTGTTATGTAATTTTATTTTATTTGTTTGCCCAATTTTGGGACTTAATGATTATACCCCAAGAACCACTTGTTTTCTTCATAACTTCGACAGAAATGAAGTTTGGACTCTCGTCCCTCCTCCTCAAAAAACAATCTTAATGCCAATCAAGCCTAAATTTAACAACCCATCTGCTGGCCAAACTTCCAAGTCATCATCTGACTTCAGGAAGAAACCCTCATTAAATAGGAAAGATGTCGTCGATCCTAAGATAGAAGCCAAAAATGCCCTCAAAAAGGAAATTAGGTCAAGATATGACTCCAGGTTCATTGAGAATTCCAAAAAGAAAGTATCTCGGACTGTTAGCCCATCCACTAGGAACCACAACACATCTGCGCCTGTTAAGATTCTTAAAAGGCCATCCAATCCTCCTAGTTCGGTAGTTCAAAACAAGGTTGTCAGTCCCCTTCCGAAAAAGACTACTGTTGATACTAGTCCCACCAGAACTAACTCTCCTCGGATTGTTTCCTCTGTTTTCATTGCTAAATCTGATGCTACGATTTTCAGACCACAACAGCTTTCAAAACCAAATGTGACATCCAAAATAGAAAACAAAGAACGAGTTCCTAAGAACACTATTACTCAAAAAATTTCAAATGATTCAAAGCAAAAAATTGAGTGGAAAGTTAAAAGTGTTGAAAAAGAAACTGTAACTGCAAGTGACACTGTGATTCCTATAGCTCCTAAAACTGTTGGTCCGAGAAGAGTTGTTCCTAAACAACATGTTCAATATGATTTCTGGATCAATGAAAAGACCATGGCTTTATGCTTCTTTCCAAAAGCATCTCGGAACCAACCCTCCGAGACATCTGTTTCTCAAAAGTCATAGCCCAAGTCCAAAGCCCGTGCCAAAGTCCCAAAACCTAACTCGGAGCCTAAAAACTCCAAACTTCACTAATTTTGCAGGAACTTTGTGCTTCAGAACAAGATATAATATGGTATATTGATAGTGCTTGTTCCATGCACATGACAGAGCATAAAGATTTTCTGCGTGATCTCAAACTCTCACCAAACGTTGGCTATGTGACGTATGGAAACAACTCCAACTATCAGATCCGAGGTTATGGCATCCTCACCAATGGCAATTTCTCTGTCTCAAATGTGGCATACGTAGCTAACCTAAAGCACAATTTGATTAGTGTGGCTTAACTCACTGACTCTAACCGAAGAGTTAAGTTCTGCAAAAAGCACAACTATGTCATGACAGAAGATCGAAAAGAATGTCTCATCAAATTGAATCGCAACAAGAATATGTATCCTCTAGACATTAACATGATCATTGGCAAGCCTCAACTCTGTTTACTCTCAAAAGCCATTCCTGACGTTAGTTGGTTATGGCATCGGAGGTTTGCTCATCTAAACTTTCGATACATGAATGATCTTGTTTCCGGTGAAATGGTCAGAGGTATGCCACTCCTCAAGTTTGAAAATGATCATTTGTGTGTTGCGTGTGAATGTGGGAAACAATCTAAGAAAAGTCATCCGATTATTCTTGAAAAGTAAATTTCGGAACCATTAGAACTCCTTCATATTGATCTTTGTGGGCCCTCCACTGTAGAAAGTCCGCATCACAAAATGTACATTCTTGTGATTGTGGATGATTTTAAAAGGTTCACTTGGGTCTTCTTCCCCAGGCTGAAATCTGAGACAGCCTCAGAACTTATCAACTTTATCAAAGGAATTGAAGTTCTTGTCAAACTACATGTGAGACGAATCTGAAGTGATAATGGATCGGAATTCACCAATGTCACCATTGAGAAATTCCTCTCGAACAAAGGCATTGACCACAATTTCTCAGCTCCCTACATTCCGTAGCAAAACGATGTGGTTGAAAGAAGAAACATAACTCTCGTTGAAGCTGCTCGATTCATGCTTAACTTTGCAAATCTTCCATGTTATCTCTGGGCTACAGCGGTGTCCACTGGCTGCTTCACTCAAAATCGAAGCATAATCAATCAACCCCGCAACATGACACCCTATGAAGCCATGAATGGTCGCAAGCCGAGTATCTCATTCCTACATGTCTTTGGTTGTCGGTGCTTTATCAAAAGCAATAATTATCAACTCACTAATTTTCAACTCAAAGCCGATGACACAATTTTTCTAGGATACTTAGCAAAATCAAAAGCTTACCAAGTTCTGAATCATCATACTCGTGTTCTTGAAGAAAGCTTTGATGTCACCTTCGATGACAACTATGTTCGGAATTGTGGCCCAACTCATGTCACAACCCACACCATGGAGTCCGATGCCCCATCGCTAGGATGTCTGAATCCTCAAATTATTCTTGAATTTGACTTTGAAACCCTATTCGGACCATCAGAAACAACACTTGATTTGGAATCTCGATCAAGACAACCCTCATCAACCGCAGCTCCAATTTCACAAAATGTTTCTGGTCCGACTCCTACTTTTCCTCCATTTGATTCCGATCTGATTCAACCTTCTCAGGTCGAGGGGGAGGATGGTTTTCCCTCTCTTGAATCAAATGTTGAAGGATTCCAAGATGCAGCAAATCAATTCGCCGAATTCGATCCTATTCCAAACAACAACGAAGGAGATGCCAATTTCTTTGACTTTCCTAACGAAGATGACGTAGACCTCTCCGGTTCAGAAGTTCAGGGGGAGCATCATCCTCAAATTCAAAATGTTCAGGGGGAGCAACATAACCCTATTGTTGATGTTGGATCATCCGCTGCACAATAGCTTCCGAGATTACATATTTGGACTAAGGATCATCCTCCAAATCATGTCATCAAAAATCTCAACGCTGGTGTTCAAACTCGTTCTACTAACATACAAAAAGAATGTCATTTCTCGTCATTTATCTCAATGGTTGAACCAAAATCCATCAAGGAAGCATTAGAACATGCTGACTAGATTACAACCATGGATTACAACCATGATAAACATGAACTTTTGTTTGATTTACTGAAAAATAAATCATGAAGATGTTGTTTTGGAAAAAGTCTTCTGGTTAATCAACTTACATTTGATTCATCTATTAATTCATTTTGTTGATTCGCTTAAAAATCATACATATAAAACATTTCTTACGTTCCTACCAAAATTTCCTTTTTATTTGATCTCTCTCTTTCTCTCTCTCTCTCTCTATATATATATATATATATATATATATATATATATATATATATATATATATATATATATATATATATATATATATATGTGTGTGTGTGTGTGTGTGTGTGTTGGGTTTTGTGTATACTATAACACTCATATGGTGTACATACAACCCTAATAGCTTTGGATCTAAGTTTTCTCTAGTTATACATGCAACAAAATTTCCAAAGCTAGTATCCTACAACTAGCATACAATTTGACATATGAATCATAAAAGTAAGTTAGATGATTACCTCTTTGTTGTACCTTGTAGGAATTGGTCTTTCAAGAGCCTAGCACCTCAAGTGTGATGCCTCAATTGGAATTATAACAAACCAAGAACAAGAGGAGGACTTTGAGGGAGAAGTATGGAGACATAAAATCAGTTATGGCTCTCTTATACTCATAGGGGGTTCGATTTTTGGCTATGGGATAACATAAATATAGTGTAGGATTCCAAGGGTCATGGGTAAACCCTAATCCATACACGTAGGTTATGATCCATATCTCATGTGGGCTAACTCTTCATGGATACTTACATAAACTTAGCCCATCATGAATCAATAGCCCAACAATATATATATATATATATATATATATATATATATATATATATATATATATATATATATATATATATATATATATATATATCACCGATTTACATAATCAGTCCCCGTTAATTTAATTAGTCTCTTTTGATCACAAAATTAATTTTTGATCAATACTAATTAAATAATATGATTTCTCAATTAATATATTATAATTATAATATATTAATAAATCACGAATAACCTCTTTCTCAACTATCCATCCTATCAAATTGTTCGAGAGTGTTACAACGCAAATGGACCATGCTGTATCGGGTCAAGTACATACCAATTATAGTTATGGGCTTAGACACATAATCCAACAGTCTCCCACTTGGGTAAGTCTAATAACTATAATTGCAAGTACGACTTCAAACTCCGATTAGCAATCATAGCTCTCAAAAAGACCGTTGTCGAACTCTGATCTTATTAGTAACGCGTCCATTAGATAAGGGATCATATATTCCTCCATTCTAGATATCGTATGAACTGAGACATGGATTATAATCATTCTCTATGTTCATGTGTTGTTTCCTGATTTCCGATTTATGACGACCGACTAATTGAACAAATCAAATTAGTCTAGGCTTGGCCATGCGCTTAGGGTTGTCATCACTAAATCATCGAGGGGCCCATAGATATCGCTTTTTTCCCTATTAGGGTAAAAGGAACGGATAAACTTCGACTCATGTGCTTGCTCTATTTACTCATCAAATCACACACAATGATATGTTTTATAACACTGAGTTACTGGTGTGTTTACATATCATCATTGTGCAACCGACTTGTAAACTACAACTCACATGTCTTGGTTTCAAGAATATAAGATATTATCGTCTCATGATCACTCGTGATAAAATCCATGAAGTGATTCAAATGAGCGTGGGTTGAATCCAATACTCAAATCTTATTACAAGACTACTCATGAATACTGCAGCAAACTTGTGCTATGTCTAAACACCTTTGGACAATCTACATACCCATTCATGACAGTCTAGCTTCAATACCTACTTCCAAAGTATGATCGACTGTGGATAGTTTGAATAACCTAGTTATTCGGGAAGTCAAAACATGCAAAGTGAAACACAAGAATAATCGAATCCAATATGGTCTCAACCTTTTGAATATAAATAAAACACCTTTTATTTAATCACCATATTGATTACACATTATTCATTGTATAATGCTTCGATTTGTCAACTTAATACTTGAATTAAAACAATAGTTATCCCATGATCCAAGCATCCACACTATGTTTATCTATGGTCCTTACTATGTGAAATAGATCAATTGAAAACATTTCAATGAAACTCATTTCACAATTCCAAAATCTTACTACAAGTGTAAGAATACCAAATTCTTGTCACTGCTAGAATGTGTTAGATTCTAAACTATCATGTAATGTACCTTTTGTAATGTCGAGGTACCAAAGCCACAGAGACTTTGCCAACGATATTACAAAACTTTCCACTGGAGATTGATAACAAAACAATTCCATGGAAGTGAAGTCTAAATTTCAAAGTACATTCCTTTGAACATCCTTCTTGCATAAAAGTTTCTAGCTTCCACACAAATTCCTAATATCCAACTCCCAATATGGAAACATTTCCATATTTTCCATATGACAACTCATTATTAATAGAATCCTGTCTATTCATAATAATGTCAATATGGTCCATCCATTACTATATTTCCAAATGCCCACAAGCAACCAATCATTAGCGAACCTTAGATTGTCCTTGACAGTTGTTTAATTACTTTAGTCTTATCCGGTTCTAGTCCTTTTTCCCTCCTAATGCCCTAGGCATTTGGAAAATTAGAACATGTGAATATTATAGCATATGCAATCGATCCTATATCCGAAGCATATGGGATACGATTCATAATGCCTCACATAAAGACATGATACTCGACCAGTCTTTTGCTATAACATTTCCATACATAGAATTCCCAATGTTGAAGCATGCCAACATGGTATTCATATATATATATATATATATATATATATATATATACATATATATATATATATATATATATATATATATATATATATATATATATATATATATATATATCCTTGACTAAATTTGATTAAAATCTCAATCTAAGCTTTTAGATTTGAAATGAAGTATGAGTTCCTCTCCCTTAATTATAGCAAAACAACTTTTCAAACTCTGCAACTTTGCGAATTGAAACTTTTGTTTTCTATATTTAACATTGCTAACTTGCAACACTTACCATAATGATTATGCTCCCACTAGCATAACAATCATTTCTTTAATAGCATAACACTTATGCTCCCACTAGCATAACAATCATTTCTTTAATAGCATAACACTTATGCTCCCACTAGCTTTGACATGTATTCAGAAATAAGCTGGACTTCTAGAAATCAATACTTGTTGACTTTCTTACCAAAGTTCAGATTTCTGATACAAGATGCTTCGATAAGACTTTATCTAGGCTTCTCAAACTCATACACCTTTCCTTAGATAGCTCACATGTGTGTCTAAGTAATTTCAGAACTTACAGTAATAAGTCTCAAATGTTTAGATCTTTTGCCATATCTCACAATTCGAAATATAAAGAGGGATGTCGTAATCATAATCGAATTTGATAATGCAAATATTACAAATGCTATCTCCTTAAAATCTACTTAGTGAGAGCGTTTCCTCACAATCATTTTCGTGAATTTGAGAGAAACCTTATGACACTTAGATTTTATGGTGTATGTGTTCCTATCCATGTGAATTTATCACAACCATAATCACAAGACAAGGTTAGTGACAAATCCAAACTCATATGGACTGAACTTGTTTAATCTTAATTTCTTGCCACCTGGCATTGCTTCCAAGTTGTTATGCAAACAATTGAGCACTCATAGAACTCACATACATTGTGAACTTCAACTGGAATGGGCACGGAAACAAGAATATGTCAACACGATAGGTTACAAACCTCAATTCATGTGCTAGTGATAAACAATAGGTTTTATTCTTGATTAGTTCTTGAAACTATTCAAGATCTTTAAGACTCCCACTGTCCTCTTGATATATAAGATTCTCTTGTCAGGAAACATTCCTTAACAAACAAATATTCAAGAGTTAGTGAGTATTCTTATCAAGAATAACACTTCACACAATTGGTCTTAGTTGGTCTTTGTTTTATCCAAAACATCACAACTACCAATTTAAATGTGTTATAACCTATTTAAGTTATGTCACTCAATGTACAATCTTGGAGTATGACTCTAAGACTTGGTATTGGAATGAAGTATTACTCACCTTTTGATTTAACCATTTTAACAATTCACGATTCCTCTTCTTAGCCATACAAGTGCACTAAGATGTCCTTAGAGGATCAATTGTGATATGGTTCCATAATCACTAAGATGATCATAAAACACGATACTCAAGTACTATCCCTTCCTTTCAGATTGGAGAAACTTTTATCTTTCTGCCTAATTTGATTCTTCTTATTCGTTCTGCCACACAATGAAACTTTTCCAATGATTCAGAATTATACTTAATCTTGTAAGCATAACCATATTTACCAAACTTTTAGTATATCATAATGAATAGTCTTATTGTTCTCTGTGGTGGACTTGACCAGTGCATAATGATGTGTACTAGATCCCTTAGTCCTTCACTTGACTCACATATACATGTGAACAACGAATTAGTCTTAATTTCCTAAAGATGAAGGTTCTCATTCATCAAACAATACAAGTTGCATGATTTCAAATTTTTGTCTGATTGAAAATTGGTTGATAAGAATCTTTCCTTATTTGGTAAATTTCTGACACTACCACAAACGATAGAATCAAATCCATTTTCCAATATTGCTATCAATAGAAATATACAAACATCAATTTTAACAAATTCCATTGTAAGGAAATGTAAAATAAGATAAAATCAAAATTTTATATATTTATAAAACGCGAAAAACTTGTCCTTACAATGCGATTACAAATGAAAACTATGTTATTACATATTCCTAAGCAACCTATCATAACTCCTAAGCAGCAGCTCAAAAATCTGATCATCGAGCTATGCGATCGAAATCTATTTCTTCGCGATCAGACTCAACATACTCTTCCTTTAAGCTTCCTTTATTTTCTTCGATCCTATAAACACATCAAAATGCAATATTGTCGCATCATGTATTAAGCATCTACAAACAGGAACTTAATAGAGTTAGATAATGGACTTACCTGAAACAAAGTCAAACATTTTGACTTTACCATCCTTGTGGTCCTTCAGGTAGATACGGAAGCTTCACAACTAATGCCCCTTCTCTTGGCAATAGAAGCAAACAAACTCTTTCAGAATGGTACATAGGACAATCTCAGACTTAGCCTTTCCCTTTCCCTTGGAAAGAGAAATCTTTTCTGGACTTCCAATGTTTCCATTGTCATTGGCCATGGATGTTTGGGAAGTAGATATTCCAATCAAATTTGCTTGACCAGTGCGCCAAATCATTTCTGATTCAGCAGCAATTAGCAAATAGGTAAGATCGATAAGGGACATGCCGTGGTCTATCATATAGTAATCTTTAATGAACTCACTATATGACTTAGGAAGTGACTGAAGAACCAAGTCAACAGCCTACTTCCTCGAGACAATGTCTCCTAACATTCCCAGCCTGTCAATGTGTGACTTCATCTCCAAGACATGTGCACACACAGACCTTCCATCTTAGTGTTTGCTTGCCAATAGGGTTTGAGTGACCTTGAACTTTTCAAGTCTTTAAACATGTGGGTTAGGGAGAATTATTGGAGGAGGTGGAGTAAGTGAAACATGATATCAATTTCCACGATCCAATCGTGGGACATCATCTTCATAAGGAAAGCTTTTTCCAAAAGATTCGGGAAGACCATAGTTGTCAGAACTAGACATTTATGAGGGAGAAATTCAAGTTTAGTTGATTTAAGTCCTTAATATAACACCCAAATGAAATATTAAGGCTAGGACCCAACACAATATTCTACAATTCGGAAGAGGGATGTCGTAATCCAATTGCAAAATATTAGAAGGTAGGTAAATGACGATTTACCAATTTCCACCATGAAAAACAAAAATGAATTTTGGTTTTAAATGAATTGAAATTCCTAGATTCTTTGAGATTCATTGAACTTGTCAATATCATGTTTAATCTCGATTATGCCCCCTCAAGTTTGTGACTGGGATGTCGAGGATCACAAACAAGGTGTGAATAACCATGCAAATTTAGCTTGGTACACTTAATGTTACAAATCATCCAATCAATGTGTTGGTTAAGCACACACGCTCCATTGATCCATGATTAACATCAAGCTACCCTTTGCCACACATTGTCAGTCCCAAATTAGTGTGTCGGTTAACCACACACGCTCCACTAACGACTTAAGAAGGTGCAAAGTGCAATTTCATGGGTTAGCACCAAATTCACATTTTTTCTAAGTAACTAAGATTGGGAATTTATAAGTGTTTAGTTACTTGGTTTTTTCATTATACTTTTAATGGATATTAATGTCCTATCCTACCCGTTCGGCTAACGACCCTCCACCAGTCAAGGAAGCGGTGGGTGAGAGTGGACACCCATTAAATCACCATTTTATAAGCAGTAACCTTATACCGCCCTTATAGACCGGCTTCGTGAATGAGGCCTACTAACGGTAAGATTGACTTTTTAATTATACATATATAATATGTTAAACTTTTAATTACATATAGTATAAAGGTGTATTTTAAACTTTTAAAATACTTGATGGTTTAATCTATTAATAAATTATACTCTTAATTTAATTAAACTTAAACCATATGATTATGGATTTAATAATACTCTTTTAATTAAACATTTAATTAACTATTAATAAATTCCATAAGAGTTAATTGAACTATTCAAAACATCAAAGTAAAACTATTTAATTAATTTTAAGTTATGAACTCATGAGTTACATTTTTGAAAACTTTTCAAATTACTAGGGTTTCTATGAATTCAATGTTTCTTAATTGAGACTTTTCAACTTTTAAAACTTGAGGGCAAGTTTTGTAATTCTTAAAAACTTTTGAACTCCATAACTTAAGGAGTTAATTTGTTTCATGAAGATAAGACTTTTCAAGTTCCATAACTTATGGAACTCTTCAAAAAACTTTTGAGTTGCAAATTTGATGACAAATATTGTAACTCCTTAAATAACTTTTAGATCAAATAATAACCTTATAAAATAACCATTTTTATCTTTTACCAATTTGATCATAATACAACTCTTGAAAACCTTTTCATTTACATAACTTATGAGTTTAATGTCATTTTAATGAATGAGACTTTTCATGTTCCATAACTTGAGGACAAGTTATGGAAGTCATTAAAAACATTTAGATCAATTTTAACAGAAAAAAAATCATATAATTCATGATTGATCTAACCTAACTCATAGCACGACAATTCATATCAAATAATACAAATAATATCTTATTATCTTAAAATTTGACAATCGTCCTTTAATTGGATGATGATCATCATTACCAAATCAGAAAATACGTTTTTATATGATTACAAAACAGTTTGTGGTAATGTTGTTAGTCCAATTCTAGTCAAAAACTTGAAATTCTGCAACCAGAGCCATCTACTCGACGAGTACATGAACTGGACTCGTCGAGTTGCCCTTTTACTGAGTGGACTCGTCGAGTCAGCCAGTGGACTCGGCGAGTTCATCAGTCAGATGCCAGAAAAATCGATTTTTTCAACTTCGAAAATTATCAAGCATCAAATATAACAGAAAACAACCCATCGCTCTAATACCACTGTTGGGTTTTGTGTAATGTAACACTCCCATGGTGCACATACAACCCTAATAGCTTTGGATCTAAGTTTTCTCTAGTTATACATGCAACAAAATTTCCAAAGCTAGAAACCTACAACTAGCATACAATTTGACATATGAATCGTAAAAGTAAGTTAGATGATTACCTCTTCGTTGTAGCTTGTAGGTATTGGTCTTTTAAGAGCCTAGCACCTCAAGTGTGATGCCTCAAATGGAATTATAACAAACCAAGAACAAGAGGAGGACTTTGAGAGAGATGTATGGAGACATAAAATCAGCTATGGTTCTCTTAGACTCATAGGGGGTTCGATTTTAGGCTATGGGATAATATAAATATAATGTAGGATTCCAAGGGTCATGGGTAAACCCTAATCCATACACATAGGTTATGATCCATATATCATGTGGGCTAACTCTTCATGGATACTTACATAAACTTAGCCCATCATGGATCAATAGCCCAACAATATATATATATATATATATATATATATATATATATATATATATATATATATATATATATATATATATATATATATATATATATATATCACTGATTTACATAATCAGTCCCCGTTAATTTAATTAGTCTCTTTTGATCACTAAATTAATTCCAAATTAATTATTGATCAATACTAGTTAAATAATATGATTTCTCAATTAATATATTATACGTATAATATATTAATAAATCACAAATAACCTATTTTTCAAGTATCCATCCTATCAAATTGTTCCAGAGTGTTACAACCCAAATGGATCATGCTGTATCGGGTCAAGTACATACCAATTACAGTTATGGGCTTAGACACATAATTCAACAATATATATATATATATATATATATATATATATATATATATATATATATATATATATATATATATATATAGGCTTAATAAAGTTAAGTGAAGTAAAAGGTTAGGAAAATGATCTAAAATGGTAATATAATTCTGATTTTATACACATTTTGTCATTATTGATTTTTACCTATTAAAATAAGCTCTTTAACTTGTTGTTTTGTACACATTCAATCTTTATGATCGACTACTCCATGTTATGACCGGCTACTCTTGATTAAGTTCTCAGTTTATATATATTTAGTCCTTAATATATATTTTGTTACAAAATAAATCATTGTTTTTTTTACACATTCAGTCTTTATGCTGGTTTTCTTTAGGTTTTCGTCATGTGGCATCCATGTGGGACTATCATTAATGAGGTGTTCTAATACGTGGCTCGTCCCTTACTTATATCAGTAACCTAATTAACAAATCTGTCAAATAATGTTGGTGTCCTACTTTTTCTCCAAGAACAATATGTATTCGGCTTCAATTTCATCTATCTTTAAAGCAGCCAACAAGATTTTTTGTGATTGATTTCTCCCAACTTGAATTCGCACTTCCTAGACAAAATAACGCCTTGAAAAAAAAGTTTAGAGTCTTCCATAATTCCTTGGTATGTCAATTTTGACCATTTTAATGAGTTTTTTATATTCTTTTCAATTTGACCTATAATTTTAAAAATGAACTTGTAGCTGTTAAAGATGAGGTTTTTTGTCTCAACCACCTTGAATTGTAAAATACTTAAACCATAGAACGATTAAGGTTCTGTAGCGAGGACTAGTGAGATGTGTCATGGACTTCTATTAATTTATTAATCACCAATAAATTAACAAAATGGATCCCCAATTAACTCTCATGTCAATAATTGTTCAAATATGTCCTTACGTGTAACTTGAAAGAACTCTGCTATTAATACTAATATTACCAACTATTGTGAATGTGGACATTATTTTCAACAACTGAAATCCTTATAACTAAAGTATTTCCTTCATCTGATGTAATGTAGTTCATAATGACTGAATGTGTACAAAAAAAAAAAAAATTACTTATTTTGTAAAAAGAAAAGAATAACTAAATATGTACAATATGAGAACTTAACTAGAATAGTCAATCATAAAAACGAAATATGGGCGTGTTCGGCACAGAGCGTTTGAGAGTTTCTAGATTCTAGCGTTTGACAAAACGCTCCGTTTTGAACAGAAGACCTCGTTCGGCACTATAAGCTTCTAGCGTTTAGTTAAAACAAAACGCTCCAAATCCAAATGGTAGTTCATGTAGCGTTTAACAAAACGCTACAAGCTACAGCTAACCGTTATCCGCTACAAGTCACCCGCTACCAGCTAATTTTGCCGAACACGCCCTATGTATAAAAACAATAACTTCAAAGACTTATTTTGCGTAAATAATAATAATAATAACGACTAAATATTTTTGAAAAAGAAAAACTATATTACCTTCTTATGTTTTCTAAAGGTTATATGAATTGCGTGGGTGAGGATTGATGATGGTTTTGTAAGCTGAGATTTTTTGTCATTAAACTATAATAATGTGACACTTAGAAGTAGTTTCGTCATTAAATTATAACGAACTGATATTAATCAAATGTCTTGACGGGCCCATATTTCTGAAGGGTACAAGTGAAATTTAATACCAGCCTAATATAGATTGTAGACACGTGGCTATGTTTTCTTGATAACTTCGATTAAACATGAGCTTTACAAAGTGGGTGTTATGTGATTTGATTTTCTTTGTTTGCCCAATTTTGGGACTTAATGATTATACCCCGAGAACCACTTGTTTTGTTGACTATCAATTTGTTTTTATTAAATACACAAGTTGCTCACAGAAAATATTTACTCTTATTTGCTTTTTTTTTTTTTACATAATTAGTTTATTCATATATAATAACGTTTTGTTGTATATAATAATTTATGTTTTATATAAATTATATAGTATATAAAAGAAAATATTATTATCGTATACGACAAAAAGAATTACATACAAATCAACTTTTTAATTAAATCTACGTATTAAGTTTTGATGTAGTATTTAACTAGTTTTTTTTTTTTTTTTTTCGTTTCTTCTTCTTTAATTATTGCTAATTCGCAGGTATTTTGTTGGGTTTTAAATTTAATATAGAAACTTCTGTCGTTAGAAAAAAAAATCTAGTGTTCTTAAGATGGAGAGATGGTTGGCATCTCCCTGGACACGAACAACCTTCGAGCTTACTTGTTACCTGTAACGTGTCAAGTATTCATAGTAAAAGTTTTATTTTCAAAACAATAAACCATACAAAATATAAATTAATATGCCGTGAACACGAACCTCCGAGATTAATTTAGTTTTTTAGGAAATTTTAATATAAATTAATATGTGGATGGTTGTTTGGTAGTTTAACTAAACCATAGGACCCATTTATTAATTTAATTAAACTAAATTAATTAATAATTTCCAAAAATGAGACAAAATGAAATATTTAATTTTTATGTTTTAGTTTAGGATTTATTTTGAAAAGGGTTTTATATATACGGATGAGTTTTGAATAATTTAATTGAAGTTTAAAGGTTTTGGATCTACTTTGTAAAGAGATTTTCGAATTGGGGTAGGAACTGTAAAAATTTAATTCAAAGTTTGGGACAATTTGTACTTGGTTGCAGGGATTTTTGAAGGAGATTGAGTATTATGGAATAATTTAATTGAAGTTGGCAAGCTTAGGACTAGTTTTGAATGAAAATTTTGAAATGGGTAGATTGAATTAATTTCAAAACTCAGTTTGAACAATGGAGGGGGTCCTCCTCCTCCTCCTCCTCCTCCTCCTCCTTCGTTATCATGCAATGAAAAAAATGAAACACAAAATGTTACGATCGCCGGTAGTGAACGAAAACCACATTCGAAGGTTGAGGATGGAGAATTACTTACGATGCAATAGCAGGAGTAGGGGTGGGTGGTGGTACACGATGGAAGAAGGTGGCAGTGGGGTGATGAGAGGCTTCCAGCAGCCTTTTGTTGCCTACAGCTCCTTCTTCTGTGGCAGTCACTGATCGGGGAAGGGAGGAGACGTTGAGGGGGGTGGTCTTCTAAGGCAGCAACAGGGTTATAGCTTTACGAGATGTGGCTTGGAAGATGGTGGCAGCAAGTGCAATCGGATGAGCACACCTCTTCTGTTAAGTTGAGGTTTGTGAATCTTCTTTATCCCCTTCATTGAAGATGCATGCTTAGGTGAATAAATGTTATCAACTGCAACTTCTTGAACTATTGGTCTTTCAGGAGAATGAAGAGGTCTGTGAGCAGACTTCTTTGTTCTTTTGAGAATGTCCATCTTCGAAGGAATAACTTCCTTAGAGACTTCCTCCTCTACATGCTCTTGAATAGGTTTTAGTTGTTCAGTCTTCTTCGTTTTCTTGGAGGCTTTAATAGCCTTCGACGAACCATCAACCCCCTTTGGCAAAAGAACCCCAACTGTAACATTTGGGTTAATATATGCCAAATACGGAACTAGAATTGGGTTTGCAGGATCAATTCATCTTAACATGGCATCAGGAATGCGAGCAACACTCGAAAAAAGAACTTGATCATCAATAACCAGTTTTGGAGTCTACAAAGTCGAAAACTCCACCTTTTTATCTTCAGAGGGAACCAAAATCCCTTCCTTTTCATACACATCCCTGAGGTATAAACTCCAGTATCCTGCACAAGAAACACCATTCGACACATTGGTGTGTGAAATAGTTGTACCAAACTCCTCCCGTAGCGGAGTAACATAATCAACATTAGAGTCATAATAAAGACCAACAATCATAGCATAGACCTCCAATTTTTCCTTATCTAACCCTGAACTACTTTCTCCTTATCTAACCCTGAACTATGGCCTGTCAAACATCATAGTATAATTCCAAAGAGAAAATTCCACACACAGGGAAGACTAGACTTGCAAAATTCACTTATCCCAGTAAGAGGAGGTCGATGACCCATCTCATTAAACATAAAAAGAACCGGTTCATTCGTAACTTCATAAAATGGACCTGAGTACGGTAACTTCATAATCTGAGCAAACTGTCGCTTGGTGAGCTTCTGGAATTTGTTGTTTGTCAGTTGAAAAGTAACGACCTTCGTTGTTTTGTTGAATACAGTTGTTGATCCAACAAGTGATAACCAGGTCATTTGAACAAAAAACTATGATGATAAGATAGTTGAAAGAACATAGTGATTTAGGGCTACAATCAGCATCTGCAACTACTCATGATATTGACTAACTTATGGCAGTAAATGAAGATTCGAGCTTTGAATATTTATAACGGGTTCAGAAATCTCTTCTTCATTTGTGTTGTTGGAAGGATCAACATTTGTAGTAGGAGCCTCCATTGTTAAGGTTTGAAAATGTTGTTTGAAGACGATAATCGTTGGATAAATTTAGGGAAATTTGATAAGTGAGCATAAAGTCTTCAAATAACACCACCAAATTCCTTTTATAGTCGACGGATAATTTTGAATTTGAACCGATAACCAATCAGAATCTGCCACGTATTGCATTGGTTATGGGGTCGGTTGCCATAAAAGTTGCCACGTTAGAAAAAGTGATCATCACGAATTCCTAAAATCCCGTGAAATACTGAAATGTCACATCCGCTGAACGTTTCGTTGTTCCCAATAGGATAAGAACTGTCACATGTTTCGAACAGTGGAACAAGTACACCGTAAGGTTTCATCATCAAGATAACACAAGGCCTTCGCTTTGAGGTTAGGCTCATTCGCTTTTGGGATTGTAAAGCGAAATCATATGCCAGACTTTGCGAAGTCTAGGTTTCGAATTGGTATTACCCAAAACCTCAATGATTCCAGTGCAAACGTGTGCACAGAATACAAATTAAAAAAATGTGCGATTAGAAAACTTCTTTTGTCACAACTTTATTGTCTTCTTCAAAAAGTTTGTTGATTTATGGATTCACCTTATCACCATTTCCAGAAGTGACGAAGACTTGATTTGGAAATACAACCTCATCAGTGCATTTGAATGACGGATAGACAACTAAATTAGATTCTAGATAATGTGAACCTTTTTCTTTCAACACCTTTTCGAACTCCTTTGATTCTTCATAAACTTGTTCGACAACAACTCGTGGAACAGTTCTTTCATTCGAAACATCATCTTCATCACTTTCATAATCTTCCACTACAACTTGATCAAAAGGATCACAAACTTTCGATGTAGAGGTTTGATCATTGTTAACCTTCTCCATTGAATCATGACAAAGTTCTTTGCCTTTTTCCATCAAATTGACATTAATAACAGATAATCAAGAACAATCAACAATTTCCTCTTTCTCAATTTCACTGATAGTTTCATAATCATCTTCGATATCAACAAAATTTTGTTGAGAGTCTAATGTCAAATTCTCACTCATGTTCAAAATATTTAATTTGTTCATTTTTAGTGAGAGTTTCATTAACTATATGCACTAAATCATCAGCATTCAAGCATTCATCAATTTTGACTATTCCGTAAGCATATGAATCGTTAGGCACTTTATCAAATTCAGAAATTTTCTTTTCGCAATCATCAGAAGTGGCATCAACTTTTTCTCTTTCATATTCTAAGAATGGTAAGAACTTTTTATGTTGTTCTTTGTAGATATCAGAAGAGTGATATAGTTCAGTAAGTTTCGCATACAAACATTTAACATTATTACAATAAATGTTTTGCTGCTTAACTAACAAAATATTGTCACTTCTCACTGAATCTCTATCTAAAGTTAAGTTTCTCAATTGTAGCTCTAGATTCTCAACCTTACTCTTTTTATTCTCCAAATGATTTTGAACATCAAACAACAACGTTTTAGAATGTTCACCTTCTCTACTAGCAGAAATCAACATATCATTAACATATGAGAGAGTATTATCAAAATCAGATAAAAATGTAAGATAAGAACTTGAAGGAATATTAAAAGATTCAAGAAGAGTGCGTACCTTTGGTTTTCGCCCTTATCTCCTCTATCTTTTCAGCATAATAAGCTTCGTCTTTTATTCTCTCCTTATTCTCTTCCTTCTTTCACAACATGCAATCTTTGGCCCAGTGGTTCGAACCATTGCAATAGTTGCAATCATAGCCCGAATCGCCTTTCAATTTCAAAGACTTATTCTCAGCACCATTCTTACTATCCTTCTTTTCTTCCTTCAACTCCACATTCACACCTTTTTCCAATGAGTTATTCCCTTTGAACTCACTGTTACTTTTGTACTTTGGATTGAATGGCTTCTTGAAAAACTTTTTCACCTTGTTGTTAGAATAATAAGCAACAACCTCATCCTCAGAATTTACCAAAAATCCTTCTTCTTTAGGATTATCTTGTTCACCAGTTTCGATCTTAGAGTCCTTTAAACTCATTTTCGACATTAATGCTAAAGGTCCACTAATGCCCAACTTTCCTTCCTCAGTTATCTTAGTAATTTCGCTTTCATGAGCCTTGATCACATTTTACAGATCGCCCAAAGAATATCCATCAAAACTTTGTTGTGTTTGATGGGTTATGAGCATCCTAACAACCTTAAGGTGCACATGCAACCCTAAATGCTTTGGATCTATGTTTTCTCTAATTATACATGCAATTTGATTTTCCAAAGCATTACCCTAACTAACATACAAAACATGGGTACTTGTATAACAAAACTAGTTAAATAACATACCTTTTCTAGTAGCTTGATTCCTTGGACCTTTAAGAACCTAGCACCCCAAATGTGACGCCTCAAATGCTTCACACACCACCACCAACAATGGAGGACTTGAGAGAGGATTACTTGCACTCAAAATCGGCTATGCTCTTCCAAAGATCAATAGGTGCCGATTTTAGTAGCCTAGGGTCTTCTTATATAGTGTGGCTAGGATTAGGGTTACATCCATGTAAACCCTAATGTGCATGACTTTTCATCTTACTTAGGATCCATGGGATAAACCTCGATGGACTATCCATGGACTACCATGTTGGATTAGCCCATCCTAAATAACCATAAGCCCACACCATAAGAATGATTGATTTACCAAATCAACCCCTTATATTTAATTAGTCTCTTTTGATCACTAAATTAATTCCAAATTAATTCATGATCAATACTAATTAAATAATAATATGATTTCATATTAATATATTAGAACTTATAATATAATAATAAATCATAAATATCCTTTTCTCAAAAATCCATCCTTACAAATTGTCTTGGTGACATGCAACCCAAATGGGCCATGCTACTCTCGGGTCAAGTACATACCAATTACAGTTATGGGCTTAGACACTAAATCCAACAGTCTCCCACTTGGATAAGTCTAATAACTATAACTACAAGTACGACTTAAAACACCGACTAGCAATCGTAGCTCTTAAAAGCCTCTGTCGAACTGTGACGTGCCATTTTAGATAAGTGATCATATAATCCTCTGTTCTTCAAGATATCAGCCGGACAAATACATGGAACAATGTCATACTCATTGTCCAACAGTTTGTTTCCCGATTTCCGATTTTTTTGACATAGAACATAATTGAACACATCCATTTAGTTCTGACCGGGCCCGACACATAAGTCAAAACAAAATCATCGAGGGGCCCAAGATATCGCTTTTAATCCTCCAAGGACTAAAAGGAACAGATAAAATTCGACTCATATGCTTGTACTAACTACTCGTTGAGTTGTACACAACGACACGTTTTATAACATCAAGTTACTGATGCGGTTTCGTACTATCAATGTACAACCAACGCATAGTCAACAAATCATATCTCTTGGTTTGAAGACTTATATGATATTATCGTCTCACGTTCACTCGAGATAAATTCCATGAAATAATGAAAGTGAGGGTGGGTTTAATCCAATACTCAGACCTTATGAGCACTCATGAATGTTGTAGAAAACTTTGCTATGTCTAATACACTTCAGACAATCTACAAGCCAAATTCATGACAGTTTTGCCTCAATACCTACTTCCAAAGTATGATCGACTGTGGATGGTTTGAATAATATAATTATTCCGGAAGTCAAAACATGCAAAGTGAAACAATAGTAAATGATTGACACAAGATAGTAACATTACTTATAAATAAAAAACACCTTTTATTTAATCATCAAATGTCAATTACATTTCAACTATTACAAGTTTCAAAATTATATAATCATTAAAACTAATATCGTCCTTCAGCCCGATGTGTCTCGCATGCTGTAAGTGCTTAACCCTACTCAGTCCCTTCGTGAGGGGATCTGATGGGTTCTCCTCAAACGATACCCTCTTTGCTACGAGGAGTCCTTTTTCTATTCGATGTCTTATGAAGTGGTATTTTATGTCGATGTGCCTGGATCTGCCATGATCCCTTGGTTCCTTGGCTAAGGCAACTACACTCTCGCTGTCACAGAAAATATCCATAGGAGCCTTCATAGTTGGTACAACTCCAAGGTCTCCGATGAAGTTCTTTAGCCATATTGCCTCCTTCGCCGACTCGCTTGCTGATATGTACTCTGATTCGCAAGTTGAATCAGCTACTGTCTCCTGCTTGGAACTTTTCCAAGTTATTGCTCCTCCATTCAGGGTAAATACCCAGCCCGAATGAGAGCGGAAATTATCTATGTCGGTCTGAAAGCTGGCGTCACTGTACCCCACCACTCTCAAGTCATCACTCCCACCGAGGGTAAGGACCCAATCCTTAGTCCTCCACAGGTACTTGATAATGTTCTTTACCGCAGTCCAGTGAGCCTTGCCAGGATTCCCTTGATATTTGCTAAACATGATCAAAGCAAAGGCCACATCAGGGCGAGTACAAGTCATAGCATACATGATCGAGCCAAAAACGGAAGCATATGGTATTCGACTCATCTCAGCTATCTCAGCCTCTGTACTCGGACTCTGAGTTTTACTCAGTTTGGCATTGCTCTGGATCGGTCAGTCACCTTGCTTGGAATCCATCATGCTGAATCTTTTCAACACCTTTTCCAAGTAGGTACTTTGACTAAGTCCAATTAGTCTTTTACTCCTTTCTCTCAATATCCGTATCCCTAGGATGTAAGTAGCTTCTCCAAGGTCCTTCACAGCGAAACACTTCCCAAGCCAGGACTTAACCTCCTGCAAGGTTGGAATGTGATTTCCTATGAGCAGTATGTCGTCCACACACAACACCAGAAAGCTAACTGTACTCCCACTAGCCTTGACTTACACACATGACTCATCCTCGCTTCTCGAAAATCCAAACTCTTTGACTTTCTCATTGAAACAAAGATTCCATCTGTGAGATGCTTGTTTCAATCCATAAATGGATTTCTCAAGATTCACACTCTATTAGGGTACTTTGCATTGACGAAACCCTTTGGCTGACTCATGCAAACATCCTCAGCCAACTTCCCATTAAGGAAAGCGGTTTTGACATCCATTTGCCATATTTCATAATCATGAAATGCAGCTATGACTAGCATAACCCTAATAGAATTAGTCTTCGCTACCGGTTAGAAGGTCTCATCATAGTCAACTCCCGGAGTTTGAGTAAATCCCTTCATAACCGACTGTCTTATGACCCGATACATTGTCAACCAAGTTCCAAATTTGATTGTCATACATGGAATGAATCTCGCTGTCCATCGCCTCTTTCCATAGAAAACTCAGGGCCTTCCATGGCTTCCTTGTAGTTGTTAGGTTCATCCAAATTTACCAGTGTGCTATCACTGAGAAATGTATCACCTTCAGTAGTAATATGGAAACCATAAAACGCAGGTGTGTTTCTAACTCTACTGGAACGCCTCAGACGTACAGACTCGTCAATCGACTAAACATGAGTTTCCTCTTTAGGTTGATCGCTCATGTTTGAGGTTCCTTCACCTCTTGACTCTTGAAGCTCTTCAAGGTCAATTTGCCTCCCATTATCTCCTTGGCCTATGAGATCTCTCTCGCGAAAGACTCCCCTCCTTGCAACGAAGAGAACATTGTCACTCGGTATGTAGAAGAGATAAACAAAGGATTTATGTGGGTAGCCGATGAAAATACACCGCTCACCACGAGGTTCGATCTTGTCGTGATTCTCGCGTCTCACGAAATCCTCGCAACCCCAAACCTTGATGTGTGCTAACGATGGAACCTTCCCTGTCCACATCTCGTGAGGTGTTTTGGCAACCTTATTAGTTGAGACTAGATTAAGGATATGGGTGGCAGTCTCTAAGGCATACCCCCAGAATGAGATAGGTAACAAAGCTCGACTCATTATGGAACGAACCATGTCCAACAAGGTTCGATTACGCCTCTCAGCCACACCATTAATCCGTGGTGTCCTAGGTGGCATCAACTATGAAACAATTCCATATTCCTTAAGATAGTCAAGGAACTCGATACTAAGATACTCACCATCCCGATCGGATCGGAGCATCTTTATCTTCCTGCCCAGCAGATTCTCCACTTCTTGTTTAAACTATTTGAATTTCTCAAAAGTTTCTGACTTATGTTTTATTAAGTGGACATAGACATATCTACTGTAATCACCAGTAAAAGTCACATAGAAGCGGTTAGCATCCCTTGTGGCGGTTCTGAAGGGCCCACATACATCGGTGTGTATGAGATCCAACAAACCTTCACCCCTTTCACAAGTACTAGTGAAGGGTGACTTGGTCATCTTTCCAAGTAAGCAAGATTTTCAAGTGTCGTCCGACCTTAAGTCGAATGACTCCAAAACTCCAGCCTTTTGGAGTTGGCCTATGCGCTTCTTGCTGACATGTCCAAGACGATAATGCAAAAAGCATGCCTTATCCAATTCATTGGAAGAGTCAATGTGCAACACATTATTTCCTAAGTTGTCTACAACCATCACAATTTCATATACACCATTACAAGGTAATGCTTTAAAATAAAAAACACCATTATATAAGCATTAATAGCACCAATTTCATTATCAAATGAAAAACTAAAACCTTGTTTGTACAAACCATGAAAGGAAATAACATTTCTCGCCATTTCAGACGAGTATCAACAATTATTCAAATCTAATTCTAACCCACTACTAAGCAATATAGAGTAAACTCCAATCTTGGTGACAGGTGAAACCTTCCTATTCCCCATGATCAAGTTTATCTTCCCGTGCTCCACATCCTTACTTATTTTTAGGCCCTGCAAATCAGAACAAATGTGAATTCCACAACCTGTATCAAGGACCCAAGAACAAGAATGTGATAAGTTATTAGATAGAATAGTATAAATACCTGCATGGGTGGCCTTAACCTTCCCATCTTTGACATCCTGCAAGTATTTGGGGCAGTTTCGCTTCCAGTGCCCTTTCTCATGACAATAGAAACACTCTGCTTCCTTAGGAATGGAAGAGGGAGCAGCAGAACCAGCCTTGGTCCCACTTGAAGAGGATCCATCAAGATACATTCCCTTGCAGCTATTCGAAGGAGCCTTCCTCTTCTTCCCCTTCCCATGTCCAATTGCCAAGACAGGGGCAGTAGTTGTAGGAGTAGAAACAGATTTACCTTTGAGACTACTTTCAGCATTCCTCAAAAGGTCTTGAAGCTTGCTAAGTGTGACCTCCTCCTTGTTCATATGATAGGTCATGCGAAACTGATCATAAGATGGAGGTAAGGAGTGTAGAATGATATCTATGGCTAACTCCTCATCAAAGTTCACATTCAACTTTAGCATACGGTCCACAAACCTTTGCATTTTCTACAAGTGGGCCGTGATGGGTTCCCCATCCTTCATTTTAGTAGTTATCATGGAGGCGATTATTTCATACCTCTCTTGACGAGCACTCTGATGGTATCTTTTCATCTGGTCCTGGTTCATCTCAAAAGGGTAGAAGTCCTCATAGGACTTTTGGAGGTCAGCTGTCATGGTGGCCAACATGATACAAGACACCTTGGTGGCATCCTTCTCATGATCCTAAACTCAACGATCTCCTCAGGAGTAGCAGACGACTCATCGATTTCCTTAAGTTCCTTGTCGATGACATATTCCTTGTCCTGATAACGAGTGACCATCCTGATATTCCTAATCCAGTCATTGAATTTGGAACCATCAAAGATGACTCTCCCACACAAGTTCATGAGAGAGAATGAGCCAGTAGGGTTTGAGCCAGAAGCAATGTTGGAAGACATCTGAAAAAGAAGAACAAAGTTTTGATTAGATAAAAGTACTTAATATAACACCCAAAATGAAATATCAATGCTAGGACCCAACACAATAATTTTACAATTTGGAAGAGGGATGCCGTAATCAAACTTGCAAAATATTTGAAGGTAGGTAAATGACGATTTACCAATTTCCACCATGAAAAACAAAATTGATTATTAAGTTTTAATTGGATTGAAATTCCTAGATTCCTTTGAGATTCATTGAACTTTTCAATGACATGTTTAAATCTCGATTATGCCCATCAAGTTTGTCACTGGGATACCGAGGATCACAAACAAGGTATGAGTAACCATGCAAATGTGCTTGGTACACCAGATGTCATTTATCACCTAATCGATGTTCCGGTTAACCACACACGCTCCATTGATCTATGACAAACATCAAGCTACCCTTTGCCACCCTTACTAGTCCAAGTTAATGTGCCGGTTAACCACACACGCTCCATTAACGAATTGGCAAGGTGCAAAGTGCAATTTATTGGATTAGCATCAATTTCACATTTTCCTAAAGTAACTAAGATTGGGAATTTAATAAAACATTTAGTTACTTTATAATTTTCATTATACTTTTAACGAGAATTAATGTCCTATCCTACTCGTTCGGCTAACGACCCTCCACCAGTCAAGGAAGCGGTGGATGAGAGTGGACACCCATTAAACCACCATTTTATAGGCAGTAACCTTATACCCCCTTATAGACCGGCTTCATGAATGAGGCCTACTAAAGGTAAGACTGACTTGTCTTATACATATATATAATTTTTAAACTTATAACATTATAATAGCATAATGGTTGAATTTTAAACTTTGAAAATTCTAGGGTTTGGAATTAAAGTACTCATAAGTGTGACTTTACAAATTCCAAAACTTGAGGGAAAGTTTTGACACTATTCAAAACTTTTCATTTTCTTAACTTATGAGTTTAATGGCTTTTAAAAGGAAAAACTTTTCATTTTCTATAACCTATGATTTTAATGACTCTTTTAAAAATGAGACTATTCATTTTCCATAACTTGAGGACAAGTTATGGAGTCCATTAAAACCATTTAGATCATTAGTTTAATCAACACAATAATCAAATAATACATGCATGATCTAGTTAAACTCATAAGCATAAGATAATTCATATCATCAATCTTCAAGAAATTAGCCTAACCATATAAACTAATACAAGTCTTGAAATTATGACAATTATCTTTTAATTGGACAAGCATGATCATTACCATATCAAAGAACAAGTTTCGTGGTTCAAAAAACAGTTTGGGGTAATGATCCTAATCCAATTTCTGGCCAAAACTCGAAAATCTGCAAACAGGAGCACCAACTCGGCGAGTGCATGAACTGGACTCGTCAATTTGATCATTTTCTGAGTGGACTCAGCGAGTTCACCTGTCAGAATACAGAAATTTGATTTTTCCAATTTTGAAAACCAATAAAACATCAAGTATAATAGAAAACAATCACAGGCTCTAATACCATTGATGGGTTATGAGCATCCTAACAACCTTAAGGTGCATATACAACCCTAAATGCTTTGGATCTATATCTTCTCTAATTATACATGCAATTTGATTTTCCAAAGCATTACCCTAACTAGCATACAAAACATGGGTACTTGTATAACAAAACTAATTAGATACCATCCATTTTCTAGTAGCTTGATTCCTTGGACCTTTAAACGCCTAGCACCCCAAATGTGATGACTTAAATGCTTCACACACCACCACCTACAATGAAGGACTTGATAGAGGATTACTTGCACTCAAAATCGGGTATGCTCTTTCAAAGATTACTAGGTGCCGATTTTAGTAGCCTAGGGTCTTCTTATATAGTGTGGCTAGGATTAGGGTTACATCCATGTAAACCCTAATGTGCATGACTTTTCATCTTACTTAGGATCCATGGGTTAAACCTCCATGGACTATCCATGGACTACCATGTTGGATTAGCCCATCCTAAATAACCATAAGCCCACACCATAAGAATGATTGATTTACCAAATCAACCCCTTATATTTAATTAGTCTCTTTTGATCACTAAATTAATTCCAAATTAATTCATGATCAATACTAATTAAATAATAATATGAATTCATATTAATAAATTAGAACTTATAATATATTAATAAATCATAAATATCCTTTTCTAAAAAGTCCATCCTTACAAATTGTTCTGGTGACATGCAACCCAAATGGACCATGCTACTCCCGAGTCAAGTACATAACAATTATAGTTATGAAATTAGACACTAAATCCAACAGTGTTTTGATCATCAGAATTATGTTTCTCCACTCTTTTCGCAGCCCCATCATAAAGGTAAGGTTGTACTCAAGAGTTGAACGAGTAACACCATAACAATTGCACTTAAATACCAACTTATTCAAGCGATCATAATACAGCTCAATGGTTTCGCTATCTTTCTACTTGAATTCGCCAAGTTCCAACATACATTGTTTCACATAATTCTTTTTGGTCTTTTCACTTCCTTGATACTTTTCTTTCAGAGTATCCCAAATTTCCTTAACAGTCTTCCATCCTCGAACATAGTTATAAACAACTGGTGGAAGAGGACCGTGAAGTTCACAAATGTATTTATTCACATTAGCCTCGTATTTCTCCTTTTGTGCTGCCATAGCAGTGGATGAACTTGCATTTCGAACTTGCTCAAGCCTTTCCGGACGATAGTTTCCACTAGTAACGCATTGCCAGAGATCTTCGTCGATCCCGTTGAGATAATCCTCCATACGATCCGCCCACTACTCATAATACTCCAGAATGAGTATTAGAATCTTCATGGAAGATCCAAGTAGATGAGAAAAGCTTGACATGGTGTTCATGTTGAAATTTGCCATTTTCGTACGGACAAAAGTGACGATAAGATTAAGAAAAAGATATCTAACAGATGAATCAACCAGAAAACGACCAGTAAACACTCGATCTATCAAACTGATTATAGAATTGAAACAAAAAATCAACTAACACAAGTTTTCTTAATCAATAGTGCGGAAAACTTTGAATCGGAAAGAGCGATTCAAAACTATTGAAAAAGACGAAAAAAATAGTATTGACTAAATGTATCGTGCTCTGATACCAATTGAAGTGGTTTTGAATCAAGTTTAGAAAATGAAATCAATAACAGAAAGCATTAAGAAAACAATCATAAATAATATTTGTTTGGCTC
Organism: Lactuca virosa; assembly: GCF_052849685.1. Classification (NCBI taxonomy): domain Eukaryota; kingdom Viridiplantae; phylum Streptophyta; class Magnoliopsida; order Asterales; family Asteraceae; genus Lactuca; species Lactuca virosa. The sequence continues at coordinate 3,963,431 of NC_136428.1, read as the reverse complement.
ATTAATTGTATGAATGAGTACAAAAGTTCTAGAGAGAAAGTGAGAACGAAGTGCCCAAAAGCTTCTCTCTACTTCTATACTAACTCTATTTATAGAGTGATACAGACTCACAAAAAGTATGTAAGGACTAGACATTCGACTTCGACATCATATTGTGCCTTAAAAAATACATACATAGCGAAGTACTAGCCTTCGCACCGATACAGACCAAAAGTACTTTCGACATCTCACTAGACATTTCGCACCCTACAAAATCTTGAGAACATTCTTCAATCTCTAAAACTTCCAATCATTGTAGTCTGTGAAGCTCCTTGCTCAAGGTTGGTTGTGCACCGTCCCTACCATAAATAACATATGCACACTTTCCAGGTTTATTGTGGTATGGCTTATGTACGGTACTAACCTTAGTTGAGGCGTTTGACCTAAAGTGTTGAATGGGTAGTTTTAGTTGAAGGGATGTTTAAAATTTTATTAAGTGTTCTCATCGCGGGTCAGAGTATATATATAACTCTTATATACTAGTGCTGGTGAGGTTTGTAGTATTATTAAACTTTGTTTTGTACTCCAAGACTTCTATGTACAGAAGAGGGCCATACAAGAAAATTCTGAGGGCATGATCATTTTAGCAATTAAGCTGTTCTGAATCCAGCAACCCTATGTGGCCCTTCTAACCAGATTCCCCGTACCGTACGTAACCAAGAAGTAGTGTAATTAATAATAATGCTTTTATTAGGAGCTTATTGCTATAGTTGTAAGTCCGCTTTCGAGGATAAGAGTTCTCTATAGCCATTTTAGCTCTAATGCCAATCTGTCACAACCCCAACCGAGGTGACGGAACATGTCGGGCTGTGCGACTAAGTTCATGGATCATAGATAAACTGAATATATAGCACAAGTACAACGATAAACAAAAAAAGATTTTATTCAATCTTGATGTTTGAATACATGGTTCTTACAGATAATAGTATAATATATGAATTGCCTTAAACAGGTAGGCAGACATAACAAAAATCAGTAAACTAGATACCCTGAAATCCATGACTATATGTCGTCTGAATTTGGTTGATTACTGATTCCCTGATAATACATGTAGTTTTGAATGTCAACACATGGTTGGTGAGGGTTTCAGGTTTTCTGTTAGCGGCAATAATGATACTTTTAAAAGCGTTCAAAAAGTATTTTCTTTATAAGTAAACCATATTAAAACAAGCTTTGAAAAACCAAAAAGTGTATTGGTATAACTAAATCCATGCTTAAAACGGTTTTGAAAGAATCAAGTTTATGAGTTGTAGTAAGAGAGGGAGAGAGAGAGAGATAGAGAGAGAGAGAGAGAGAGAGAGATTCGAGTTAATGTTTATAGTGAGCTCTATAACTGAGCTATGTGGCTGAATGTACCCTACTATAATGCTTCATTGGACTTCGTAGTAACAATAGTAGACACTTATCACACGCTTCGATTGATCGGTCGAGGTTGTAGCTAGCAATCGCAGGTGGGGATGTCAACCCCGTATAGATCTATACATATGTATATTGCTCCGAAGATTAACGGTTATAGTAGTGTGGGTATGCTAAGTGTTTAGAGTTTAGCTAATGAATAGTGTCTCGCTGTAAAGCCCTTAACTAAGCTATGAATAGCTCCCAACCCTAACTTAAAATTGGATAAGTTCTAAGCATAATGAATCGTATAGAGTTTATAAAAGTTGAGCATAATTGGTATGCATGCATAGTATAAGGCACTAACATTTTATGACATGCATTTTATGACACACAATTTCACGTAAAAATTGTTGGGTTTTTTAGTAAAAAGCCATATGTTGTTTTTAAAAATTGTGTTATTTTAACAACATTACATATGGAAATATTGATGTGTAAAACTAGTTTATGTGTTTGTAACATATAAAAGTTAAACAAATAATTTATAAACTAGTTATAGCTTTTTTACCTAAAATAATGATACTTTATGTGTATTTTTGTATTATCTAATCTTAAAGTGTGGTTGTCGAGTCGTTTCGAGTATTTGATTCGAGAAACCGAGATGTGTTGCCGTGAACACGAACCTCTAAGATTAATTTAGTTTCCTAAGAAATTTTAATATAAATTACTATGTGGAGGGTTGTTTGGTAATTTAACTAAAGCATAGGACCCATTTATTAATTTAATTAAATAAAAGTAATTAATAATTTTCAAAAATGAGAAAATATGAAATATTTAATTTTTATGTTTTAGTTTAGGATTTATTTTGAAAAGGGTTTTCTATATAAGGGTGGGTTTTGAATAATTGAATTGAAGTTTGAAGGTTTTGGATCTAGTTTGTAAAGAGATTTTCGAATTGGGGTAGGAACTGTAAAATTTAATTCAAAGTTTGGTACAATTGGTACTTGTTTGCAGGGATGTTCGAAGGATAGAGGGTATTATGGAATAATTTAATTGAAGTTTGCAAGCTTTAGACTATTTTTGAAAGAAATTTTTGAAATGGGTAGATTGAATTAATTTCAAAACTCAATTTGAACAGTGGAGGGGGTCCTCCTCCTCCTCTTGTTCGTTCGTTATCATGCAACAAAAAAATGAAACACGAATTGTTATGATCGTCTGTGGTGAACGAAAACCACATTCGAAGGTTGAGGATGGAGAATTACTTAAGATGCAATAGAAGGAGTAGGGGTGGATGGTGGTACATGATGGTAGAAGGTGGAAGTGGGGTGACAAGAGGTTTCCGGCAGCCCATTGTTGCCTCGGCTCCTTCTTTTGTGGCAGTCACTGATCGAGGAAATGAGAAGATGGTGGGGGTGATCTTCTAAGGCAGAAATAGGGTTGTAGCTTCGTCGAAGGTGGCTTGGACGATGGTGGCAGCGAGTGCAATCGGTGGTGGGAGGAGGGTGGCGAGTGGTGGCGGCCACATTTTCCTTTGTGTTTCTTGGTAGAAATTGACAAGAAAAAGGATGGAAGGGAGTGAGGGAGGGAGGGTTGAGGTATGTTGGTGGAGTGGTTTTCGATCCAATGAGGGAGGTATAAGGGTGGTGTGTGGTGTTGGAAATAAGAATTGAGAGAGAGAGAGAGAGAGAGCGATCAAGGTTGTTATAGAATGAAGCTGGGATTTTTGAGTGTGAGAAATGATGAAGAAGGAAGGTCCTTTTTATAGCAAGGAAGGTCTCAGACATGCCTTATGCACCATACAATGAAAACTAGGTGAATACACTAACTCTCCATGCTTTGTACAATTAAGATGAAGTGTACACATGATGGCATAGGGGGGAGTCAAGAAAGTGGGAAGGAAGAAAATTAGAGAAGGCCAAATCTGATTTTGTTGCTTGTTGTATCACATGTGGGCCCCGCAAAAGTGTCACACCCCTTAAATTTCCCAAAACCACTTTATTTTGGGGCATCAAGATCTCGATGTCGAGAAATTTTTCCGGAAGTGTCGTTAGATAGAATCAGGTTCAAGGGAATTCCAAAAACCAAAACGGATTAATTTTTTGAGTTATGGAACTCCAAAAAATTGCATTTAAAGTTTCGCGTCTAAATGACATAAACACTCGATTTTTCAACTTTTGCGAATATTTTTGCTAAAAATATTTTGAGCATGAAATTAAATATTAGGCCATAGCCTAAGTCCAAAAATGCACACCGAATTTCCATCGGAGGTGTGCAAGTGCCTCAACGGATCGATTTGGTTTTACGTGATTAAAGAAAGTCAGTGTTTTATTGTTTGTTTTCATAAAACTGGTGTATTTTGCATACGAACTCCGTTTTGGACGTTATTTATATTTTCGGAAGTAGGGGAACAAGTACTATGAGATGCATTAACTAGGTTTGCAGTTTGAGCTGTTTATTTTGTTTGATAGTTTACGCATTTGGAAGTAAGATATCTTCTGGTATCTTAAATATTTGAAATGAACCCATTTATTTTACATTAGATACACTAAAACTCAATAAGCCAAATTAAAAAGAGATTTACTGTGAATTAACCGTTCACAGTTTGTGACCTATATTCTGGGATGTCATAGATACCCAACCAATTCAACGACCTACTTGCACTAGAGTAATCCCCATGCGAACCTGCAACTGACCACACTTCGAAGGTATGAACTTGGCAATTACCGATCTTACACCCACAATCAAAGGAATTCCTCATTGCCTCATATCCTCGAAAGACCCCTACAAATCCTGCGTTCAAACCCAACCTGCCCACCTTGCGGATTGCTTGAGGTCCTTGCTGATACCACCAAATATCAAACCGGCTCCTGGTCTTCTCTCATTTAAAGATTGCTCTGACGGTGGCCATTTCCTCCCACACCGAAATCCAAAATCAACTCACCCGAGTATCCTCTAAGCACGGCTCTCGATATGTAAAATGGCATATGAAGATTCTCAAAATAAAATGTCTAGACCATCATGAGTAAAATTTTAATTTCTAGGTGGAGACTTAAATAAACCACACGTAGCGTGTCATACACAACATACCATCACAAACACAAAAAAATAAGAGCATGAAGGAAAGAAAACAACACATACCTGCGACGTCAACTAGTGGAACTCGGATCTCCTCGGCCTGTGACTGCAATGCTCGGCTCCTCACGACGAGAACATCCACTCTTCCCTGACGACTATCAATAATCCTCAGAGTGGCTAGAGCAGGTGTCCTCACTGCTACCCTCATCAACCCCTGACAGTCGGCCTTCTTGTGGCCCACTTGGTTGCAGTGGAAGCATAACGGACTCGTACCCTGGGGACAAACTCTGCTGACATGACCAATCCTGCCACACTTATAGCAACCCGAACCCCTAGATCGAAAAACTCCATCGTGCCTCTTCCCGCACGTGCTGCACTGACCTCGGCCCTGCTGTCCTCTCACTCGCTGATCAGAAGTCTTGGGTCTCTTTGCAAGACCCCAACTGTCTGCACCTATTCTAGCTTCCTCTTCCGTACGTGCTCCAAATCAATCTCTCGCTCTTGGGCTCTAGCTACCATGTCCTCAAAAGTCCAACAAGCTGAAAAGATAGCAAACTCCCTGATATCATCTCACAAGATATCATGCTACCGATTCTTTTTCATCTCCTCGTCTGCGGCATACTGTGGAACCAAAAGTTCCATCTCCCTAAATTTTGCGGTGATCTTTGTTACAACCTCAGTCAACTGGCGAAGGTCCCGAAACTCCCTCGCCAACTGCTTCACTTCGATATTTGGTGCAAAGTCTTCCCTAAACCGAGTCACAAACTCATCCCAAGTCATCGTCTCAATGCCCTCGCCTCCTAAAGCGAAGTCTACCTCCTCCTACCAATCTCGGGCACTATCTTTCAGATGTCAAGAAGCAAATCTGACCTTCAACCCCTCGGGGAAAAAGCTCGTCCCGAAAGCATTCATCATGTCTGCTAACCACCTCCTACTACCAATGGGGTCCTTCTCCCTGAATAACTCGGGAGGTCCACAAGCACGGAACTCGTCGAAGGAAAGAGTGCAAGCCCAATATCTGTGTGAAACGTGCCCAAACGCTCATCCAAAATCTCCATAATCCCTTCCTTGACCGAACCAAAGATCAGATGAGTCTGCTCCAAAATGATGTGGGTGATCTCCGACGAGATGAAGTCCCGTATCTTCTCATCCATCGGTTCAGTGCCATCACCTGAGCATGAACCAGAGCCTGAACCTCCTCCACGTGTGCTCATCACCATTCTAAAAAGCAACCATACAAAAAACATCAGAATATACTCAAAGAATCCTCATCCTACATGCTTCATAGATTCTCCATGACTCCCCTCGATTCGAATATGGATATTGTCCTTTCAGTAGTACGGGCCCAATATTACCTTCCACACATATCCATACTTTCCTCAAGAGTTATCTCGAATCCTCCAAGTTACCTCCTCAAATCGGTACTCCAAGTACTCACTAAACAACACACAAAACCGGCTACAAAACTTCCTAGGCTCTCCTAGGTTCCCGACCTCACCTTCCCATCAACTGCTGAAGAAATCCTACTAATGTCAGCTAACTACTTCATGAACACAATCAGATTCCATAAAGCTTAGATAACCCTTTGAGTAAAAGACTCAACCCTACAACGGTTAGACTCAAACAATAGCTGCGCCATAGAGTCAAATCCGTCACTTTGAGATTATTTAACCTTTGCAACATGTGACTTAACATATTCACTTTATAGTAAACTCACATCACTAAGAGTTCCACAAAGCACAAAGCAAGCAACATTCGTGTAGTAACACTCCAAGGTACAGAACAACCAAGCAACTGTTGGGTTTTGAGCATTCTAACACTCCTATGGTATATATGCAACCCTATAAACCTTGGATCTATGTTTTCTCTATTATACATGCAAATATTAACTATTCCAAGGTTTCATCCTAACTAGCATATTATGAAGCACCTATACTACAAAGTTCTAGTTAGATGACATACCTTTTGATGTATGCCCGAATCCCTCAAACCAAGGCTCCAATACCAACTTTTAATGTCCCAAAATATCATAGTAAAATTTTCATTTTTAAAACAATAAACCATACAAACGAGTTGTTCCAAAACCGATCAAAGTGAATATATTATTTAAAACATCATAGTAAATATTGAAAATTGCCAATGGGGAAAACTCTAATGGATGCAGTGCAATCACGCTGGGCCCTTCCCTTTCATACCGGAAGTACCTGAAACCATTAATATAAAACCTTAAGCACAAAGCTTAGCGAGTTCCCCAAAATACCACATACCATACATACAACAGAGATTGCTATGTGCCATCCATAGTCTTATAATTTCCATTATGCCATGAGTCGTATCATAGTCTTTACTTGCCAGGTCGGGGGCCAAACCCTGGGTCTCACAGACAAGTGCCAAGAGCCATCTCTTGGTCTTCAATGCAAGTATCACAGAGACAACTACCATACTACATATAAATACCAAGGTCCAAACCCTTGTCTTGCATATCATTTGTTGGGAGCTGTATCTAGGTCTTTCATGTAATTGTCAGGTGCCACCACCTGGTATTTCTACATAATATAATCCTATGGGCCAGCATTGGTGCCTTCGACCCCTTAATACAGTGAGGAGACTCACCTCTCAAACTGAAAGATCGTTGAATAGGACACTGCTCCAAATATCAGCTCTACTGGTCACCTATTCATTGAAACTTGACCAAACTTAACTTATAATAAATATACCCAAAATACCCTTAGGTCAAAATTGGTCAAACTCCTGGTCAAATTCTAAGTCAAAGTCAACCGAGTCAACTCGGTGAGTATGTTGGGCGTAGTCAACAGGTACGCGAGGCGTACTACGCGTTTCACCAAAGTCGAGGGTCTTACCACGTACTTGCAGCGTACCCTTTGGTACGCCCAGTGTACGCGGTTGCCACCCTTTCTTCACGTTAAGAGCTTAATTCTTAAGCTCTTTCGTCCAAAATCCAGATCTAACCCTCAAATGATGTTCTTAATCATAAACTTTCCAACTTTATGATCTTGCATGGCTATTAAGTGCTCAATACCAAAAATCCTAACTTCTTAACTCCTTAAGACATCCTAGCTCATGCATGGAAGGAAAATAAGGTCCAAGATCACATTTTTATGGTCCCTAATAACTCCATAATGGATAAAGTTTCCAACTTTATCCATTAGAATGGTCCAAACAACAAAGATCTAGTCTTTATGTCTCAAAGGGACCAAAAATGCATCTTTTTCAACTTAATCCATTAAGTCCAAGTCTCCAACCTTTAGATCTGAATCAATATGATGTTTGGATGGATAAAGTTTCCAACTTTATCCATAACAAGGTCACAAACATTCAAGATCTAAACTTTATGCACCAAAGTAAACAAAAGCTCATAACACCCAAAACTAGCTAAATCTAACAAATGCATCATAAAGATTCAAGATTTATACCTCTAAAAGAAAGATCAAGGTGAACAAAGTCTAGATCTACAAGCTACAATGCAACCAACACTTTTCCAATGAGCTCCTTATTCTCCAAGATGCATCAAGAACACTCCAAAGCACTCAAGAACACCTTCTTTTGCTTACAAGGCTCAAAATAGGGTTAGGGTTTCAAGGGAGGTTGTTGGAGAGGTGGAGGCTGAGAATGGAATGGGTTTGGGGAAGTTAAGGAGCTTAAATAGGGCTCAAACCATGAAAATAGGGTTTGGGTTCTAATCACGTACGCCCAGCGTACTACTGGTACACCCAATGTACCAGGGATGCCCAGTACGCCCAACGTACTTCCTGTACGCCCAATGTACTAGACTAAGCCCAAAACCTTCCTAACTTCTAACGGTCATAACTTCTTTGTTCCAAGTCCGTTTTCGACGATATTTGTATCCACGGAAAGGTATTGAGGAGATCTATAACCCTATCTAATTACGTTTGACATAAAACACATCGAGCTAAAATCCTTGATTCATAAAAGAAGTTTGAAACACCACTTTTCCCATTTTACCCTTTGATTCCAAATCACAAACCGAACTCTTGGATCACATAATCTACATTACCTACATCCAAATGGGTCTAAACCTCTCTTCCCCTAAAGCCCAAAGCCTTATGATACTTAATCTTCGGGTCACGGCCCCGAATTATAAAACGACTCGAAATAGGGTGTTACATTACCACACATCTGGCTAAGGTTACTCATTTCGGTGGATCTATAACCCATGTTTTTAGCTTTTCAAAAAAAGAAAAAGAAAAAAAAATATAATTAATAACTGTAACATCCCAAAAACTCAGGCTGTTTTTTTCATTTATAAAATAATATAACATCCATTTTTAGTAAAGTTACATTCAGGATAAATCATTTATTCATAAACCAATATACATAAATAAGAGTTATAACGAAGACACTAGGAAATCTAGAATCATCATTTGCTGATGTGTGTGTACAATCATGCCTTCGTAATCTGATAAGTACTAGAAAAATATTAATCCTCAACTGTAAGCATAAAGCTTAGTGAGTTCCCTAAATATCACATACAACACAACATATTAATCAGCTATGGTTATCAGCAACCCTGAGGACTATCAGCAGCCCCAGTGGGCTAACAGCATGCCCTGTGGATTAACAACACACTTCACGGATTATCAGCAACCCTGGGGATTATCAGCAGTCCCATAGAGTTAAAGCAGTCCATGAGTTATCAGTAACTCAGTTCACGTATAACATCTATCAACAAATAAGACCCAACTGGTCAACATGGACATACTGCCATACATGCAAGTATAATGAGAGGACTCACCTCACGAATAGCAGCTAGCACACAACAACTCACACATCGGGTAGACAGGTATAATGAGACACCTAACATCAATAAATAAATACCCTCTCAGTCTACATCCTAAAAATCCAAAATTAACCAAGAGTCAACCATGGTCAAAGTCAACGATTAAGTTTAAGGCCACGTCAGCAGTTCGCCACACCGTGGCCTCCCTTTGCCACGTCGTAGGAGAAAAACGACAAAATAGTCGGGCATCCCCCAGTCTCCAAATCGTGACCTCTATTTGCCACATTGTGGGAACGGGGTCTCAATAGCTTAATGCATTAAGCTATTTTCCTTCAAGGTCGTGATGGATCAACTTTACCCATTAAGACATCACAATGAGTCTAGATTTATAAACCTAGATCCTTAATAACAACTTAGGGCACATAATCAACCTTTAAGTTCTTAATACCTAAAGCCACAAATCCATAACTTCCAGAAGGACTTCTTACTTCTATTCCAACATAAAAATCACAACTTTATGGACATGCACGACCGATGCAAGTCTAGATCTCGATCTAGGTCAAGATGCATGAGGTGCAAGATCTGAAGTGATGCACTCATCCAACTAGCAAGCACGCCTCTAAATCTTCCAAAAATGCAAACCAAAGCTTCAAACTTCAAGGATCACCACTAATATAACAAGTTCACTCCAAGGAGGCTAGGATTTCATTTCAAAGGGTTGGAGGCTAAACATGATGCCCTAATCCTTGAGATTAGGTGTCTAAATATGGAGAAAACCCTAAAAATCAAGGGCTTGCACCGCTACAGCTGCCATGCAGTGGCCTTTCCTTTCAAGCCGTGGGGACGAACTAATCATGCGATCATGCATAAAATACACCACGTCGTGGTGCTCCAATTACCACATCGTGAAACCTAGTTTTTCCCAAAAAAATCATATATCTGATCCCACTAAGCCCTCACCTGGTCCATTCTAGGAACAAGTGTTACAATTCTCCCCCACTTAAATTAGATTTTGTCCTCGAAATCTGACCCATTAGATTTTTAACTACACTAACACAATGCATAAGATCCTTCCAACCATTTCATATAATCAACACATCCATAGCGAACTCATGTTACCATCTAGAACCCAACTAATGCCAACAACCAACTAGTCACTTGAAACACTCAAATGCAACAACGACCCAACTCATAACGAACACCACTTAAATGGAATTTCCAAAAACGAATCTACTAGCCATCCCCATCTACGTACTTCACAAACTGAAAGCCCAACAGTCTAAGCGCTAGAGAAATTCATATTGGTTGATGATCATCTATTCATCATACGTACCTCCAAGTCCCTAACCAGGGACACCGCTACTTGGACTTATAACGCTTAAAACACTCCGATCAAGAGTTCAACCCATCCCAAGCTCAGAGATCACCTACAAAGCCCCCAACTGTACACTTGGTTCTTTGACAAGTCGTGACTAACCAGTTGATCCCACTAGTGAAACCATGGTTAAAACCAAAATCGCATGAAATCCAAGCTTCCCAAACCATTCAAGTGCACAATTATCATCTGAGACACCCAAGAGACTCAAAACCATCCGGATCACCAACCTCCTGGAATTCTAACCAGCATACAACTAACCCTATGTCCATCTAATCAGTTATGGGTTACCAGAAACTCTGGGACTATCAGCAGTCCTGGAGTTATCAACAACTCTGAAAATACTCATAACATCTATTAGCTACTAAGACTCACGTAGTCTAGCAGGTAACCTACTATGACATAGGTAAAATAGTGAGAGAATTCACGCGAAACCTCGTCATAAAACGAACACAAATCCACTAAGAGGAATCCTAATAATGAACTACTAGTATACCACCAGGACTTTTCCAGCAAGTCAACACCCTAAAAATGCTTGACCCAACTTGTCGGTTACAGAGCCATCAGTGACAACACTATACTCTCAAGCACTGCCAATGCCACAAGATTAACAAATAAACAAACGAAACTACGCTACATAACTTCCAGCCCCACTCACAAAAGTAAAACCCATATAGCTCACGGCAGGTCATGACGCCTTCTATCCATTGGGATGAGAAGCTCATGAATCATCATCGACCTTGCCATCACCCAACAACAAACGTGAGGACTCCCAACCAACATCCCATGCTCTAAAGGCACATTGTCATCATCCCACTGATCGGTAAGGTCCCAGTCAACATGTCACTCACCACTATCAAAATTCAGGAGCCATACCATTCTGAAACTCACACTCTTCCATAGTCCAACTGCCACTAACACTACGTTAGATGAAACATGACCGCACACAATCAGGAAACAAAATAGACAGTCGAACGCCTTCTCTAACTTGTAAACACAACATGACACACTCCCCAGGAGAGAACACAACAATCCTCAGGCTAACTGTGTTTCTTCTTAAGTGTGACCTTACCCACAAGGTGACGTACCTACAACTCAAATGAAATGACATATCCACAACTGCTATTAGACACATTCTTCTATTGACCACAATGAAGATCCCACACCTTGATTAAATGGAACATATCCCTCCAATGCGCAAAAGATTAACAAAACCTTTAATTTCGGAAAGGATTCTAAAATTAACCAGAAATGATGCAAAATCTTGCGCGAAACAATCCCAATACCAACCCAGCCGATGCGATCTACCGAAACTGAATCTTGCGCAACCACGATCATACCTGAAAACTAAACATCGTTGCCCCAATATTTGATCTTCCAATAACTAAGACCAGCTGCCATCTCAAATAACAAGAAGTAACAATTTCACAACCAAGAAAACGAGAGGTCACCTATACCGAGACCAAAACACAACTTTACTGGACTTTACTATGGGTCGGCTCATCAGTTGCACCCTTAGTTGATTCAGCTTGAATCCTTCGAATAACCTCAACTGCTACTGATAAACGAACAACCAACAATCGAAAGTGGATCAAGAACCAAACCCGATTTCCCCACACACACCAAACAAAATCCCCATGAAAGTACTCTTATCAAACTCTGAAGCTGGATGATACATCAATGACTGCCCATTCTCAGCCATGAATAACCGATGCATACCGCGAGCTAACTATGTTTTATATTATCGCTACAAAATGAGAGATTCAACGCGCCTCAATCTAGATCTATGGCAATCCCCAAAAAGGAAGTACTAGACACAACAAGTTCATTATCCATCATCTTTCTACTGTGAGAACAACACATGCGTTCTCAAAGACATGTACATAACGACAGCTTGATCTGCACCCATGATATGTCCAAACCTTAAATTATCCGCATCCATGGAGGGTTTTGATAGTTCCTCGCAATCAGAAACTTCCTAATCACGATCACTTTGATGGTAACCCATTTTCGTTCCCCCATGTGGCCATATACTCGAAACAAAATCTAGCTCACATGAACTGCAGATTCCTCCGTCCCCATCATGATGGAACCATGAAATCGAACCAACCAATGATCCTCCAAGCAGAATACCCAGTTCTCCCCCACATAGGGTTTGAACCATCATCAACTGCCGTCTGCAACACCATAACCTCAGACCGACTTAAACATTATCATACTCGACTTGACTCTCAGAATACATAAACAACACAAAATGATCATTCGAAAAAAAACTCTGAATCTCAGGTGGAGACTTTGGAGACCTTTCTCCCAACATTGCTAACTAAACTTAGTGAAAACGATCAAAACACCATTGGGTAGGCTAGGCACCTTATGAACTAAACTTACACATAGGAAACCTTACACATGGAAAGTTGATCCACAAATTCATTCCCCTCTTAAGAATCCAACAATCCCTCAGAGATGCTCAAAACATAGCTCTGATAAACTCAACACCTTCACATAACTCTTATTCCCAGAATAGGATCAAATCGATGTTTCCCCGAATGCACCCAATCTGCTAGAATCTGTAAATATTTCGCCTGTGAAATGGCCTTCACCTTGGTCATCGAACCCCAAGAACCATCTGGTCTCAAATATCTCTTTACTACAACATAGAGATGATTTATAGCAAACCAAACTTCACCTTCTTACAATAGAACTTATGAGGATATCACCATCTCATATCTTAACAATAGACTGACCCATATCCGATCTCTGCTCCCTCGAGCATGGAGGCAAGGAAAACACAACCCTGATGCAGGAAGTAACATCCCTTTCTATCAACTGGCCACCCAACCTCTGGCTATAATCCTCGAGTTAATCACCATATCGGCTTCCTTCTTGAGTCCCACGACTTAGACTGGCACTACTTCGAGAAAGGTCCTCGAGGTCGCTGAATCAATAAACTCTCATAGGTCTGCGCCAACCAGTCCTAATTTCCACGAACACTAAGGCCCAAAGGATTATTGGTCTCATTCAGAACAAAAATATCTGACATGCCAGAATGATGGATATGTAACTAACGTTAGTGCTATACAACATTATATACCCTCCACTATCTCCTTAAGAATGTTTTCGACCCTTCTTGATCCCCGTATGGATCATATGCTTTCACTAGTATGGGCCCCTACTGAAAGGTCCATTATGCTCAAGAGTCATATTAAAGTGATATTGCTAAATAACATATGATACTAATGGGTCACACTAACAACAACTTGATACAATTGATTATTTATTAGAAATTAAATTTAATAAATATTCAATAAAACTCTTATATTTAAATTTGGAAATTATTTATTTCATGGAAATAATACATTCCATTAGCAAGTAACTTAATATATATCATATGATATGATTTATAAGTCATGTACAAACTTTTGGACTAGTTGAATCCTTTTGTCTTTTCCTAAAAGACAAGATTTATATTTTATAAAAAGAGTTTATAAAAGTTTGACTTTCTTTCTTCTTCTTTATGCAATTTTCGAGATATGCATAAAAAGAAGAAGTGTAGACTTGTCTAATCATGCTTTAAAGGCATGGGAGACATGCTGATGACAATGGGGACAAGTTCGCTTAAAGTGCTAAGGACTAATGGTTAATAACCTCACTTTATGCATATAAATAACAGGCTTGCATTAGAGAATGGTGTGCTCATTTCCTTCCTCTTAAAACCGTAACCTCCTTAGAGGAGGTTACCCTCTCCCTTTTGTTCTTCATTTCTCCAAGAACACTTGCATCTTCAAGCCTTCTTTAAGTTCATATTGGTTATGAACTTAAAGTTTAAGGGTTTAAGAGTTTATGGACTAGTATCTACATCAAGTTGAGTCATTGTTGGTGTGTCAAAGGTTCCACATTCTTCATCAACTTCCAAGCCTCCCATGAGGACCCAAAGAACTACAAAGGTTGTTATTTCTTCATCCTTCCTTTGGTTGGTGTTTAATCTTTCTATAACTTGCAAGGAGATCCTTGGTGGGTATAAAATGTTTATGTTATTTTAAAATTAAAGTCTTCCGTTGCCATATTTTTCTAGTTTATGAAACTATTTTTGAACTAAAACCCAACACCTTGTAAGGTTTGTTAGATTTTTTTTATTTTTGGAAATCTTAGTTTTTGGAGAATATGGATAACTTGTTTTTGTATAAAAATAAGTTCATACATATTTTCTATGACAACTTTATAATTGTCATTTTTTTTTATGTGACAAAAGTTTCATGCACCGTTTGTCATTTAAAGTCGTCTTAGAAAAACAAAGGTTGTTTTATGTGTATGTTGATGTATATGATGTGCATAAACTATCCAAGGACCATTGTGTCTGTTGTGTTGTTGTGTTTGTTGTTTTTATTATAAAAATGGTTGTAATCATTTATTTATTCATATGGTATGTAATAATTAAATATATTAGATTTTCTTGTTTATTTTTGTAAAGTAATAGATTAGTTTTTAGAAATAATTTATTTGTACAAAGATGTAACAAGAAATGAAGTTTGAACCATTTTTTGAAGACAAAAGGAAAATTTTCGAGTTCAACATGTGCCGGGAAGAACATGACACTTTCTAAAAAGTGTCATGAATGCTACACATGTGCTGAAAAGGTGCTGAACAGAAAGATGACACTTTCTGAAAAGTGTCATGAAAGCTGCAGTCTTTCCTTTAAAGAAGCTTTTCAAATCTTTTGCAAGCAATGAGTGTTTACTCAAGTGGGAGCTTCTTCAACAACATTACAAAATATATTTTTTTGGTCCCCTTAAATGTCCTTTTAGGAATAGACTTGTCATTTTTGTGTTGGCTCACAAAAATGTCATTAGTTGGTTATGTTTATGCACATATCTTTTTATGCATGTTTGTGTTGTTTATTTTATGCAATTATTATGTGTGGTTGATAAATGAGTTTTTCACATGCTAAAATAATTTTGGACAAAATAAATATCAATGGAGTCTGGGTTTTCAAAATTGGACATAAGATGTGACAGGTTATTATTTTAAAATAAAACTCGGTTTTATAAAATCGTAAATAACGACAAATTTTGAAATACTTAATTATAAGTTTTTAAATAGTGATTTTTATAACTTATACAAACTCAAAATATATAAGTAATAAAATGAAGTTTTATTAAAGATATAAAAGGTTCAAATGCATTCAAACTTAATACCGGTTATTAAAATTGAATTGCGTCAAATTATATAAAAACTAGCTTTTTATATAGAACCTTTAAAAGTGATTTTCTTTTGAAAATTGATACCATGGTTTATTATCTGCATGAAATAACCATGATATCATATGTTTTTAAACTAGAATTATAAAACATATAAAGACCCTTTTTACAAACCTCAAATCTATGCAATCCTTTTGAAGAACACTCGCACGTCTCTTGTATGCACTAGTGGGATAAAGGATGCCTAACCACATAGTGTTATCTTTTGATGGCCGGGGTGTATTCGCGATTTCTATAACCAAGTTATAGGCCGATTACACAAGTTTTTTCAAATTGGACGATTTGATCGGAAATCGTTTGTGATAAAGGATACCTAAGCAAGAGAGTTTCGAGGCATAATATGGGATCAAACATGTCTAATTAAATTTGTTATTAGCGATCCCATAAATCTAGGAATTATATAGCAAGATATAATTAATAATCGATATCTACCGGGTTGAATTCAAATGGATGGGATAAATGATATCTAACCATTTATTTGTTTTGCCACTTGGATCCTAGATTTTGATAATTAATGTTTTTGGAAACTAAAAGGGTATTAATTATTAAAGATTAAATATTGAAAATACTAAATGAATTTTGTTAAAAATTTTGTAGTTAAGTGATGCATTCGCATTATCATGTATTGTCGTTTTCTTTAATTAATTAATGAAACAATAACATTCAATAGATATAACTTCAATGAATGGGTTCATGTCTTAAGAGACAATCTCGTAAGAGATATGAAATTGTATACACTTAAAGGTCCTAGTCCTAAACTATTTGCTTTGAGCAATGAACCTGACGATGATACCTAGTAAAGGCATCACTGTGATGCTTAAGATGTTTCTAACATCAAGCTAGGAATAGTTATTCATGACTTGAAGGAAGACTTGGATAATTTAAACATATATCTGATGATATAACAGGTCAAACAATATTCCAACAAATACAGTGATATTTGATTTAAAGCTAGTTTAAACATTGGAAAAATGCAAGGCTAAAAGAATCACCTTGTGTGATCCTGAAGGCCCATGTTTTATGGACTGAACACCTTTAAGCCGAAGAAATCTACTAAAGCCCACATAGATGGATCTTGATTCTTTTTTGAAGAAACTAAACACTGGAAGAGGATTTACTCCTCTCATTTGGAAAGAGTAACCATGTTGAGCACAATCAAGTTGGAACTACACTCTCAGAGTTTAGTTTATTATTTATGCTAAGAACATAAATTACTTGTAATGTAAAACAATATTTGTTTTGGAACAATGTATATTTTAATTTATCATGTATAAATTTAAGTCTCAGTTATTTTATTCAAATGTTTAATAATTTACTTAATCGTTTTT
Organism: Lactuca virosa; assembly: GCF_052849685.1. Classification (NCBI taxonomy): domain Eukaryota; kingdom Viridiplantae; phylum Streptophyta; class Magnoliopsida; order Asterales; family Asteraceae; genus Lactuca; species Lactuca virosa. The sequence goes on along the minus strand of NC_136428.1, from coordinate 3,946,265 downwards.
AATAACGATAATATTCATATTCTGAAATGATTAACTTCTATTTATGAGACTAGATCTCTTAATAGAATTGTAGAGTAAATATCAACATTTTATAAATAAAATCAAGTTCTATATGCAAACACTTTTGACTTAAACTTGTTTTAAGTCAAACTCATGTTTAACATTGTTATCTTTATTAAATATAAATGGCATTCACATATTCCAACTTCAAGAAAGGGATCTTTGAACGCAAATAATGTAGTTTATTTGACATATGTGAACCTTATTTATATGTAAAGGATTCCTAATGATATTTTCACTAAGGTGTAGAGAAAAATAATTAAGGAACTATACACTTTGGTGTATGACTTCCTTTCTAATGAATGTATGAGATTAAGCACAAGATACCAAATCAACTTTATTAACAACTATAGTAGTTTTAATTATATTTTACATGGTAAAGCATAATTGTGAAATCTTGGTTGAAGGTTTCAAAAGTTGAGATACAAACCGGTAAGAACCATCTAAGGCCTTAATGATAATAAAGGATGAATTAAATCTTACTTGGTATGATTTACTTTCTAATCGGTAGAAATATCCTCTAATCTTTTTGGGATAATACTTCAGTCACTATTAGTTGTATATTGAATACAAATACCGACTAATAAGTAGAGTAAACACTTTATAAGATTAAGTATGGAAAGGCTCCATCCTCATCTTACTTAATGTTTTGTGGATTTGAAGCCGATGTTTGACTAAAGCTTCTAAACCCAAAATATGCTAAACACATATTTGTATAATATTCTTAATGTGACTTAGATTATTATATGCAAACCCGCCAAGAATAAGTCCTCTTATTCTTGTGAAAGCTAAGTTAGTAGAAAGCAAGCTTCTAATGACAAAGCGAATGGGAGGTACATGGAACTTGAAGCAACTCAAGAACCATAACCTTATGTAGTAACAGTTGGTACTAGTTTTAACAAGGATTGTTAAAATTGAATAATAGCTATTCACAAACACAAATTGTTTGCATTCAAGGTAGAAATCATCTATGACTTGAGAAATGTGGAATCTCTCATTGGTGAGATTTTATTGATGGTTTCTGGAAAATCCATCAAATACCAGGATGCTATGTCAGATCTCGAATTTGATAAATTACTTAGAGTCATGAACATGAGATGCAATCCATGTATGATAATCAAGAATGGGCTTGATTAAACTTTATCCGTATAGCAAGGCCTGAAGGAGTAAATAATTCTTCTAGAAAGAATAAATTTCATGGATAACCATACACATTTAAAGCAAGACTTGTAGTAAAAGGATTTTCTCATACTCATGTCATTGACTATGGTCCTCATCATACTCATGACATTGACTGTGATCAAACGTTTTTCACAAGTAGCTATGAATAGATCAACAAAGATGTTGTTTACTATAAATTCATAGTCTTAATATGAGATATAGTAAAGAAAGATTGCTTTTTCTTAATAAACATCTACTAGAAGATATCTATATAGATTAGCCTGGAGGTTTTCTTAATCCATGTTATCCTAACAAAATGTGTAGGTCTTCAGATCCACTTTTGGATATAAAGCAAACATCTCAATGTTATAATAATCATTTTATATAAAACCACAAGGTATATTTTTATATCAAAATGAATGGAACATGTGTGTTTACTAAGAACTAGTGGGAGCATAGTGAAATTCCTAATCTTGTATGAATAAGATATACTTAATCATTTAAAATCACATTCCGACTAAGCAAGGTCGTATTCACCTTGACTCAGATAGTGTTTCTAAAATGAAAGACTTAGGAAGGAGAAGATACATTCTTGGAATGTAAAATCTATAATGGATAGATAAAATGTATGTTATAAGTTTCATGTCCTTATACATATATTGGCAATATCTTGAAAGGGATCAAGACACAAGATTCTTTTGAAGAACTCCTGGCATTGTCATATGGCACCATTTTGAGCTAGCCTCAAAAGTACATAGATCATAAGTTTGAACTAGATGAAATGATTTATATTCTATTTGCTTTGAAAAATGAATTCATCATTTACGCCATATTATGCATAGGACATGGTATTTGATCATGCTGTAAGCATAATATAGGATACTAATTGAATACATGGTTAAGTCACTGGATGACTATGAGAGCATTCTAAGAGTACTTTCGAAGAACTAAGAGAATGCATATGAGACAATCAGTTTAGAAAGGATCTTTATGGAAAAAGCTACACAGGATGTTAATTTCTAAAGAGATACAAATAATTATGAATTATAATTGGATTTTGACTTCATTATGGAATGGAGGGTATGTTTTGTTGGAATGAGGTCCAAGTAAAATATAATGACACAATCTACTACAAAATAAGAGTACACTACTTTAGAAGCTGAATTCAAATATGATTGGATGAATGAGATCATTGAAAAACTATGTTGATTTCTGCCATTCAAAGATCACATAGAAATCTTTGTGACTTCGAGAGTATACTTAATCAAGCTAAGAGACTCTATGTCACGAAAGAACACCTATAATATTCTCCAAGATATTTAACTATAATTAGAGTAAAGTTAAGTATGGAGATGCTAGTATTCACAGAATTCGCACAATTTAAATTTTGTCAGATCCATTGATAAAGTCATTCTTTTGAGCTAAGTATGAATGGTCACACTTCAGCTATAAGACTTTATTATTCTAGAAATGGGTTTTTGATTTGGATTCAGTATTTGGATATTGGAAAATTATTATAGCTATTAGATAATGTTATGATATATTGGGATATAGTCATCACATTAATACTTGTTGTGTTCTATATTAACATGTTTAATTCATGAATAATGTTATTATTCTAAAAGTTTATAGTCGGTTATAATTGTGGGAGAAATTATGAAGTAAGACTAATATGAATTGGATTGGTTGACTCTCACTAGATGAAAGTAGGCAAGTGGTTGTAACCAAGTTTCATAGGTACTTGTCAGAGAACCAGTATTGAACTGACCCGCATCAAGATCATCTCATGGATCGCTATCATGAATGATACTTGATTAAAAGGTACTATCTTTGTATCCTTAACACCTGAGATAAATAGTGGGACTTAAGTGTAGGGAGTACTATGCTTTGATAATGGTCAAATGTTGTTCCTTAATCGGGCAATTATAAAAGCCATTTTCAGGTATGGTGTGAACTATGCAAGAGGCTTATGTAGTCAAGATGGGATTTGTTCCTCTTATGTGTTGAGAGTTAGACATCTAAGGCGCCTTACCAAAAGTTGAACAACTAATGAGATTGATCGCGATCCGAATCTCATGTTCAACATGATGTCTGTAGCAAAGGGATAATTGATAAACTTACCTTATACACCAATTGTAGCTTTGAGCTTTTTGGGATTTGGGTGTTGAAAGAATGGCACAAACAGTCGTATGGTGTTAGGGGCAGTAAAATGTTGCTAGACGTTCACCACTGTCTATATCAGTCTAATATGCGTCTTGCGTAAGTGGGAGATTGAAAGGTTCAGTATGATCATGAGTCATATTAAAGTGATATTGCTAAATAACATATGATACTAATGAGTCACACTAACAACAACTTGATACAATTGATTATTTATTAGAAATTGATTTTAATAAATATTCAATAAAACTCTTATAATTAAATTGGAAATTATTTATTTCATGGAAATAATAAATTTCATTAGCAAGTAACTTAATATATATCATATGGTATGATTTATAAGTCATGTACAAACATTTGGACTAGTTGAATCCTTTTGTTTTTTTCCTAAAACACAAGGTTTATATTTTATAAAAGAGTTTATAAAAGTTTGACTTTCTTTCTTATTCTTTATGCAATTTTCGAGATATGCATAAAAAGAAGAAGTGTAGACTTGTCTAATCATGCTTTAAAGGCATGGGAGACATGCTTATGACAATGTGTAAAAGTTTTCTTAAAGTGCTAAGGACTAATGGTTAATAACCTCACTTTATGCATATAAATAAGAGGCTTGCATTAGAGAATGGTGTGCTCATTTCCTTCCTCTTAAAACCGTAACCTCCTTAGAGGAGGTTACTCTCTCCCTTTTGTTCTTCATTTCTCCAAGAACACTTGCATCTTCAAGCCTTCTTTAAGTTCATATTGGTTATGAACTTAAAGCTTAAGGGTTTAAGAGTTTATAGACTAGCATCTGCATCAAGTTGAGTCTTTGTTGGTGTCTCAAAGGTTCCGCATTCTTCATCAACTTCCAAGCCTCCCAAGAGGACCCAAAGAACTACAATGGTTGTTATTTCTTCATCCTTCCTTTGGTTGGTATTTAATCTTTCTATAACTTGCAAGGAGATCCTTGGTGGGTATACAATGTTTATGTTATTTCAAAATTAAAGTCCTCCGTTGCTATATTTTTCTAGTTTATGAAACTATTTTTGAACTAAAACCCAACACCTACTACCTTCCACACCTATCCATACGTGTCCTAAGAATTTTCTCAAAGCTCCTAAGTCACTACATACAACCATTATCAAACACATGTACTCGTGCCACCACAGTCACACCCTTCTGTTCTTCCTGGACTCGCCCTCTAGGATTTTGCTCACTCATGAGCATGCACTAGATCACCCTTCTAGGAACTCCATATCTGCCATGTGTATCAGCACACTCATATGCTTATAAAGCCACCATCAGCTGCCTAGATTCTCACCTTAGACTTTCTTATATGCAAATGCTCACACAAGCACACTATAGCACTCCTACGAGGTCACTGGGAATACTCACCCTCACCCTGCTATCAGTCGCGAAAGAAACTTATACTAATGCCAACTAACTACCTTAGGAGTACAATTACATGCAGCAAAACTTAATTAATCTTTCGACTAAAAGACCCAAACCACAACGGTTAGATTCAGATGAGAGTTGCGCAATACGAATGAACCACCCATTCTAAAATTATAACATTTGCAACATGTAACTTAACATATTCACTTAATAGCTAACTAATATTAATATAAGTTTCACATAGCACAAAACAAGCAATATTCAAGCAGAAAACATCAATAAGTAACAAGGTATTGATAGGATTAAGAAATTCTAACATGCAAATCCTGAGGATCCTTATCATACACACCATCTTGCATCTCTAACAGCCCAAATATCACACACAAAAATGCATCTCTCCTACGTAGGCACTCTATCATGCAACCCTGAGTAGATCCTTAGCCTAAATTATACCACGCACATCTTAATATAAAACATATAAGAACAAGTCAAATACAACATATAAAGCAACTATGGACATTTTGGGAAATCACTTTTTCGAGCTCCAGATAACTGTACACGTCGCATCTTCCTTTTTCTTCTCTTGAAATGAATTGTTCCAAAATGGTTTATAAAAACTCTCAGTTCCATAGTTTGAGTTTGGAATCTCATGAGTGTTCATCCAAATCCCTCAAACCAGGGCTCTAATACCAACTTGTAACATCCCAAAAATCCAAGCTAAATTTTTTCATTTTTAAAATAACATAGCATCCGTTTTTAATAAAGTTATATTCAGGATAAATACGCCTTCGCAACCTGATAACTACCTAAACACTATTAATCCACAACTATAAGCAGAAAGCTTAGTGAGTTCCCCAAATATCTCATACAACATAGTATAATAATCACTTTTGGGTTATCAACAACCATGAGGACTATCAGTAGTCCTAGTGGGCTAACAATACACCCTATGGATTAATAGCACACCTTACGGATTATCAACAACCATTGGGACTATTAGCAGTCCCATAGACTTACAACAGTTTAGGAGTTATCAGCAACTCAGTTCACACAACAACTATCAACACATAAGACCCAGCTGGTCAACATGGACATACTACCACACAAGCAAGTATAATGAGAGGACTCGCCTCACGAATAACAGCTAGCACATAACAACTCACACACCGGGAAGACATGTAACATCCCAAAAATCATGACTAAAAATTCCATTTTAAATCATTAAAAAAACCATAGTTATCAAATCATTTCATCAAGGTATATTTAAAATATCTCAAAACATTATTATCAGAGTATCTAAACATCAGAGTAAACATCCCAGGCTAAAACTTCTTGGTGTGTGCAATGCAGTCATCCCGAGCTCTTCTCTCTGCAACTGGAAATACTTGAAAGCATAACTGAAAAACGTAAGCACGAAGCTTATTGAGTTCCCCATACTACCACATACCATACATATCACCACATATACTGGGCACCCGACCCTACATCGGGCCCCGCCCGGCATCAGAATTTGTCCGGCATCGGGCCCCGCCCGACATCAGGCCCCGCCTGGCATCGAGCCCCGCTCGGTATACAGATCTGTTTCTCTTAGGCCACTCCTGTCTCTAGGCCCCGCCCGCTATACGCATACCACAATATCACATAATCATACTAGTTCATAAAGAAACATACTCTAAATGTATTCTTGTCCTAAGGCCTCACCTATCTTTGGCCCCACCCCTGTCCTGCTACTGATGAGTAATGGAACCCCATCCACACTCCTGCTGATAACGAGATACGCCCCCCCCCCCCACACACTCACTCCTCTCCTATATCGGGCCCCGCCCCTGCTCTGCTATGTATGAGATACGGAACCCCATCCATACACCTCCCTACCAGGCACATACAAGTATCACACAGAGAACAAGTGTAATCTAACATGCAACATTCCTCGGGCACCACCCAGCATCGGACCTTGGTCCGAAATAACATACTATCATACAATTCCTAGGGCTAACCCCCGGGTATTCCTACTATACATAAACTAAATGGGCCGGCATTGTGGTCGTAGACCCATGCAAACAATGAGGAGACTCACCTTGTACTGCTGAAGTCCTACAAATAATCCTCTGGCTGCTAACTGGCAATTCCCCGAACTGCTAATCCTTCAGCTCCCCGAGCTATCAATACCCAAAATAACACTTAGTCCAAAATGCCTTCAAAAGTCCAACTAGGTTAACCTTGGTCAAAGTCAAAGTCAACGATCAAAGTCAAGGCTCCGAGTTGACTCAACTCATCGAGTCACCCCCTAACTCGCCGAGTCACCCCCCTGACTCGCCAAGTTCCCTTGCTACTCATAGTCGCGGAAACACGAACCAACTCGTCGAGTCCCTTCACAGACTCGTCGAGTTCCTCCTGCACAGAATCGGGACAATACCAACTCAACTCGTTGAGTCCCTACATGGAATAGCTGAGTTCCTAGTCTGTTTGGGCCTTCTTAATGGATTAAGCCCATATTATTCAGATCAAGACTCCATACGTCTTCTACATACAGAAAATGCCTTCTCAAGGGTAATGTTTCCAACTTTAACCGCCACTAGTCCCTGTTAATGGCTTTAGCTAAAACCCTAGTTCTTTAAGTCATAGATCTTGATCCAAACATCATCAACACTCTAAACCAAAGCAGATAAGTTGAGATCTGGACCCTAAGCACTGTATCATTCGTAAAGCTTACACCTTTTTCCTCCATGCATGGCCTTTTGGGCTTAAAAAGGCGAAGATGACATCTTAGAGATTGCATGGGGGCTCCTATGGCATAAAGTTTGCACCTTTATGCCACAATAGCCCTTCAAAATCCCAGATCTGGAAGAATACCCACTTGGGTCATCCATTATCCACATGCTCACATACTTGGACCAAAACCCCTCATAAACATGAAAAGAAGAGATTTAAGAAACCATTGAGCAAGGTTGGGACTTTCTTTCCCGAAAATGTAGCAAATGATGAGTAGTTTCTGGATCTAATCTCTCCCTCTTGAGCCCTCTAGCTTTGTCTTCTTCCACAAGCTTCAAAAGTACACAAGGATCACTCAAAATGGCTCATAACCTCAAACAAGGCACTAGGGTTTCGTGGATTAGGGTTTTGGACTTGGAGGCTGCAAATGAGGCTGACGGGTGGAGATTAAGATGCTTAAATAGGGTGCAAAACCTCGAATTTAGCATTTCCCAAACCCAGACCAACTCGTCGAGTTGGTCCCTCCAACTCCTCGACTAGGTTTCCCACGCCGCGTCCCAAATCTATTCCTACTCGTTGATGTTGGGTTTTATGTACTCTAACATTCCTATGGTGCACATACAACCCTAGTGCTTTGTATCTAAGTTTTCTCTAATTATACATGCAATAAACATTTTCCAAAGCATGAAGCCTAAACTAGCATGCAAGGTGATATTTAAATCATAAAAACTAGTTAGAATATTACCTTGTGTAGTAGCTTGAATAACTTGGCCTCAAGAAAGCTTAGCACCCCAAGTGTGATGCCTCAAATGGAATCACAAAACACCAAGAACAACTTAGGATGAATATGGAGAGATTATGCATACTCTAAAATCAGATTCTACTTCTTAGAAATGTAAGGTGTAACCGATTTCAAGCTAATAGATGATGGGTTTTGAGCATTCTAACACTTCCTAAGTGTACATGCAACCCTAATAACCTTGGATCTATGTTTGTCTAATTATCATGCAAAGTTGAATTCCAAGGTTATATTCCTATCTAGCATACATGGGGAACAAATTTTAACTTGCATGAAAGATAGAATAACTTACCTTGTTGTTGCTTATGATCCTTGAAACCTTGTGAGCCTAGCACCCCAAGTGTGATGCCTCAAATGCTTCACACAACACCAAATGCTTTTGGAATGACTTTAGAGAGAATACACACTTCTAAAATCGGCCTAGCCCTCTTGTTTCTTATGTGTCCCGATTTTGGTAGAGAACATGTTGCTTATATAGTGTGTCACATCTAGGGTTACACCATGTAAACCCTAATGTGGCATGACTCTTCATTTCCATGACCCATGGGTTTGTAACTCCCATGGAGCCTCCATGGAGCATTCATTGGGTTTATCCTAACTTGATTATCCATGGAGCCTTTTAGCCCACTATACAAGTTATGGATGATTTACATGATCAACCCATATATTTAATTAGTCATCTTTTGATCACTTAATTAATCCTAGATTAATTCTTGATTAATACTAATTAAATAATACTATTAATATATTAGAACTTATAATATATTAATAAACCACAAGTGTTATTTCTCTCATTTAGTCTATCCAAATGCATGATGCCATGCAACCCAAATGGACCATGCCGGGTCGGGTCAAGTACATACCAGAAATAGTTATGGACTTAGACACCTTATCCAACAGTCTCCCACTTGGATAAGTCTAATAACTATAACTGCAAGTATGACTTCAGGAACCGATCAACAATCGTAGCTCTTTTCAAGGTTTCTCGGAACTGAGAAGATGATGATACGCCATTTCAGATAAGTGATCATATAATCCTCTGTTCTAGATATCAGCCAGACAAATACATGGAACAATGTCTTACTTTGTGTCCAGCAGTTTGTTTCCCGATTTCCGATTTGTTTGACATAGAACTCAATTGAACACATCAACTTAGTTCTGACCGGGCCCGGTACATAGGTCAAAACAAAATCATCGAGGGGCCCAGATATCAGCTTCTAATCCAAGAAGGAACAGATAAACTTCGACTCATATGTTTGTTCTACTACTCATTGAATTATACACAAGAGCACATTTTATAACATCGAGTTACCAATGAGTTTTCGTACAATCAATGCATAACCAACTCATAAGTAACAAATCATATATCTAGGTTTGAAGACTTATATGATATTACCGTCTCACGATCACTCGAGATAAATTCCATGAAGTGATTCCAATGAGCGTGGGTTGAGTCCAATGCTCAGAACTTATGAGCACTCATGAGTGTTGTAGCCATGTCCAACAACTTAGACCTCTGCAACCAATCATGACAGTCTTGATTCATACCTACTTCCGACATATGACCGACTGTGGAGGTTCGAATAATATGATATACCAAACATAATTATTCTGGAAGTCAAAACATGCAAAAGAAATATAGTAAACGATCGACAAGAGATAGCAACACTTTACTCATAAATAAAACACCTTTTATTCATCATCTAATGTCAATTACACTTTACAAATTTCAAGGTTATCTAACTACTAAATCTAATATCATCCTTCAGCCCTATGCTCCGAGCATGCTGGAGATGCTTAACCCGAGTCAGTCTCTTCGTGAGGGGATCTGCTGGATTCTCATCCGATGATACCCTCTTTGCCACGAGGAGTCCTTCTTCTATTCGATGTCTGATGAAATGGTATTTTCTGTCGATGTGTCTGGATCTCCCGTAATCCCTTGGTTCCTTGGCTAAGGCAACTGCACTTTCACTATCACAGAAAATTTCCATTGGCTCTTTAATAGCTGGTACAACTCCAAGGTCTCCAATGAAGTTCTTCAGCCATATCGCCTCCTTTGCTGCCTCGCTAGCTGCTATATACTCTGATTCGCAAGTTGCATCAGCCACTGTCTCTTGCTTGGAACTCTTCCAAGAAATTGCTCCTTCATTTAAGGTAAAGACCCAGCCTGACTGAGAGCGGAAATTATCCCTATCAGTTTGAAAGCTAGCATCACTATACCCTACAACTCTCAAGTCTTCACTCCCACCGAGGGTAAGGACCCAGTCCTTAGTCCTCCGTAGGTACTTGAGGATATTCTTTACCGCAGTCCAGTGTGCCTTGCCAGGGTTCCCCTGATGCCTGCTAACCATGCTCAAAGCAAAGGCTACATCAGGTCGAGTACACGTCATAGCATACATGATCGATCCTACAGCCGAAGCATAAGGTATTCGACTCATTTCTGCTATCTCAGCCTCAGTACTAGGGCTTTGTGTCTTACTCAATCTGGCATTACTCTGGATGGGTAACTCTCCTTTCTTGGAGTCCTGCATGCCGAATCTCTTCAACACCTTATCCAAGTAAGTACTCTGACTAAGTCCAATTAGTCTTTTACTCCGGTCTCTCAAGATCCTTATCCCTAGAATATAGGCAGCTTCTCCTAGGTCCTTCATAGAGAAACACTTCCCAAGCCAGGACTTAACTTCCTGCAGAGTTGGGATGTCATTTCCTATGAGTAGTATGTCATCCACATACAATACCAAAAATCTAACTATACTCCCACTAGCCTTGACATATACACAAGATTCATCTTCACTCCTAGAAAAGCCAAATTCCTTGACTTTCTCATCAAAGCAAAGATTCCATCTGCGAGGTGCTTGATTTAACCCATAAATGGATTTCTCAAGCTTACACACTCTATTAGGGTACTCTGTGTTGACAAAACCCTCTGGCTGACTCATGTAAACATCCTCAGCCAACTTTCCATTAAGGAAAGCGGTTTTGACATCCATTTGCCATATTTCATAGTCATGAAATGCGGCTATGGCTAACAGAACCCTAATAGACTTACTGTTGGCCACTGGAGAAAAGGTCTCATCATAATCAACTCCCAGAGTTTGTGAGAAACCCTTTGCAACCAGTCGTGCCTTATAAGTGTGTACATTACCATCCATGTCGGTCTTCTTCTTGAAGATCCATTTGCACCCTACAGTCTTACGACCTGGTACATTCTCAACCAAGTTCCAAACTTGATTGTCATACATGGACTGTATCTCGCTGTCCATTGCCTCTTTCCACTTGGCTGACTCAGGGCCTGCCATGGCTTCCGCGTAACTGTTAGGTTCATCCAGACCTATCAGTGTCTCATCACTGACAAGTGTATCACCTTCCGCAGTAATATGGAATCCATAGTAATACTCAGGTGCATTCCTAACCCTTGTGGAACACCTCAGAGGTACAGACTTGTCAATTGGCTCAACAGAAGTTCCTCCTCAAGTTGAGTGCTAGGGTTTGAAGTTCCTTCACCACTTGACTCTTGAATTTCTTCAAGGTCAACTTGCCTCCCACTGTCTCCTTGGCTTATGAACTCTCTCTCTCGAAAGAAAGCCCTCCTAGCTACAAAGACCACATTCTCACTAGGTCTGTAGAAGAGGTAACCAAAGGATTTCTGTGGGTAGCCGATGAAAATACACCTCTCACTTCGAGGTTCGAGCTTATCATGAGTCTCGCGTATCACGAAAGCCTCGCAGCCCCAAATCTTAATGTGGTCTAGTTTGGGTACTTTACCAGTCCACTTCTCATGAGGAGTTTTGGCAACTTTCTTTGTGGGAACTAGATTAAGGATATGGGCGGTAGTCTCTAAGGCATACCCCCAAAATGAGATTCGTAGCGAAGCTCGACTCATCATGGAACGAACCATATCCAACAAGGTTCGATTACGCCTCTCAGCTACACCATTCAACTGCGGTGTCCTGGGAGGTGTCAATTGTGAGCCAATCCCACATTCCCTAAGATAGTCGAGGAACTCTGAACTAAGATACTCACCACCTCGATCGGATCGAAGCATCTTAATGTTCCTGCCCAATTGATTCTCGACTTCCTGTTTAAACTCTTTAAACCTCTCAAAAGTCTCTGACTTATGCTTGATTAAGTAGACATATCCATATCTACTGTAATCATCAGTAAAAGTCAAATAATAACGATTAGCATCCCTTGTGGCATGTTTGAAGGGCCCACACACATCCGTGTGTATAAGATCCAACAAACCTTCACCCCTCTCACAAGAACCTGTGAAGGGTGACTTTGTCATTTTTCCAAGTAAGCATGATTCGCAACTATCATCTGACTTTAGGTCAAATGACTCCAATACTCCATCCTTTTGGAGTTGGCCTATGCGTTTCTTGCTTATATGTCCAAGACGACAATGCCATAATGATGCTTTATCCAAGTTATTATCATTAACAAAATCAATACACAATACATTATTTCCTAAGTTATCAACCACAGATACAGTTTCATACACACCATCACAAGGTAATGCTTTAAAATAAAGAACATTATTAAAGAAAGCATTAATCGAACCAACTTCATTATCAAATGAAAAGGTGAAACCTTGTTTATACAATGCATGAAAGGAAATAATATTTCTTGCCATTTCTGGCGAATAACAACATTTATTCAAATCTAAACTAAACCCACTACTTAGCGATAAAGTATAAACTCCAATCTTGGTGACATGTAAAGCTTTCCTATTCCCCATGATTAAGTTTATTCTTCCATGCTCCACATTCTCACTTCTTCTTAGTCCCTACAAATCAGAACATATATGAATACCACAACCGGTATCAAGGACCCAAGAGTTAGAATGGGGTGAGTTATTAGATAAGATAGTGTAAATACCTGCATGGTTGGGTTTAACTTTCCCATCCTTCACATCTTGCTGGTACTTTGGGCAGTTCCGCTTCCAATGCGACTTTTCATGGCAATAGAAGCATTCAGCCTCTTTAGGGTCAGAAGAAGGAGTGACAAAACCTTTCTTGGTTCCACTTGAAGAAGAGCCATCAAGGGTCCTAGCCTTGGTACCCTTCGAAGAGCTCTTCCTCTTCTTCCCTCTACCTTTCCCGATTGCCAAAACCGGGGCGGAGTTTGGAGTAGGAGTGTTAACAACCGACTTACCCTTAAGACCTGTTTCTGCGGTCTTGAGGAGTCCATGAAGTTTGCTGAGTGTGACCTCTTCCTTATTCATGTGATATGTCATGCGGAATTGATCATAGCACGATGGTAAGGAGTGCAAAATGATATCTATTGCAAGCTCCTCAGGGAAGTTCACATTAAGCTTCAGCAACCGATCCACATACCTTTGTATTTTCTGCATGTGGCTCGTGACGGATTCCCCGTCCTTCATCATGGTTGTTATGATAGAGCATATGATTTCATACCTCTCTTGTCGTGCACTTTGATGGTATCTTTCCATCAGATCTTGGTGCATTTCAAAAGGGTAGAAGTCCTCATAGGACTTTTGGAGTTCCGCTGTCATGGTGGCCAACATGATGCATGCCACTTTTGTAGCATCCCTTTCATGTGCCCGGAAGTCAGCGATCTCCTGGGGAGTTGCAGTGGTCTCATCAATCTCCTTAAGCTCCTTGTCAAGGACATATTCTTTGTCCTCGTAGCGGGTAATCATCTTGATGTTTCTGATCCATTCATTGAAGTTGGATCCATCAAAAGTGACTTCCCCACACAAGTTCATAAGGGTAAAGGAGCCATTAGGATTAGAGCCAGAAGCAGCATTGTTTGAAGACATCTGAAAGAAGAGAACAAGATTAGTTTAGATATTAAGAGAGTCCTTAATAAAACACCCACATGTAATATTAAGGCTAGGATCCAATCATAATATATTATAACTTAGAAGAGGTATGCCGTAATCCAAGCTATAACATATTTGAAAGGTAGGTGAATGACGATTCACCAATTTCCACCATGAAAAACGAAATATAAATATTAGGTTTTTAATTGGTTCTTAGAAATTCCTAGATTCTTTTGAGATTCAATGAACTTTTCAAAGTCATGTTTCAATCTCGAGTGTGCCCTCCAAGTTTTGTTACTGGGATACCGAGGATCACAAAACGAGGTGTGAAGTAACCATGCAAATCACTTGGTACCCTCAAGGTTTATCACTCAATCGATGTGCCGGTAAACCACACACGCTCCACCGATGCTATGGTAAACCTTAAGTCACCCTTTACCTACCTTGTTAAGTCCAAGTTAGTGTGCCGGTTAACCACACACGCTCCACCAACGACTTAAACAAAGTGTAAAGTGTAATTTATGGATTAGCACCTTATTCACATTTTCCTAAAGTAACTAAGATTGGGAATTTAATAAAAGCATTTAGTTACTTTATAATATTCATCATACTTTTAATAAGAATTTATAAGTCCTTGTCTTACCCATTCGGCTAACGACCCTCCACCGATCAAGGAAGCGGTGGGTGAGAGTGGACACCCATTAAGTTGCCATTTTATAGGCAACAACCTTATACCCCCTTATAGACCGGCTTCGTGAATGAGGCGTACTAGCGGTAAGACAACTTGACGTTATACATATATATATTAGTAACTTATAATATTATAAAGTATAAGGGTTGAATTTTAACTTTTAAAATTCTAAGGGTTGGAACTAAAGTTTTAATCAAGACTTTACATATTCCAAAACTTGAGGGCAAGTTTTGTAAACTTCCAAAACTTTTCATTTCTTATAACTTATGAATTAATTGAGTAATAAAAATGAAGACTCTTCATTTTTATAACTCTTGTGTTCTTTTAATGGCTTTAATAAAAGTGAGACTTTTGGTTTTCCATAACTTGAGGACAAGTTATGGACTCCATTAAAACACATTATGATCATGAATTAAACTACCATGAAGGTTACAAACAATTCCTATGATCATCTAATCTTCATAAGTTCAAGAACATGAATATGAACACTTTCAAGAATCAAAAATTACACTTAACAAAAACTTGTAATTTTAATAATTGCCATTGTAAATGGATTAGCATAAACATTACACCATCTAAAACAAGCTTTAAAACATCAAAACAGTTTAGGGTAATGTTTCTAGTCCATTTCCAGCAACAAATGTGCAAACTTTCATACGAGCAGAAAACAGAAAAACGATTTTTTTTCAAGCTGTTTGCACACAAAAAAAAACAACAAACAAACCTAGGCTCTGATACCACTGATGGGTTTTGAGCATTCTAACACTTCCTAAGTGTACATGCAACCCTAATAACCTTGGATCTATGTTTGTCTAATTATCATGCAAAGTTGAATTCCAAGGTTATATTCTTATCTAGCATACATGGGGAACAAATTTTAACTTGCATGAAAGATAGAATAACTTACCTTGTTGTTGCTTATGATCCTTGAAACCTTGTGAGCCTAGCACCCCAAGTGTGATGCCTCAAATGCTTCACACAACACCAAATGCTTTTGGAATGACTTTAGAGAGAATACACACTTCTAAAATCGGCCTAGCCCTCTTGTTTCTTATGTGTCCCGATTTTGGTGGAGAACATGTTGCTTATATAGTGTGTTACATCTAGGGTTACACCATGTAAACCCTAATGTGGCATGACTCTTCATTTCCATGACCAATAGGTTTGTAACTCCCATGGAGCCTCCATGGAGCATTCAATGGGTTTAACCCAACTTGATTATCCATGGAGCCTTTTAGCCCACTATACAAGTTATGGATGATTTACATGATCAACCCATATATTTAATTAGTCATCTTTTGATCACTTAATTAATCCTAGATTAATTTTTGATCAATACTAATTAAATAATACTATTAATATATTAGAACTTATAATATATTAATAAAGCACAAGTGTTATTTCTCTCATTTAGTCTATCCAAATGCATGATGCCATGCAACCCAAATGGACCATGCCGGGTCGGGTCAAGTACATACCAGAAATAGTTATGGACTTAGACACCTTATCCAACAATAGATACATATATATATATATATATATATATATATATATATATATATATATATATATATATATATATATATACATACATACATACATATATATATATATATGTGTGTGTGTGTGTGTAGAATATCAAGGGTCATGTGTAACCCTAATCCATACACATTAGCCCATGACCCATCCATTTGATTTGGATAAATACTTCATGGATCAACCATAAGCCCATCACAGATCAAACCATGAATCTTTAGCCCAACTCATATGTATCACTTTAATTAGCCTCTTTTGATCACTAAATTAATTCTTAAATTAATTCTTGATCAATACTAATTAAATAATATGCTTCCTCAATTAATATATTATACTTATAATATATTAATAAATCATAAATAACCTCTCACTCAAATATCCTTCATAACATATTTCTTTGATGAAAGCAACCCAAATGGACCATGCTACTATCGGGTCAAGTACATACCAATTATAGTTATGGGCTTAGACACCTTTTCCAACAGTCTCCCACTTGGATAAGTCTGATAACTGTAATTGCCAATGTAACTTAAAATCCGATTAGCAATCGTAGCTCTCAAAAAGCCGCTTTCGAACTCTGATGCGTCCATTAGATAAGTGATCATATAATCCTCTGTTTTACAAGATATCATGCGCACAAATACATGGAACATAGTCATACTTATTGTCCTGCAGTTTGTTTCCCGATTTCCGATTTGTTTGACACAGAACTTAATTGAACACATCAATAGAGTTCTGACCGGGCCCGACACATAAGTCAAAACAAAATCATCGAGGGGCCCAAGATATCACTTTTAATCCTCTTAGGATAAAAGGAACAAATAAACTTCGACTTATATGCTTGTACTAACTATTCATTGAATCATACATAACAACACGTTTTATACCATCGAGTTACTGATGCGGTTTCGCACTATCAATGTACGATCAAAAAATAATCGCCAACTCATTTATCTTGGTTTTAATATTATACAATATTATCGTCTCACAATCACCCGTGATAAATTCCATGAAGTGATATGTGAGCGTGGGTTTAGTCAAATACTCAAATCTTATTTCAAGAGCACTCATGAATGTTTGCATCAATCTTTTGCTATGTCTAACACCTTAGACAATCATACAAAAACCCATTCATGACAGTCTTCTTTCATGACCTACTTCCAAAGTATGATCGACTGTGGATAGTTTGAATAATCTTATTCTTCTGGAAGTCAAAACATGCAAAATGAAACAATAGTAAATAATTGACACAAGACAGTAACATCACTTTTAAATAAAAAACACCTTTTATTCAATCATCACATGTCAATTACATTTTAACTATTACAAGTTTCTGATATTCTATCTAATCACTAAAACTAATATCGTCCTTCAGCCTGACACTCCTAGCATGCCACAAGTGCTTAACCCTACTCAGTCCCTTCGTCAGGGGATCTGCTGGATTTTCTTCTGACGATACCCTCTTAACCACGAGGAGTCCCTCTTCTACTTGATGTCTTATGAAGTGATATTTTCTGTTGATGTGTCTTGATTTGCTATGATCTCTCGGTTCCTTAGATAAGGCAACTGCAATATCACTATCACAGAAAATCTCCATGGGCTCATTTATAGCTGGTACAACTCCAAGGTCTCCGATGAAGTTCTTTAGCCATATCGCCTCCTTCGATGCTTCACTCGCTGCTATACACTCTGATTCGCATGTTGAATCAGCCACAGTCTCCTGTTTGGAACTTTTCCAAGTTATTGCTCCTCCATTTAGGGTAAATATCCTGCCCGACTGAGAGCGGAAATTATCTCTGTCGGTCTGAAAGCTGGCATCACTATACCTTACCACTCTTAAGTCATCACTCCCACAAAGGGTAAGGATCCAGTCCTTAGTCCTTTGCATGTACTTAAGAATGTTCTTTACCGCACTCCAGTGAGCTTTACCAGGGTTCCCTTGATATCTGCTAACCATGCTCAATGAAAAGGCTACATCAGGGCGAGTACATGTCATAGCATACATAATCAAGCCAACAGCAGAAGCATATGGTATTCGACTCATTTATGCTATTTCAGTATCAGCACTCGGACTTTGAGTCTTACTCAGTCTGGCATTGCTTTCGATAGGAAATTCTCCTCTCTTGGAATCTTGCATGCTGAAACGTTTCAACACCTTGTCCAAGTAGGTACTTTGACTAAGTCATATTAGTCAGCTTCTCTAAGGTCCTTCATAGCAAAACACTTCCCTAGAATATTAGTCAGCTTCTGAGGGTCATACTTATCCCTAGAATATAAGCAGCTTCTCTAAGGTCCTTCATAGCAAAACACGTCCCAAGCCAGGACTTAACCTCCTGCAAGTTTAGGATGTCATTTCCTATGAGCAGTATGTCATCCACGTACAATACGAGAAAGCTAACTATACTCCCACTAGCTTTGACATACACGCAAGACTCATCCTCACTTCTAAAAAAGCCAAACTCTTTGAATTTCTCATCGAAACATAGATTCGATCTGCGAGATGCTTGTTTCAATCCATAAATGGATTTCTCAAGCTTACACACTCTATTAGGGTACTTTGCATCGAAAAAACCCTCTGGCTAATTTATGTAAACATCCTCAACCAACTTCCCACTAAGGAAAGTGGTTTTGACATCCATTTGCCACATTTCATAATCATGAAATGCAACTATGGCTAGCATAACCCTTATAGATTTAATTTTGGCCACTGGTGAAAAGGTCTCATCATAGTCAACTCCAGGAGTTTGAGTAAAGACCTTCGCAACTAGTCACGCCCTATAAGTGTGTACTTTCCCATCCATGTCGGTCTTCTTCTTGAAGATCCAATTACACCCGACTGTCTTGTGGCCTGATACATTGTCAACCAAGTTCCAAAATTGATCTTCATACATGGACTGAATTTCGCTGTCCATCGCCTCTTTCCATTTAGCAGACTCATGGCCTACAATGGCTTCCTTGTAGTTGTTAGGCTCATCCAAATTTACCAGTGTACTATCACTGATATATGTATCACCCTCAGAAGTAATATGGAAACCATAAAACTCAGGTGTCTGTCTAACTCTACTGGAACGCCTCAGAGGTAAGGAGTCGTCAATCGGTTCAACTGGAGTTTCCTCCTCAGGTTGATTGCTAGTGTTTGAGGTTCCTTCATCACTTAACTCTTTAAGCTCTTCAAGGTCAATTTTCCTCCCACTGTCCCCTTGGTATACGAGTTCTCTCTCGTGAAAGACTCCTCTCCTCGCAACGAAGGCAACATTGTCACTCGGTCTATAGAAGAGATATCCAAAGGATTTCTGTGGGTAGCCGATGAGAATACATCGCTCACTACAAGGTTCGATCTTTTCGTGAGTCTCTCGTCTTACGAAAGCCTCGCAACCCCAAACCTTGATGTGGTCTAACGAGGGAACCTTCCCATGTCCATATTTCATGAGGTGTTTTGGTAACCTTTTTAGTTGGGACTAGATTAAGGATATGGGCGGCAGTCTCTAAGGCATACCCTCAGAATGAGATAGGTAACAAAGCTCGACTCATCATCGACCGAACCATGTCTAGCAAGGTTCAATTGCGCCTCTCAGCTACACCATTAAGCTGTGGTGTCCTAGGTAGCGTCAATTGTGAAACAATTCCACATTCCTTAAGATAGTTGTGGAACTCGATACTAAGATACTCTCCTCCTCGATCGGATCAAAGCATCTTTATCTTCCTGCCCAATTGATTCTCCAGTTCCTGCTTAAACTCTTTAAACTTTTCAAAGGTTTCTGACTTATGCTTCATTAAGTAGATATAGCCATATCTGATGTAATCATGAGTAAAAGTCACATACAAGCGGTTGTCATCCCTTGTGGTGGTTCTGAAAGGTCCACACACATCTGTGGACCTTTCAAAATAAAATACACCATTGTAATAAGCATTAATACTACCAATTTCATTATTAAAAGAAAAGGTAAAACCGTGTTCATACAAACTGTGAAAGGAAAGAATATTCCTCGCCATATCAGACGAGTAGCAACAATTATTCAAATCTAATTTTAAACCATTACTAAGTAATAAAGAATAAACTCCAATCTTGGTGACAGGCGACTTTCCCCTATTCCCCATGATTAAGTTCATCTTCCCGTGCTCCACATCCCTACTTCTTTTTAGTCCCTGCAAATCAGAACAAATGTGTAAGCCACATCCTGTATCAAGGACCCAATAATTAGCATGTGATGAGTTATAAGATAGAATAGTATAAATATCTGCAAAGAAGGGTTTGATCTTCCCATCCTTTATGTCCTGCAAGTATTTCGGGCAGCTTCGTCTCTAGTGCCCTTTTTCATGGCAATGGAAGCACTCGACTTCCTTTGGGTTGGAAGAGGGTGTGACATAACCAACTTTGGTTCCACTAGAAGAGGATCCAACATGGGACTTTCCCTTGTGACTCTTGGAAGGAGTCTTCCTCTTCTTTCCCTTTCCATGTCCAATTACTAAGACAGGGGCAGTTGCAGTAGGAGTAGGTACAACAGATTTTCCTTTCAAACTGCTTTCAGTAGTTCTCAATAGACCTTGAAGCTTGCTTAAAGTGACCTCCTCCTTGTTCATATGATAGTTCATACGAAACTGATCATAACAAGGAGGCAAAGAATGTAAAACAATATCTATGGCCAACTCTTCATCGAAGTTAACATTCAATTTCAGCAAGTGGTCCACAAACCTTTGCATCTTTTGCAAGTGGGCCGTGATGGACTCTCCATCCTTCATTTTGGTCGTGATCATGGAGGCAATGATCTCATACCTCTCCTGCCGAGCACTTTGATGGTACCTTTCCATCAAGTCCTGGTGCATTTCATAAGGCCAAAAGTCCTCATATGAATTTTGGAGCTCAGCAGTCATGGTTGCGATCATTATACATGACACTTTGGTCGCGTCCCTCTCATGAGTTTTGTACTCAGCAATCTGTTCGGGAGTAGCAGTAGTTTCATCAATCCCCTTAAGCTCTTTATCAAGGACATATTCTTTTTCCTCATAACGAATTTCCATTATGATGTTTCGAATCCAATCATTGAAATTTGATCCATCGAAGATGACTCTCCCACATAAGTTCATGAGGGAGAAAGAGCCGGAAAGGATTGGGTTGGAAGCATTGTTTGAAGCAGACATCTGAAGAGAAAAACAAAGTTTAGATTAGATAATGATCGTTAATATAACACCCAAAATGGAATATTAAGGCTAGGACACAACACAATATTCTACAATTCGGATGAGGGATGCCGTAATCCAATTGTAAAATATTTGAAGGTAGGTAAATGACGATTTACCAATTTCCACCATGAAAAACGAAATTGCAGATTAAGTTTTAAATGAATTGAAATTCCTAGATTCTCTTGAGATTTATTGAAATTTTCAATGGCATGTTTAAATCTCGATTATTCCCTTCAAGTTTGTGACTGGGATACCGAGGATCACAAACAAGGTGTGAATAACCATGCAAATTAGCTTGGTACTCTCGATGTTATAAATCACCTAATCAATGTGCCGGTTAACCACACACACTCTATTGATCCATGATTAACACCAAGCTACGCTTTGCCACACATTGTCAGTCCCAAATTAGTGTGTCGGTTAACCATACACGCTCCACTAACGACTTAACAAGGTGCAAAGTGCAATTTCATGGAATAGCACCATTTTCACATTTTCCCTAAAGTAACTAAGATTGGGAATTTATAAAAGTTTAGTTACTTTAATAATTTTCATTATAACTATTAATGAGAATTAGTGTCCTATCCTACCCGTTCGGCTAACGACCCTTCACCAGTCAAGGAAGCGGTGGGTGAGAGTGGACACCCATTAAACCACCATTTTATAGGCAGTAACCTTATACCCCCTTATAGACCGGCTTCGTGAATGAGGCCTACTAAAGGTAAGACTGGCTTGTCTTATACATATATATAAGTATTAAACTTTAATATTATAATAGTATGGGGATGAATTTTAAACTTTTAAAACTCTAGGGTTTGGAATTAAAGTTTCATTAATGTAACTTTTCAAGTTCCAAAACTTGAGGGCAAGTTTTGTAACTTGTCAAGAATTTTGAAATTCATAACTTAGGAACTTTTATGTTGCATGAATGAGACCTTTCCAATTCCTCACTTGTGTACAAGTTATGAAACCTTCCAAGACTCTTAGAATTCTATAACTTACATTAGTTAATGGCTTCATAAATAAGGACACTTCATATTCCTTTATTGAGGACAAGTTATGGAACCTTTTCAAGAACACATATAGATCAAATTAACTAATCCAATTATGATAGGATGATTGTTTAGCAATTTGACCTAATATGATTCATATTCAAGATAGTTTCAAATTTTACAAATAACTAGTATTTACCAAAAATCAAGTAGTTATATTAGAATTTGACAAAAATCATGTTATTGGATGGGGATAAACATTACCATATCATTAAGATCGAATTTTATAAACCAAAACAGTTTGTTGTAATGTTCCTAATCCAAAACAGGCCAAAAACTCAAAAATTCTGCTCACAGACAGTTCAACTCGTCGAGTGCACTTATGAACTCGATGAGTTCATCAACATAAGTCACCTACTCTTCGAGTTCATATATGGACTCGTCGAGTAGGCCCAGGCAGAATCCAGTTTTGCAGTTTTTTTAGCTTTGAAAATTACACAGTTGCATCAATACAATTGAAAACATCCTAGGCTCTGATACCACTGTTGGGTTTTATATACTCTAACATTCCTATGGTCCACATACAAACCTAATGCTTTGGATCTAATTTTTCTCCAATTATACATGCAATAAACATTTTCCAAAGCATGAAGCCTAAAGTAGCATGAAAGGTGATATTTGAATCAAAAAAACTAGTTAGAATATTACCTTGTGTAGTAGCTTGAATAACTTGGCCTCAAGAAAGCTTAGCACCCCAAGTGTGATGCCTCAAATGGAATCACAAAACACCAAGAACAACTTAGGATGAATATGGCGAGATTATAGAGACTCTAAAATTGGATTCTACTTCTTAAAAATGTAAGGTGTTACCGATTTCAAGCTTATAGAAACATATATATATATATATATATATATATATATATATATATATATATATATATATATATATATATATATATATATATATATATATATCTGTGTGTGTGTATGTGTGTAGAATATCAAGGGTCATGTGTAAACCTAATCCATACACATTAGCCCATTACCCATCCATTTGATTTGGATAAATACTTCATGGATCAACCATAAGCCCATCACAAATCAAACCATGGATGTTTAGCCCAACTAATATGTATCACTTTAAATAGACTCTTTTGATCACTAAATTAATTCTTGATCAATACTAATTAAATAATTTGATTCCTCAATTAATATATTATACTTATAATATATTAATAAATCATAAATAACCTCTCACTCAAATATCCTTCCTAACATATTGCTTTGATGAATGCAACCCAAATGGATCATGCT